>NC_140024.1:22503616-22526116 GCF_964263955.1 Coregonus lavaretus | reverse complement strand
TGCTCTGACCTTGAGGAGGCCTGTGAGCTGCACCCTCTCTTTCTCTCCCTCTCCTTCCTCTCTCCCTCCTTTTCTCTCTCTCTTTATTTCCCAGCCCCTCCTGTTTACTTTGACTGGGTTACAGAGAGGTCTAACATCACCTGCAGTGTCCTCCCTCTCTCTCTTCCTCCCTCCCTCTCTCCCTTCCTGTCTTTTGGTCTTGAAAGGGACTCAAAGAGATAAAGTTGTGGGATGAAATATTCAGTGTAGATTTAAGTTGTTTCAGAGTGGTTACCTTGCTGGCACTAAGCTTGGACTTCATAAATAAATGGTCAATGGCCAGCTCTGTGTGTGTGTGTGTGTGTGTGTGTGTGTGTGTGTGTGTGTGTGTGTGTGTGTGTGTGGGGGGGGGGGGGGGGGGGGGGATAAAGCTCACCTGTACTGTCCACATGGCTGGAAAACATGAATCGAACTTAACATTTTATTATCAAGGGATATACAAGGTTATCAGTAAACACAGGAAAAGGTATGAGGGTCTGATATGTTTTGCCTCACATTATTCTAACATTATTGAGATCTTAAAACATGTTTCTTGTTCCTGCTATTGAGGAAAAGACTTGAATGTTTTCTTTGACTCAGTGAATGTATCTACTCATGTTCTCACATTAGCTTTTCAGTGCTGGACATTTCTCCAGACACTACTCTGTACCAGGAAACCAAATGAGTCTGTAACAAATGTTTTGGCTTCTGTCTGAACTGCGAGCGGGAGAGAGCGAGGGAGAGAGAGAGTGAAAGAGAGGGGGAGAGGGAGAGGGCGAGAGCAAGTGGAGCAGCCTGCCAGCAATGGTAGTGTGTTTGCATTCCCAGAGACCCCCTGGGACAATGACCTCTGAGCTTCCGGACGGACAGCCGCTAGTTCCTCTCTTCCAACACAAAAAGAGAAGAGAAAAGTATGAAATGAAAGAAGAGAAAGGAAGAAATAACTTGCAGACATAGAATCGTTCCCATTATGATTAGCTATAGAAATACATTTTCTCCCCACATTGTGATTGTGATAAGAATAATAGGAATAAGGCTTTAGTAGGAATTGAAGAAGTCCTGTTTCATTTGTATGAGTGTAGATATGGCCTGCGGTCTGACTAGGGCCTGTTAGTTTTTAGTAGGAATTGATGAAGATGTCCTTTCATTTGTATGAGTGTAGATATGGTCTAGGCCTATGTTAGCGTAGCAGGCTAATCTGCAGGTGACAGACGGATCCCTGAGGACGATAGAGGTGACCAGGGAGAGAGTTTAGCCACCTCAGGTGAGGGGAATTCACCCGGGGTCGTGGACAATCTGTGCCTTGAGGATGGGGTGGTGGAGGTTGGGGACGGGGCTGTGGAGGTTGGGGACGGGGCTGTGGAGGTTGGGAATGAGGCTGTTGAGGGTGCTAATACCCCTGAGCCATAGAGGCCGTAAATCAGAGGAGGTAGTGGTAGTGACAAAGGCTGCAGGCAACCAAGTCTGCTGATACTGAGGTACTAAGGGGCTGCAGGCCTGCTGATACTGAGGTACTAATGGGCTGCAGGCCTGCTGATACTGAGGTACTAATGGGCTGCAGGCCTGCTAATACTGAGGTACTGTTGTGTCAATTCCTGACTACAAGCTATACCGAGCACTCAAGCCTGAATCCATCCAGGGTGCTCAAAGCACTCCCAACCTGCAGGGGGCAACCATGCAACCGGAGCTGTTGAAACCAACCACCAGGAAGTGCTCTGGGGACCATATTATCCTGCGCACCCACAAGCAGTGCATGTGCATGGCATCGGAATGTTTGGTAAAAGCTTACTTGGCTCTCACTCATTCCTGAGAAGAGATACCAATGACCACAGCTCCTGATCATCCAAAGACGCAACTGGTAGGACAGAATGTGTTGTGAATTCATGCTTCTATATGCCCTTTTGGTTTGGTTGTAACATACAATGCAATTATTAATTAAATTAAATAGTGAAGACTTCATTATGTGAACGTAGAACTTGACAGTAACCTTACTATAATCATGTGTATTGTTAAATGTTTAATTAGGATATTGATATTTAATTATTAACTTGCAATGATCCTATGTTAATCTAAATGATGAAATGATTGTTTGGTTAGGTTTGAGGATTCAGTAACATTAGTTTATGCTTATTTTTGAGAAATTGGAATTGAGAGTTATTTGTAACTAATCCATGGGGTTTTGTTTGTGTGTTTTGAAGGTTATCAACCTATTCTGTTCCACCTTTATGACAATAAAAAATCATAAAGTGAACAGTTTTGAGTTGTCCTTTGCGTTCATCAAGGATAAAGCCGTTTTCAAGTTTGGGCAGAGCTGTGGTCAGCCAGAAATCACGTAGAACTTGACAGTTGATAACCAGCGCGGCAGTGAAGACGAGGATCAAAGGGCTGAAGTCAAGCTGTCGACGCAAAGGAAGAATTGCCTGTGAAACTCTACACCATGGCCAAGGAAACTTTTGGGAAAACAGTCAAGCAACTGAAGCAAGAGCGGACCTTAGCCAAATCTGCTTTCACCAGACAAGCGAACTACCTGAGTAAAGCTGCAGCTGGTATGATTAAGCATGAACTACAAGAGGAGTTCAGCAAGCTCAGTTCCCTGGCTAGAAGTGTCGGTGATTCAAATGATGACTACGCGGCTGGCCTACTGGCTGAAGCGGGAACTAAGGGAGATGAAGAGGTCAAGCTCGACAAGGACCAGCAGGCTGATCTTGAAAGGACGATTGAAGAGTGCGACATGAAATTGGAGGAAATCCGAGAGGCAGTCCAATTCAACCTCTGGCCAAGATACGGTAAAGAGGAGGTAGACTTTGCAATCCAAGAAGCGGAGAAAGCCTGTGACAGAGCCAAAGAAACCCCCGTCACTGCTATTAACAGGGACGGCTATGAACTACAGCTGGAAAGAGCGAGGAAGCTAATCCATGATGCAAGTGAAAGCCTGAAAGACTGGGAAAAATGGGTCCCACACGATGAGACTGCAGATCTGAAAGGCAGAGTAAAAGATCTGAGAATATTCGGCAGTAACCTCGAGGCCAAAAGAACAGAATTCCTCATCGCACAGAGAATTGCAGAAGAGGACAGAAGACCTACAGAGCTTCAACCAAGAGCAGTCCCACAACCAGTGGTGAGAATAAAACCAACCAGTCTACCTAAATTCACTGGGCTTAGGAGGAATTTCCACAGATGGAGGAAAGACTGGGAGAGCCTGCAAAAGCAGGGAGAGCCGACTGGTTCAGTGGAGGTGAAGAAGTTTCAACTTCTTGACAGTGTGGACGAGAGAATATGTAGAGACCTGCGCCTGTCATCATATAACAGTGCTGAAGACATGTTTAGAGTACTCCAAAACCGGTATGGAAACAAGCCAACAATTGCTTTGGAGATAATTGAGGACCTGGAGAGGATCCCTCCTTTAAAGTCACACCAACCAAGGAAGGTTATTGACCTGATTCAAGCTGTGGAAAAGGCCCTGAATGACCTCACGGAGCTCGAAAGCAGTGGAGCCATAAAGAATCCCCTTGTCATCAGATCCATAGAGAGCAAGCTGCCGGATAACATGAAGAGGGACTGGCTGACATTCATGGTCAACCCAAGAAATGGAGTCACACCTGACAATCACTTCGACAGCCTTCTAAGATTTTTAAAGACACAAGAAGACATACTGGAGAAACTAGACCAGTTGGGTGTAAGTGAAAAACCTGAAAAGAAAGCTACGTACCCGGAGAAGCGGTATGCTTCCACAAGGTCCACGAGAAGGGGAGGATGCGTTGTGTGTGGAGATGAAAAGCACTGTGAGAAGATTTTCTTTTGTAAGCAGTTCAAAGAACTAAAGCCTAGTGAGAAGCTGAATGCTGTCGAAAGACTGGGAGCATGCAGAAGATGCCTCAGATGTCATGGAGAGGATGAGGAATGTACGGATACTTACCTTTGCAGAAACAGAGACTGCAAAAGAGGAAGCTCCTCGGATCACCATTTCTTTCTCTGCCTTAAAGGAGGGGCTAAGAGGAAAGAATACGTGAAAGTGGAAAAACCCAGCACCAGGAGGCAAACATTATCAGAGGAGCAAGAGAGATTAATACGTGAGCTCACCCCGGACGTGGCAGAAAAATTCAGGAATGCTTTCACCAACATGGCAAAATCACACTGCACTGGAGGAAGCCTTCCTGGGGTAATGGACTCAAGCACACGTGAATTACCAGTTATTCTTATGCTTCTCGAAGTAACTACTAACGCAGGGCAGAAAATTGGAACTCTCATTGACTTAGCATCAGACACCAACTACATCACTCACACAGCCGCCAGGAGACTGAAGCTTCGAAGTGAAAGGATCACACTAGTCGTCCATGGAGTTGGAGGCATGGCCATGAAGGTGAAGACCAAAAGATACTTACTCAAGGTGAGAGTCAAGACACCAAGAGGCACGGAGAAAGCTCATGAGCTGATCTGTTATGGGTTGGATGAAATTGCAAAAGTTCACAGAGCAATCAAAGCACAACACCTCAAGAAGTTCTTCCCCGATACCAACCTGGAAGACCTTCACAGACCAGAACATGTTGAGCTTCTCATAAGCCACCGGGAAGGAAGACTTGCTCCACAGAGAGTAAAGGTAGTAGGAGATCTTGTCCTGTGGGAGAGCCCTTTAGGAAAGACCGTTGGAGGAGCACATCCAGACCTCTGTGAAGTAGTGGACATGGCCCTGCACAATTCTGAAACTCATTTTGCACGATCTATGAGAATCACAGCAGTAAAGTGTCAAGAAATTGCTGAGATGCAAGAATCTAGAGCTGAAACTAAAACCACTGTTATTGGCAAAGAGTTCTTGGACTGGTGGAAGTGGGACAGCATTGGTGCGGCCTGTGAACCCATGTGTGGAGGATGTCGTTGTGGTAACTGTCAACCAGGAGGCAAAGACATGACTCTTAGTGAAGAAAGAGAGCTTGAGATAATCAGGCAAGGTCTCAGTTACGTGGAGTCAGATGTGCATAGTCAGGAGCCTCACTGGGACACAAGATACCCTTGGATTGAAGATCCAAGTTCCCTGCCCAACAACAGAAGCGCAGTGGAAGCCACGTTTCTGAGGACGGAGAAACAACTCAAGAGAGAACCAGATTGGCGTGCAGCGTACACAACTCAAGTTCATGAGATGGTGGAAAGGAAGGCAGCAAAGAAACTCACTAGAAAGACCATTGCCGACTGGAAAGGTCCAGTATGGTACGTCAGTCACTTGATAGCACCAAACCCACACTCTATAACTACACCTGTCCGACTGGTATGGAACAGCAGCCAGAGGTTTAGAGGAAGCAGCATGAATGACCTTCTTCTGAAAGGGCCTGATGTACTTAATCCTATTCGAGCGGTACTGCTAAGGTTCAGGAGAGGAATCCATGCTGCTCTCGGCGACATCAAAAAGATGTACAATTCTGTGTGGCTCGAAGACCTGGAGATGCACCTCCATAGATTCCTCTGGAGAGACGGTGATGATGGGGACATTGAGGAATATGCCATCACCAGGGTCAACATGGGCGATCGACCAGCAGGGTGTATCGCACAACTAGCCATGAGAGAAACAGCGAAGTTGCCCATGTTCACACATCTGAAAGAGGAACGGAGGGTCCTTGAAGAGGATTCCTACGTAGATGACATCCTGACATCCCATAATGACCTGGAAAAGCTAGACGGAACCACCAAAAAAGTCGAAGAAATCCTAAAGGCAGGTGGATTCTTCCTCAAGCCGTGGGTCCGATCAGGCCAAAGTGGGAGGCAAACATCTACATCAGAACATCCAACATCATCAGATGAAGTCTTCATCCTCCCCAACCAAGTGAGAGAAGGAGACAACAGAGCCCTTGGAGTTGGTTATTTAGTCGAATCAGACAAACTGTACCTCATGACCTCGATAAACTTCTCAAAGAGACAAAAGAAGATGAGGATCAGTCAAGATCTCGTTGGAGAGGAAGTGAGAATGAAAACTCCAAACCCACTGACCAGAAGGCAACTGCTTAGCCAAGTAGCTAGTTTGTATGACCCAATAGGCCTTGCAACACCTGCCAAACAGAAAGGAGCCATTTTAGTCAGAAAAGCATTCCAAGAAACTGGAGGCAAAGCTCTAACAAGAGACACATGGGACACACCTCTGTCTGAGAAACTTAGAGAAGAAGCAATCCACCTGTTTGAGGAATACAGACACCTCAACCAAATTACCTTCCATAGAAGCCTGACTCCAGTCAAAAGGATTGGAGAACCCTGGGGAATAACATTCTCAGATGGGAGCGACCAGAGTTATGGAGCAGTGGCATACTTCAGGTGGGAGACCGAGCAAGGCATCCTGGTCCGACTTGTTGAGTCCAAAGCCAAGCTTACACCACTTGACCAAAAGGGAGAACCAGTGAAGGCTGAAGTCTGTGGTGCTGTGTTCGCTGCAAGACTCAGGAAATACATTGAAAAGCACAGTCGGATGCAAGTAGGACGTTGGATCCATCTGTTAGATAGTCAAACTGTGCTGGGTGCAATCCAAAGGGACAGTTATGGGTACCAGACCTTTTTTGCAAACAGAGTGGGAGAGATCCAGAAGTCCACATCAGTTGAGGACTGGAGATGGATTCCAGGTGAGCAAAACATTGCTGACCTCGTGACAAGAGGAGCAACCCCAGAGGACCTCAAAGAGAACTCTGTGTGGCAGAACGGCCCAGAGTTTCTGAAACGACCTGTAGAGGATTGGCCGACAAAGTCAGCCAAAGAAGTCGCTGCAGATGCCAAAGAAGGCATAAACAAGCTCCAAAGGAAATGTTTTACAGCAGCACTGACCCGAGCGCAGGTGGGGAAAAAGATCCAACATGCTCCACGTATACCAATATCTCCAACCTCTGACAAAGGTAAAGACCTGCAAAGCAGCCCTAATGGAAGAGGGCACCAAATCCAAGTCCAAAGACCACCTTCTGGTTATTCAGTGGGGAATATCCTTAACATCAGCAAGTTCAGCAGTTTAACCAGGTTGACAAGAGTCATTGCCTGGGTGTGGAGAGCTGCCACAAGGTGGAAAGAAATGCTAGCCAAGACCACCACCACAAGCAAGCCAAAGAAAAAGGAAATTCCTTCAGCTCTTGAGATCAAGTCCAGAATCAAGAAAGCTACACTTACCATCATGGAGTGTGAAGATGCACTCAGGGATCTCTTCCTTGCAGCCCAAAAGGATGTAACCTGGCCAGACACCACACTCAGCAGGCTTGCTGTGGTCAAAGAGGAAAACACTGGACTCTTGCTCTGTGGAGGAAGATTCCAAATCTTTAATGAAGAAAAAACTGCAGTACAGGCTTGCCAGAGTTATTGACGTTAACACTGACAAGAAGGGAATTGTGAGGGATGTATATCTCCGATCCTTCCCCAGCTACCCAGTCACAACTGTGAAGCCCACTAAAAAGATGGAAAAAGATTCAATCAAGATACCAGCAACAGTTCTTCACAGGGATGTCAGACGGATAGTTGTCTTGCTTCCAGTTGAAGAGCAGCAGCAACAGGATCAAAAATAGAGTAACTGAATCCAACACATCACAGTTCTGTGTGACCTCCTTGGGTTGAAGAACCAGGAGGTCAAGTGGGAGGTGTTGTGTCAATTCCTGACTACAAGCTATACCGAGCACTCAAGCCTGAATCCATCCAGGGTGCTCAAAGCACTCCCAACCTGCAGGGGGCAACCATGCAACCGGAGCTGTTGAAACCAACCACCAGGAAGTGCTCTGGGGACCATATTATCCTGCGCACCCACAAGCAGTGCATGTGCATGGCATCGGAATGTTTGGTAAAAGCTTACTTGGCTCTCACTCATTCCTGAGAAGAGATACCAATGACCACAGCTCCTGATCATCCAAAGACGCAACTGGTAGGACAGAATGTGTTGTGAATTCATGCTTCTATATGCCCTTTTGGTTTGGTTGTAACATACAATGCAATTATTAATTAAATTAAATAGTGAAGACTTCATTATGTGAACGTAGAACTTGACAGTAACCTTACTATAATCATGTGTATTGTTAAATGTTTAATTAGGATATTGATATTTAATTATTAACTTGCAATGATCCTATGTTAATCTAAATGATGAAATGATTGTTTGGTTAGGTTTGAGGATTCAGTAACATTAGTTTATGCTTATTTTTGAGAAATTGGAATTGAGAGTTATTTGTAACTAATCCATGGGGTTTTGTTTGTGTGTTTTGAAGGTTATCAACCTATTCTGTTCCACCTTTATGACAATAAAAAATCATAAAGTGAACAGTTTTGAGTTGTCCTTTGCGTTCATCAAGGATAAAGCCGTTTTCAAGTTTGGGCAGAGCTGTGGTCAGCCAGAAATCACGTAGAACTTGACAGGTACTAATGGGCTGCAGGCCTGCTGATACTGAGGTAGTAAAGGGTTGCAGGCCTGCTGATACTGAGGTACTAATGGGCTGCAGGCCTGCTGATACTGAGGTACTAATGGGCTGCAGGCCTGCTGATACTGAGGTACTAATGGGCTGCAGGCCTGCTGATACTGAGGTAGTAAAGGGTTGCAGGCATGCTGATACTGAGGTACTAATGGGCTGCAGGCCTGCTGATACTGAGGTACTAATGGGCTGCAGGCCTGCTGATACTGAGGTACTAATGGGCTGCAGGCCTGCTGATACTGAGGTACTAATGGGCTGCAGGCATGCTGATACTGAGGTACTAATGGGCTGCAGGCCTGCTGATACTGAGGTACTAATGGGCTGCAGGCCTGCTGATACTGAGGTACTAATGGGCTGCAGGCCTGCTGATACTGAGGTACTAATGGGCTGCAGGCCTGCTGATACTGAGGTACTAATGGGCTGCAGGCATGCTGATACTGAGGTACTAATGGGCTGCAGGCCTGCTGATACTGAGGTACTAATGGGCTGCAGGCCTGCTGATACTGAGGTACTAATGGGCTGCAGGCCTGCTGATACTGAGGTAGTAAAGGGCTGCAGGCCTGCTGATACTGAGGTACTAAAGGGCTGCAGGCCTGCTGATACTGAGGTACTAATGGGCTGCAGGCCTGCTGATACTGAGGTAGTAATGGGCTGCAGGCCTGCTGATACTGAGGTAGTAAAGGGCTGGAGGCCTGCTGATACTGAGGTAGTAAAGGGCTGGAGGCCTGCTGATACTGAGGTACTAAGGGGCTGGAGGCCTGCTGATACTGAGGTACTAAGGGGCTGGAGGCCTGCTGATACTGAGGTAGTAAAGGGCTGCAGGCCTGCTGATACTGAGGTAGTAAAGGGCTGGAGGCCTGCTGATACTGAGATACTAATGGGCTGCAGGCCTGCTGATACTGAGGTACTAAGGGGCTGGAGGCCTGCTGATACTGAGGTAATAATGGGCTGCAGGCCTGCTGATACTGAGGTAGGAAAGGGCTGCAGGCCTGCTGATACTGAGGTAGTAAAGGGCTGGAGGCCTGCTGATACTGAGGTAGTAAAGGGCTGGAGGCCTGCTGATATTGAGATACTAATGGGCTGCAGGCCTGCTGATACTGAGGTACTAAGGGGCTGCAGGCCTGCTGATACTGAGGTACTAAGGGGCTGGAGGCCTGCTGATACTGAGGTACTAATGGGCTGCAGGCCTGCTGATACTGAGGTACTAAGGGGCTGCAGGCCTGCTGATACTGAGGTACTAATGGGCTGCAGGCCTGCTGATACTGAGGTACTAAGGGGCTGCAGGCCTGCTGATACTGAGGTACTAATGGGCTGCAGGCCTGCTGATACTGAGGTACTAATGGGCTGCAGGCCTGCTGATACTGAGGTAGTAAAGGGCTGCAGGCCTGCTGATACTGAGGTACTAAGGGGCTGCAGGCCTGCTGATACTGAGGTACTAATGGGCTGCAGGCCTGCTGATACTGAGGTACTAATGGGCTGGAGGCCTGCTGATACTGAGGTACTAAGGGGCTGCAGGCCTGCTGATACTGAGGTACTAAGGGGCTGCAGGCCTGCTGATACTGAGGTACTAATGGGCTGCAGGCCTGCTGATACTGAGGTAGTAAAGGGTTGCAGGCCTGCTGATACTGAGGTACTAATGGGCTGCAGGCCTGCTGATACTGAGGTACTAATGGGCTGCAGGCCTGCTGATACTGAGGTACTAATGGGCTGCAGGCCTGCTGATACTGAGGTACTAATGGGCTGCAGGCATGCTGATACTGAGGTACTAATGGGCTTCAGGCCTGCTGATACTGAGGTACTAATGGGCTGCAGGCCTGCTGATACTGAGGTACTAATGGGCTGCAGGCCTGCTGATACTGAGGTACTAATGGGCTGCAGGCCTGCTGATACTGAGGTACTAATGGGCTGCAGGCATGCTGATACTGAGGTACTAATGGGCTGCAGGCCTGCTGATACTGAGGTACTAATGGGCTGCAGGCCTGCTGATACTGAGGTACTAATGGGCTGCAGGCCTGCTGATACTGAGGTAGTAAAGGGCTGCAGGCCTGCTGATACTGAGGTACTAAAGGGCTGCAGGCCTGCTGATACTGAGGTACTAATGGGCTGCAGGCCTGCTGATACTGAGGTAGTAATGGGCTGCAGGCCTGCTGATACTGAGGTAGTAATGGGCTGCAGGCCTGCTGATACTGAGGTAGTAAAGGGCTGGAGGCCTGCTGATACTGAGGTAGTAAAGGGCTGGAGGCCTGCTGATACTGAGGTACTAAGGGGCTGGAGGCCTGCTGATACTGAGGTACTAAGGGGCTGGAGGCCTGCTGATACTGAGGTAGTAAAGGGCTGCAGGCCTGCTGATACTGAGGTAGTAAAGGGCTGGAGGCCTGCTGATACTGAGTTACTAATGGGCTGCAGGCCTGCTGATACTGAGGTACTAAGGGGCTGCAGGCCTGCTGATACTGAGGTACTAATGGGCTGCAGGCCTGCTGATACTGAGGTACTAATGGGCTGCAGGCCTGCTGGTACTGAGGTAGTAAAGGGCTGCAGGCCTGCTGATACTGAGGTACTAAGGGGCTGCAGGCCTGCTGATACTGAGGTACTAATGGGCTGCAGGCCTGCTGATACTGAGGTACTAATGGGCTGGAGGCCTGCTGATACTGAGGTACTAAGGGGCTGCAGGCCTGCTGATACTGAGGTACTAAGGGGCTGCAGGCCTGCTGATACTGAGGTACTAATGGGCTGCAGGCCTGCTGATACTGAGGTAGTAAAGGGTTGCAGGCCTGCTGATACTGAGGTACTAATGGGCTGCAGGCCTGCTGATACTGAGGTACTAATGGGCTGCAGGCCTGCTGATACTGAGGTACTAATGGGCTGCAGGCCTGCTGATACTGAGGTACTAATGGGCTGCAGGCATGCTGATACTGAGGTACTAATGGGCTTCAGGCCTGCTGATACTGAGGTACTAATGGGCTGCAGGCCTGCTGATACTGAGGTACTAATGGGCTGCAGGCCTGCTGATACTGAGGTACTAATGGGCTGCAGGCCTGCTGATACTGAGGTACTAATGGGCTGCAGGCATGCTGATACTGAGGTACTAATGGGCTGCAGGCCTGCTGATACTGAGGTACTAATGGGCTGCAGGCCTGCTGATACTGAGGTACTAATGGGCTGCAGGCCTGCTGATACTGAGGTAGTAAAGGGCTGCAGGCCTGCTGATACTGAGGTACTAAAGGGCTGCAGGCCTGCTGATACTGAGGTACTAATGGGCTGCAGGCCTGCTGATACTGAGGTAGTAATGGGCTGCAGGCCTGCTGATACTGAGGTAGTAATGGGCTGCAGGCCTGCTGATACTGAGGTAGTAAAGGGCTGGAGGCCTGCTGATACTGAGGTAGTAAAGGGCTGGAGGCCTGCTGATACTGAGGTACTAAGGGGCTGGAGGCCTGCTGATACTGAGGTACTAAGGGGCTGGAGGCCTGCTGATACTGAGGTAGTAAAGGGCTGCAGGCCTGCTGATACTGAGGTAGTAAAGGGCTGGAGGCCTGCTGATACTGAGTTACTAATGGGCTGCAGGCCTGCTGATACTGAGGTACTAAGGGGCTGGAGGCCTGCTGATACTGAGGTACTAATGGGCTGCAGGCCTGCTGATACTGAGGTAGGAAAGGGCTGCAGGCCTGCTGATACTGAGGTAGTAAAGGGCTGGAGGCCTGCTGATACTGAGGTAGTAAAGGGCTGGAGGCCTGCTGATACTGAGATACTAATGGGCTGCAGGCCTGCTGATACTGAGGTACTAAGGGGCTGCAGGCCTGCTGATACTGAGGTACTAATGGGCTGGAGGCCTGCTGATACTGAGGTACTAATGGGCTGCAGGCCTGCTGATACTGAGGTACTAAGGGGCTGCAGGCCTGCTGATACTGAGGTACTAATGGGCTGCAGGCCTGCTGATACTGAGGTACTAAGGGGCTGCAGGCCTGCTGATACTGAGGTACTAAGGGGCTGCAGGCCTGCTGATACTGAGGTACTAATGGGCTGCAGGCCTGCTGATACTGAGGTAGTAAAGGGCTGCAGGCCTGCTGATACTGAGGTACTAAAGGGCTGCAGGCCTGCTGATACTGAGGTACTAATGGGCTGCAGGCCTGCTGATACTGAGGTAGTAATGGGCTGCAGGCCTGCTGATACTGAGGTAGTAAAGGGCTGGAGGCCTGCTGATACTGAGGTAGTAAAGGGCTGGAGGCCTGCTGATACTGAGGTACTAAGGGGCTGGAGGCCTGCTGATACTGAGGTACTATGGGGCTGGAGGCCTGCTGATACTGAGGTAGTAAAGGGCTGCAGGCCTGCTGATACTGAGGTAGTAAAGGGCTGGAGGCCTGCTGATACTGAGTTACTAATGGGCTGCAGGCCTGCTGATACTGAGGTACTAAGGGGCTGGAGGCCTGCTGATACTGAGGTACTAATGGGCTGCAGGCCTGCTGATACTGAGGTACTAATGGGCTGCAGGCCTGCTAATACTGAGGTACTAATGGGCTGCAGGCCTGCTGATACTGAGGTAGTAAAGGGTTGCAGGCCTGCTGATACTGAGGTACTAATGGGCTGCAGGCCTGCTGATACTGAGGTACTAATGGGCTGCAGGCCTGCTGATACTGAGGTACTAATGGGCTGCAGGCCTGCTGATACTGAGGTAGTAAAGGGTTGCAGGCATGCTGATACTGAGGTACTAATGGGCTGCAGGCCTGCTGATACTGAGGTACTAATGGGCTGCAGGCCTGCTGATACTGAGGTACTAATGGGCTGCAGGCCTGCTGATACTGAGGTACTAATGGGCTGCAGGCATGCTGATACTGAGGTACTAATGGGCTGCAGGCCTGCTGATACTGAGGTACTAATGGGCTGCAGGCCTGCTGATACTGAGGTACTAATGGGCTGCAGGCCTGCTGATACTGAGGTACTAATGGGCTGCAGGCCTGCTGATACTGAGGTACTAATGGGCTGCAGGCATGCTGATACTGAGGTACTAATGGGCTGCAGGCCTGCTGATACTGAGGTACTAATGGGCTGCAGGCCTGCTGATACTGAGGTACTAATGGGCTGCAGGCCTGCTGATACTGAGGTAGTAAAGGGCTGCAGGCCTGCTGATACTGAGGTACTAAAGGGCTGCAGGCCTGCTGATACTGAGGTACTAATGTGCTGCAGGCCTGCTGATACTGAGGTAGTAATGGGCTGCAGGCCTGCTGATACTGAGGTAGTAAAGGGCTGGAGGCCTGCTGATACTGAGGTAGTAAAGGGCTGGAGGCCTGCTGATACTGAGGTACTAAGGGGCTGGAGGCCTGCTGATACTGAGGTACTAAGGGGCTGGAGGCCTGCTGATACTGAGGTAGTAAAGGGCTGCAGGCCTGCTGATACTGAGGTAGTAAAGGGCTGGAGGCCTGCTGATACTGAGATACTAATGGGCTGCAGGCCTGCTGATACTGAGGTACTAAGGGGCTGGAGGCCTGCTGATACTGAGGTAATAATGGGCTGCAGGCCTGCTGATACTGAGGTAGGAAAGGGCTGCAGGCCTGCTGATACTGAGGTAGTAAAGGGCTGGAGGCCTGCTGATACTGAGGTAGTAAAGGGCTGGAGGCCTGCTGATATTGAGATACTAATGGGCTGCAGGCCTGCTGATACTGAGGTACTAAGGGGCTGCAGGCCTGCTGATACTGAGGTACTAAGGGGCTGGAGGCCTGCTGATACTGAGGTACTAATGGGCTGCAGGCCTGCTGATACTGAGGTACTAAGGGGCTGCAGGCCTGCTGATACTGAGGTACTAATGGGCTGCAGGCCTGCTGATACTGAGGTACTAAGGGGCTGCAGGCCTGCTGATACTGAGGTACTAATGGGCTGCAGGCCTGCTGATACTGAGGTACTAATGGGCTGCAGGCCTGCTGATACTGAGGTAGTAAAGGGCTGCAGGCCTGCTGATACTGAGGTACTAAGGGGCTGCAGGCCTGCTGATACTGAGGTACTAATGGGCTGCAGGCCTGCTGATACTGAGGTACTAATGGGCTGGAGGCCTGCTGATACTGAGGTACTAAGGGGCTGCAGGCCTGCTGATACTGAGGTACTAAGGGGCTGCAGGCCTGCTGATACTGAGGTACTAATGGGCTGCAGGCCTGCTGATACTGAGGTAGTAAAGGGTTGCAGGCCTGCTGATACTGAGGTACTAATGGGCTGCAGGCCTGCTGATACTGAGGTACTAATGGGCTGCAGGCCTGCTGATACTGAGGTACTAATGGGCTGCAGGCCTGCTGATACTGAGGTACTAATGGGCTGCAGGCATGCTGATACTGAGGTACTAATGGGCTTCAGGCCTGCTGATACTGAGGTACTAATGGGCTGCAGGCCTGCTGATACTGAGGTACTAATGGGCTGCAGGCCTGCTGATACTGAGGTACTAATGGGCTGCAGGCCTGCTGATACTGAGGTACTAATGGGCTGCAGGCATGCTGATACTGAGGTACTAATGGGCTGCAGGCCTGCTGATACTGAGGTACTAATGGGCTGCAGGCCTGCTGATACTGAGGTACTAATGGGCTGCAGGCCTGCTGATACTGAGGTAGTAAAGGGCTGCAGGCCTGCTGATACTGAGGTACTAAAGGGCTGCAGGCCTGCTGATACTGAGGTACTAATGGGCTGCAGGCCTGCTGATACTGAGGTAGTAATGGGCTGCAGGCCTGCTGATACTGAGGTAGTAAAGGGCTGGAGGCCTGCTGATACTGAGGTAGTAAAGGGCTGGAGGCCTGCTGATACTGAGGTACTAAGGGGCTGGAGGCCTGCTGATACTGAGGTACTATGGGGCTGGAGGCCTGCTGATACTGAGGTAGTAAAGGGCTGCAGGCCTGCTGATACTGAGGTAGTAAAGGGCTGGAGGCCTGCTGATACTGAGTTACTAATGGGCTGCAGGCCTGCTGATACTGAGGTACTAAGGGGCTGGAGGCCTGCTGATACTGAGGTACTAATGGGCTGCAGGCCTGCTGATACTGAGGTACTAATGGGCTGCAGGCCTGCTAATACTGAGGTACTAATGGGCTGCAGGCCTGCTGATACTGAGGTAGTAAAGGGTTGCAGGCCTGCTGATACTGAGGTACTAATGGGCTGCAGGCCTGCTGATACTGAGGTACTAATGGGCTGCAGGCCTGCTGATACTGAGGTACTAATGGGCTGCAGGCCTGCTGATACTGAGGTAGTAAAGGGTTGCAGGCATGCTGATACTGAGGTACTAATGGGCTGCAGGCCTGCTGATACTGAGGTACTAATGGGCTGCAGGCCTGCTGATACTGAGGTACTAATGGGCTGCAGGCCTGCTGATACTGAGGTACTAATGGGCTGCAGGCATGCTGATACTGAGGTACTAATGGGCTGCAGGCCTGCTGATACTGAGGTACTAATGGGCTGCAGGCCTGCTGATACTGAGGTACTAATGGGCTGCAGGCCTGCTGATACTGAGGTACTAATGGGCTGCAGGCCTGCTGATACTGAGGTACTAATGGGCTGCAGGCATGCTGATACTGAGGTACTAATGGGCTGCAGGCCTGCTGATACTGAGGTACTAATGGGCTGCAGGCCTGCTGATACTGAGGTACTAATGGGCTGCAGGCCTGCTGATACTGAGGTAGTAAAGGGCTGCAGGCCTGCTGATACTGAGGTACTAAAGGGCTGCAGGCCTGCTGATACTGAGGTACTAATGTGCTGCAGGCCTGCTGATACTGAGGTAGTAATGGGCTGCAGGCCTGCTGATACTGAGGTAGTAAAGGGCTGGAGGCCTGCTGATACTGAGGTAGTAAAGGGCTGGAGGCCTGCTGATACTGAGGTACTAAGGGGCTGGAGGCCTGCTGATACTGAGGTACTAAGGGGCTGGAGGCCTGCTGATACTGAGGTAGTAAAGGGCTGCAGGCCTGCTGATACTGAGGTAGTAAAGGGCTGGAGGCCTGCTGATACTGAGATACTAATGGGCTGCAGGCCTGCTGATACTGAGGTACTAAGGGGCTGGAGGCCTGCTGATACTGAGGTAATAATGGGCTGCAGGCCTGCTGATACTGAGGTAGGAAAGGGCTGCAGGCCTGCTGATACTGAGGTAGTAAAGGGCTGGAGGCCTGCTGATACTGAGGTAGTAAAGGGCTGGAGGCCTGCTGATATTGAGATACTAATGGGCTGCAGGCCTGCTGATACTGAGGTACTAAGGGGCTGCAGGCCTGCTGATACTGAGGTACTAAGGGGCTGGAGGCCTGCTGATACTGAGGTACTAATGGGCTGCAGGCCTGCTGATACTGAGGTACTAAGGGGCTGCAGGCCTGCTGATACTGAGGTACTAATGGGCTGCAGGCCTGCTGATACTGAGGTACTAAGGGGCTGCAGGCCTGCTGATACTGAGGTACTAATGGGCTGCAGGCCTGCTGATACTGAGGTACTAATGGGCTGCAGGCCTGCTGATACTGAGGTAGTAAAGGGCTGCAGGCCTGCTGATACTGAGGTACTAAGGGGCTGCAGGCCTGCTGATACTGAGGTACTAATGGGCTGCAGGCCTGCTGATACTGAGGTACTAATGGGCTGGAGGCCTGCTGATACTGAGGTACTAAGGGGCTGCAGGCCTGCTGATACTGAGGTACTAAGGGGCTGCAGGCCTGCTGATACTGAGGTACTAATGGGCTGCAGGCCTGCTGATACTGAGGTAGTAAAGGGTTGCAGGCCTGCTGATACTGAGGTACTAATGGGCTGCAGGCCTGCTGATACTGAGGTACTAATGGGCTGCAGGCCTGCTGATACTGAGGTACTAATGGGCTGCAGGCCTGCTGATACTGAGGTACTAATGGGCTGCAGGCATGCTGATACTGAGGTACTAATGGGCTTCAGGCCTGCTGATACTGAGGTACTAATGGGCTGCAGGCCTGCTGATACTGAGGTACTAATGGGCTGCAGGCCTGCTGATACTGAGGTACTAATGGGCTGCAGGCCTGCTGATACTGAGGTACTAATGGGCTGCAGGCATGCTGATACTGAGGTACTAATGGGCTGCAGGCCTGCTGATACTGAGGTACTAATGGGCTGCAGGCCTGCTGATACTGAGGTACTAATGGGCTGCAGGCCTGCTGATACTGAGGTAGTAAAGGGCTGCAGGCCTGCTGATACTGAGGTACTAAAGGGCTGCAGGCCTGCTGATACTGAGGTACTAATGGGCTGCAGGCCTGCTGATACTGAGGTAGTAATGGGCTGCAGGCCTGCTGATACTGAGGTAGTAATGGGCTGCAGGCCTGCTGATACTGAGGTAGTAAAGGGCTGGAGGCCTGCTGATACTGAGGTAGTAAAGGGCTGGAGGCCTGCTGATACTGAGGTACTAAGGGGCTGGAGGCCTGCTGATACTGAGGTACTAAGGGGCTGGAGGCCTGCTGATACTGAGGTAGTAAAGGGCTGCAGGCCTGCTGATACTGAGGTAGTAAAGGGCTGGAGGCCTGCTGATACTGAGTTACTAATGGGCTGCAGGCCTGCTGATACTGAGGTACTAAGGGGCTGGAGGCCTGCTGATACTGAGGTACTAATGGGCTGCAGGCCTGCTGATACTGAGGTAGGAAAGGGCTGCAGGCCTGCTGATACTGAGGTAGTAAAGGGCTGGAGGCCTGCTGATACTGAGGTAGTAAAGGGCTGGAGGCCTGCTGATACTGAGATACTAATGGGCTGCAGGCCTGCTGATACTGAGGTACTAAGGGGCTGCAGGCCTGCTGATACTGAGGTACTAATGGGCTGGAGGCCTGCTGATACTGAGGTACTAATGGGCTGCAGGCCTGCTGATACTGAGGTACTAAGGGGCTGCAGGCCTGCTGATACTGAGGTACTAATGGGCTGCAGGCCTGCTGATACTGAGGTACTAAGGGGCTGCAGGCCTGCTGATACTGAGGTACTAAGGGGCTGCAGGCCTGCTGATACTGAGGTACTAATGGGCTGCAGGCCTGCTGATACTGAGGTAGTAAAGGGCTGCAGGCCTGCTGATACTGAGGTACTAAAGGGCTGCAGGCCTGCTGATACTGAGGTACTAATGGGCTGCAGGCCTGCTGATACTGAGGTAGTAATGGGCTGCAGGCCTGCTGATACTGAGGTAGTAAAGGGCTGGAGGCCTGCTGATACTGAGGTAGTAAAGGGCTGGAGGCCTGCTGATACTGAGGTACTAAGGGGCTGGAGGCCTGCTGATACTGAGGTACTATGGGGCTGGAGGCCTGCTGATACTGAGGTAGTAAAGGGCTGCAGGCCTGCTGATACTGAGGTAGTAAAGGGCTGGAGGCCTGCTGATACTGAGTTACTAATGGGCTGCAGGCCTGCTGATACTGAGGTACTAAGGGGCTGGAGGCCTGCTGATACTGAGATACTAATGGGCTGCAGGCCTGCTGATACTGAGGTACTAAGGGGCTGCAGGCCTGCTGATACTGAGGTACTAAGGGGCTGGAGGCCTGCTGATACTGAGGTACTAATGGGCTGCAGGCCTGCTGATACTGAGGTACTAATGGGCTGCAGGCCTGCTGATACTGAGGTAGTAAAGGGCTGCAGGCCTGCTGATACTGAGGTACTAAGGGGCTGCAGGCCTGCTGATACTGAGGTACTAATGGACTGCAGGCCTGCTGATACTGAGGTACTAATGGGCTGGAGGCCTGCTGATACTGAGGTACTAAGGGGCTGCAGGCCTGCTGATACTGAGGTACTAAGGGGCTGCATGCCTGCTGATACTGAGGCCTGGATAATGGGCCTGTTTCAGATGGAGGAAGACATCAGCAGAGGTGATCTTTACTACTCCTGAGGGCTCTGGAGATTACTGCTACAAGAACACAGCACTGAGGGTTTCACTCACTCACCTGGGGAACACTTCTGGTTGGCCAGCCTGTATCTACAGTACCAGACATAGGCTATAATATGGTCTCTGGAGTCCTTCACACGTTAGGCTGTTCACATGTATGGTACATGTGTATGTACATGTATGGTTCTATGATATAATTTGTTTTGTGTTGGCAATTGGTCAGTGCACACATACAGAAACCAGTATGTGTTACCTCTGTTATCAGCAGATAGTCCCAGTGCTTGTTAGCTGTCAGACTACCAAACAATACACACATAAGATGTTCCCTCACTTATTGATGGGATGCTTTGAATTAGAGGCACAAACAACCAGTGCCAGAACATGCGTGCGTGCGTGCGTGCGTGCGTGCGTGCGTGCGTGCACGTGCAGAGTGAAAAAGAAGACAGCCAAAACACATTTTTCTTTCTGTCCTTTCTCCGGCCTGTCTCTCTGTCGTTAGCTCCTGCCTGGTCTTGCTATTATCCTGGGGCATTATCAGTGTAGCTGCCTCTTCTGATCAGCAGCGTGATAAGGGAGAAATAAATGGAATGGTTGGCCACTGGACAAAGGTCAACTCTTGTTTCTCTGCTGTTTCCTTGTGTTGTTGTTGTTGTTTCTTGAGGGGAAGTTGAGCCGGTGCAGGAGAGATGCAGGAGGAGAATAAGGTCTGCATTTAATGAAATTATTGATTTCAATTTCGCGGATTTCTTTCTCCTTTCTTTCTTCCCTGATTCGTCTGGAAGTTTCCCGGCTCCATCCATCCAGGGTTATAAATTAGTAACGGTTTCTGTTGTGTTGGGAGTTTTTGGACATGTGGCTGAGCTATCTTGGAAATGCTGTTTTTAAATGTGTTAAAAGCGGCTGTGGTAAGATAGATGCTGTGTCTCTGTGTGTGTTTTCTGAGTGGCTTAGTGTACACCTGTCCCTTACAGAGATGGAGCTGGAGAAATGGCTGTGACAGGAGTGAGACAAACACACACAAACATTTAAGGGTTATGGGGGTTCAATGGGGATGCTGAGTGAACTCTTCCCTGGGGGTCAGAGAGCAGCTGATGGCAGAGGCTGTGTGCACGCTGTGTATCAAGGAGGCCATTCCGAACGAGCCCATCAGTATGATCCAGAATGGATCAGAATGACATAGTATGGAGTATGGAGTGTGTGTGTGTGTTCGTATGTGTGTGATCATGTGTATGTGATCGTGCACTTACATGCTTGTCTGTCTGCTTATGTAACTTTGCGTATATCCCAAGGAGGTCCCATGCCAGCAGAAGCGACCAAAAAACATTCCCTACATCAAGAACCCAACCTCATGCAAAAAGAAGAAGAGGGCACCCTACCACCAGGCCAGGACAGGGCTAGGGGGCGGGACACAGGGACAGGAACATCCCGGCCTGGCTAACGAGCGCTCAGGGAGCTACCATTCTGGACGGGGTACATCCGATACAGCCGATGATGTCTAAAGGTTAAACAGTTAAAAGGTCCGGCTGCTATATGTAGATGTGAAACGCCTCTTATACTGAACATGATACCCTGGGAAGCACAATAACAAGCCTGTGGACTTAGGTCTTTGTCTCTATTGGCACCCTGTTCCCTTTATAGTGCACTACTTTTGACCAGGCCCCATAGGGCACTATATAGGGAATAGGGTACCATTTGGGTTGCAGCCTTCGTTTTTCTCCTGTTCACTCACTCTATGATGAGTGAACAGCAGGCCGGACTGGGCTGGGGGAGAATTGATGCTGAGTAGCACAAGTTTTAATAGGGCTGTCACAGTCATATTGTTTATGCCGTGTTCCAGATTAATCCATTCTTCTTTTATGACCCTCTGCAGCCACAGTAAATTGCGACGGGCGGGCAGGCGAGTGAGAGAGAGGGAGAGAGAGAGGCCGGTCCACCACTGAGTTACGCCTCAGGGAACGGTGCCACACATGGGCAGAAAATAAATCACTTCCCAAGATTTAACATCAGCCTGAGCAATACCTGGGCCCTTTGTAAATAAAGCCCTAGATGTTTTTACACTCCCTTTCTCTCGCTTTCTTTCTATGCCTCTAGGGCTGCTATTGAATCTCAAAAGGAAAGAGAGAGAAAGGGAGAGAGAGAAGAAGGGAAGGAGGGAGAGGATGTCTGTGCTGGAGCTGGTGCTGGATCTGTATGGTGTTGAGTCCCGGGGTGCTTGGGGGTGTTCAGCCTGAGATCTGTCAGACTGGCTGAACACAGGGCTATTGTATTGGAGCAGAGCAGAGCACAGGCAGGATCAGGGGTAGCAGGAGCAGCAGGGGGTAGCAGCTGCAGCAGGAGGGTGGCCCATGATACCCCACCTTGCCCAACCCTGCCTGCCTCCTATCCGGCCTGGCTCCTTCTGCATGGGAACCTCCAGGCCTGGAGAGGGGCAAGAGGAGAGAGAGGGAGGAGTTAAAAGAAAGAGAGAGGGGGAGATAGAGGGAGGGCGAGAGAAACAAGAGAGAGAGGAGAGAGAGAGCGATGGGGAGGGATAGGGGAAAGAGAGAGAGAGGAAGAGAGAGAGAGTGAGGGGGGAAAGAGAACAGGGAGAGGAATGAGAGGGAGGGAAAGAGAGAGGGGCCGGAACAACTTGTTCATCCTGCCTCCTGCAGCTGGCAGCATGAGACAGCCAAAGGGAATAGAGAATGTGCCGTTCTCTGTCAGGCCTTCATGACTTATACATGACGAGCTATGTGAAAATGCTTCCTGTGTACTGTGCATCACGTTTTTTCTCTCTCTCTTTTTCCCCTTTCCCTCCCTCTCCATCACTTTTGAAGAGCTCAAAGTTTGCTTCTCTTTTCATTTACAAAGTATTCCCTGGATTTTAAATGTTAATCAATGGTAGCCTCGGTTGGTGATGCTGAGTCTGGTTGCCTCTAAGTCCTCTAAGTTTCTAGACAGACAGACAGACAGACAGAAAGACAGACAGAAAGACAGACATACAGACTGACTGACTGCTATCAACCTTCTCTGGATCAGATCTCCAGTGAAAAGTCTACTGTCAAGAACACTATACCACTGTTCTGAAATCAGTATTAGACAAATAACAGTATATCTTCCTGCTGTCAGGTCCTTCAGCCTCAGAAAGTGTATCACTGATGCCTCTTTATATTGTTACCTGATCTGAGATCAGTATTATCAGAGACACAATATATTATCCTTGCTGTAAGGGCCTTCAGTCTCAGTGTATCCTCAACGCCTCTTTATTTTGTTACGGTGACAACTTCTATCCTC
>NC_140024.1:22433126-22503416 GCF_964263955.1 Coregonus lavaretus | reverse complement strand
TCTCTCTCTCTCTCTCTCTCTCTCTCTCTGTCTCTCTGTCTCTCTCTCTCTTTCTCTCTCTCTCTCTCTGTCTCTCTCTCTCTCTCTCTCTCTCTCTCTCACACACACACACACACAAACACACACACACACACACACACACACAGACACACACACACACACTCACCCTCTGAATTATTAAGTTGAGTCATGCTCTATAGAAATACTATATCTTGATATGTATGAAACATTCCTTGAATTAAACCGGATTTGTTCCGCTTTTATTTCTCACTCAGTTAGCATCCGGTAAGAAACTTGTCTTACTCAGGCTGTCAAACGAGCGAAGGCTTTCACACATGTATTTTTTAAATAACTACAACTGCAAGAATTTGCAAATGATCCGACACTGATTGAGATTGTCTTTGGAGGACTTTTTACATGCACAGTTGGATGTAAATGGACCCTTTCCAACACAACACCCTGCTATGTCCATGTGGGTAAACTGTGTCACGTTGGTGGGAGGAGCTTATCTGTGATATTGATTTTCTCATTGGCTCCACTCCCCGTTTGCTAAATGAAAACATGCTGGGGAGGAAACAGGCTTGATTTTTTCTCTCAGAGATGTCTGCATGTCCTCAGATGTGCTGCTGGAACACGGAACCGCCAGGAACTCATTTAATAATTGATAACTTCTGATATTGGGAATTGTGTAGACGAGAAATAAGTAAAACATCTATGAAACTTTTCTAACTATTTTCAATTTTCTCACCACATCATAAAGTATACCCAACGGACAACAGACAAAAAACAAGTCAAGTCAGATCCCTATAGTGCTCAGTCCAGTCTGGTCTGGTCTGGTTGGTATTAAGAGGGTCAGATGTGTCCTGCCACGTGGTGTTGGAGTGAGAGAGACAGAGAGAGAGAGAGAGAGAGAGAGAGAGAGAGAGAGAGAGAGAGAGTGAGAGAGAGAGAGAGAGAGAGAGAGAGAGAGAGAGAGAGCGAGAGAGAGAGGCAGAGAGAGAGATAGATAGATAGATAGATAGATAGATAGATAGATAGATAGATAGATAGATAGATAGATAGATAGATAGATAGATAGATAGATAGATAGATAGATAGATAGATAGATAGATAGATAGATAGATAGATAGATAGATAGATAGATAGATAGATAGATAGATAGATAGATAGATAGATAGATAGATAGATAGATAGATAGATAGATAGATAGATAGATAGATAGATAGATAGATAGATAGATAGATAGATAGATAGATAGATAGATAGATAGATAGATAGATAGATAGATAGATAGATAGATAGATAGATAGATAGATAGATAGATAGATAGATAGATAGATAGATAGATAGATAGATAGATCTTATTGGCGTGCTGAAAAGAACAATAGAGAGAGGGAGAGAGATGAAGAGAGATGAAGAGAGAGGGAGGAGAGGGAGGAGAGGGAGGAGAGGGAGGAGAAGGAGGAGAGGGAGGAGAGGGAGGAGAGGGAGGAGAGGGGGAGAGGGGGAGAGGGGGAGCAGCCCGACACCCACTATACATGTGCAGCCCTTTCTCCTGACATCAGGTATGAAGTGATTGATCGCAGATCAAAGCCAGGAAGCAGGATAATTAAAGTTATAGGTATAAATAGATAACAGCGTAACTTACGGCATGCTTACAGTACATCAGACATCATAATACAGAACAAATGTGCCCCGGGACTAATTGAGGCCTGGTTCAGGTTTGCTGGTTCTCGTGCCTCTTGCTCTGCTGCTCTGCTGCTCTGTCCTGAGAATACAGCCTCCATTTACATGCCCTTGTAGTTGAGAATAATAGAACACCCAGATGTAAAACTACAACACTGGAGCCCTCCTGTAAATAATAGGAGCGCCTTTTCAAGTCCAACCCAGATGGGGCTGGTCCATATTGCAATCCTATTGATATGCACATGGTCAGGCTCTTACTAGATACATACAGTATACCAGTATGTAAGTCAGCACTATATATGTATTCATAAAAATAACAGTGTTATGTACGGACTACATCCATTGATTGACAGATCATTTAGTTGTTTAAATACACCAATACCAGAATATATTGAATTTGACAACTATTGAAAATCTGTCTCCGAATTAAGCATTCACACACACAAAGTATTCTCCCAGAAATAACTTTTTATGACAGAAACTATAGCAATAAACACAACATTAATGTGAAGTGTCAGAAAACTATTTGAAAATGCTATGGCTTTACTCTAATTGTATCCCAATCATGGTTGAAAAGATTCCCGCTGAAGGCTGTCTTAATTGCAGGGTTCGCCAGCCTCGACGCAGTTTACTAGACATAAAACCTGTCCAGAAACATGCACGGGCGGCAGTGGCGTTTAAAACACAACACAATGCTTTCTGCCAGATAGAGAGAGCAGCACACTGGACACATGGTAAGTGGATGTTGAGAGACAAGGAGACAAATCCTCCCATTTATGGTTGGCACATAACAAAGCCACTGGCTCACTGGCTGCCTGCGGTGGCGTCATAAACACATCTAGAACTGCACAAACAACACACTGGTTAGACAATAGAGCAGCCTGCTATCATTCACTTTTGATTGTCAACTCAACCACACTGTGGGATGCTGGCTGGCCACCGCTACAGGCTATAGGCTACAGGCCCATCCAGTCCAGGCTTCACACTGCTGGCCAGCCCATAGGCACCAGGCTAGAACACCATGTATAACTTTACACCAAAACGACTAAGTGGTGGAAGCTTAGTGTGATAGGCTTAGTAACAGGACACGCCGTCCAAAAAGTGCATCTTTTGAACACTTTCCCCCAAAACAAACATGAATGATAGGCAGACAAAAACTTATGAGAGTGGTTTGTTTCTCAAACACCCCCTCTCTGTCTGTCTCTGGTTGGGGAGCTGCCCTCCAGCACTAATGTGTAATTGAGATTTTCCTTGGCTTCAAAACATGGACCCCCTTCCGCCCTTTAACCCCCACCCTCCCTTCAATTTAACTCCCTACTTTCTCTTGCTCTCTCTCCCTCTCTCCCCCTCTCTCCCCCTCCCTTCCTCCCCTTTCTCTCTCCCTGTCTCTCTACCCCTCCCTTCATCCCACCTCTCTCTCTCTCTCTCTCTCTCTCTCTCTATCTCTCTCTCTCTCTCTCTCTCTCTCTCTCGTCAGTGTCAATCATCAGCTGTAGCTAATAAGAGTTGAGTCCTATCCTCTGATTGGTGGGCGTCTCTCCTTGCAGGCCAGTTCCATGCAGTGATACTTTTAGCCCAAACCCAGCAGTAAAACTGATAACCCTTGGCTCATATGTTAGTATGGGCTTCCACAGCCATGTATGTTGAGCCGACGTAGGCACACCACCTTTCCCCCCTGTCCCCGTCTCGCTCACAGCAGCACACATGATAGGGTTACGTGGTGACTGAAATACAATACTGCACTGTTTCAGTGGCCATTTCAGCCTAAAATAACATGGCTGGGTAGTGATGGGTTGGTTTCCCCCCCCAGTGGCTGAGTACGGGGGTATGAAGGATGGCTGGGGCTGGGGCTGTACTAGGGGTTAAGCTGGTCTGGAGTTGGGGCAAATCCTGGGCTGAGACTTGATTATTATTTTATTTTTATTATTATTATTTTATTATTATTGGGATGGGACAGACGCTGGCTCTTTGAAATGGATGATGCCAGGGCTGGGCAGTATGGCCTAAAAATCATATCTAGATTTTTTCAAATTCATAGGCGATTCAAGATATAGATATATCTAGATTTTTTTTAATGTTTTCTCTAAATAAGATTTAGTGTACAATTAAAAGTCACTGCATTAATAGTTTAATGAATTCAGGGCTTGTACCTAGGCTAAATATAAGCCTTCCACAACCATAAGACCCACTAATAATTACATTATTTTATCAAAGTAGTTTAACCTGCTCTTTTGCAATAATCACTGATCTCTCTGTCTATGCAAATGCCCTTTTTTGTAAAAACTTTAACCAGAAATGCATAATGCACATTCACTGATAATTACTAACTTTTTGTAGGAGGCAACAGGCTACAGATAATTAACACAGGTCTTATAAAAAATCTCTCAAGCACAAGTCCACATGCTAGTGAGTAGCCAGATAATCTTTATATTTCAGGTTTAGCCAACTTGGATCTATTTGCTAGCTAACAAGGCAGAACAGTTGAATTGTTATGAACACACCCTTCTGTCCATCTCCAACTGTTTAAACAGCATGTTAACCTGTCCACTTTGTTCAGATGTTGAAATCAAGTGGCCTACCTTATTTCCCAGAATGAGAACGAGTTGCCAATTCCTTATATAATTGTGTTTTATGCTTATTGCACATTTATAAAATACAGACTAGAAAGCTAGTATAACAGTCTTTGGCTTAAATGCTGCTAGCAGTAGGCCTACTTGGTACCTCAATGCCGCGCGCGACAAACTGAGCATTCATATTCCAGAATCAATGTTCATTGATACTCTCGTTTTAGTAGTGTCTGCTCTGAGTGCAGTTTGAGTAGTTGGGAATTAAAAAGGGTATCATTAAAAAGGTTAACTTCTCCTCTATTACTGTAAAATAATGTCTCACTGTGTTTCGGTGACCATATGACCGATTCTGTTGGACCAAATCTCAAATGCAAATAGAGTGTTGAAACTGGTTGTCAGAGAGGAAGAAGTGATCTCTCATCTTTGTTGTTGTGAGTGGCAGGGGGAGGGGCTTGATGTGTGTGTGTGTGTAAACCATAGAGGAAGAGGCGAAGCGAGAGGTTTCACTCTCGCTAAAATCTGTCCAAAATAAGCCCAATGCATTTTTATGGGCTTATTTTGGACCTATATTTGTCGCCTGCCTTCCCACCTTTGGAACAACAACTCCCATTGTTAGGGCAGAGACAAGCATCTCCTCATTATATACAGATCTCTGGTGTAAATGGGAAGGTGCACACAGCACAGAAGGAACGAAGGAGACGAGACCAATAAGACAACAAGCGAACATTAAAAAAAACTCGCTCCTTGCAATACAGCCATTTGGAATATCGCACAAAAACATCAATTATAATTAATTGAATGAATTTAATATATTGCCCAACCCTAGATTTTGGATCAGGGGCTTGGGGCTTGGAACTTGGATGCAGCTGGGCATTTGGGATGGGGCTGGGTGGGGCTGGGGACCGGTCCTAATGGCCTTGTGATGATGTATCGCTGAAATCCTGCCTGAGACCCCTGAATGAGAGTGGGCTCAGGACTCTTTATCTCTGCGGACATCTTGGCTCGGCTCAGGGCTTTGGGGTCTAGTTTCACCGGCCCTATGGGAGAACCCACCAGGACTGGAGCGACTGGGGATTAGTGGGGATGACCCCGGGAGCAGAGCAGATCATTTGAGAACACTGAAGAGAGAAAAGTTGTTTGACCTTGAGGCATGGACAAGGTGAAAACTAAGAGAGATTATTAGATTAGTGGAGGTGAAACATAAGACTTAGATGTATCTGTGTCAATAGGGGATGCAGACGCAATGTTATATATCTTTATCACAAGTATCCAGGGACTTCAACTGACATTGATACAGTACTGCTTTTTAATTTGAATCTGTCGTAATAGAAAAATGACTTTACATACAACATACCAGACGTTATTTAATAGTTTTAAGATTATCTATTAATAAAGTCATTGTAATGTGTCCAATAACTCCCCCAGTAACACAAGTCTCTCTGGCTACTTAAGCTCTTGTTAAGTGAGTAGGCCAATGCAGGACACATGAGTAAGAGATGCGCTAGAGGAAACTCCACTGTCCATTGACACTCTCTGGACAACCCAAGGTCACTGCCTACAGCCTGCTACTTCTGCCCTTCTCTCTCTCATGGCTGACCAGCATGTCTTCCTTCAGGCCTGAGCCCATCAGACAGATTACAACCCCTCTGGCCCCTATGACTCTGGTGTGTATCTCCCCTCTCCACCCTGCAACCAGAGAGGTCCTAAAGGACTCGTCACCGTCAGCCCTCCATGAGCAGCCGACCAGGGAAAGCCGACCACTTCAATCATCCTAAAGGTTAAGGGTCAAATAGGTCAAATACCTCAGCCGAGGTCCCCACCCCCCTGTCACTGTGACAGGAGGGCTATGGTCAGTGTCATGGGCTGGGCCTGGACCCACTAGCACCACCACCACCACTCAGCTCCTAGCTCTGCCTCTGGGGCTTTGGGTGAGGAGGGGAGGGGAGGGTCTGAATGGGCCTTCAGTAGTTAATAACACGCTTCAGTAGTAGTAGGATTGGAACAGCTAATGCAAAAGGTTGCGTCAATGATATGTAATATATTATTTGTTGAGTTTTGTTAAAAAGGTATGGTATAACTTCATCATTACTTCCTTATGCATGCTTCATGACATCACAGGGCTCCAGTAGCGTTTATATGAGTTTCACCGAATGTTATATTCATTCATTTGGCTTCGACCAGTCTAGCAAGCCCCTCCCTCCCCACCTTGCCTCTCTGTTGTCCCACTCAGCCCAGAGAGGAGGGAGAGAGAGCGAGAAAGAGAGAGATCTGTAAAAACATGATTTAGCCCTGAATGCACTCCTGTCAGAAAGGTAAATGTTAAAAGTGGGCAGCAGCACTTTGTTTGGTTGTGTTAACGAGATAATCTGAGAGTCGGGAGCGTTTTTTCACAAGGGTGTTTTTATGACCTCTGTTACAATAAAGCGAACAGGTAAAACACAGAGTGATTAAAGGTAATGAAGAACAGATATGCACCGACACCGTCCTCACCGTCCATTATGAAAGGTTACACAGCACTTTGAAGAGTTTTACTACCTTAACAGCTCTGTGTAAATCCAAACTAAATACGTATTATTTAAAGAGGTATTAAGGAGGGCACAGAGGCTGTAATGTGCGCTAGTCTGTTTGTGATTAGGAAAGGGGGCGGGAAAAGTTGGGATTGGGAATTTCATTGGGAATTTCATAGGGAACCCCTGGATGTCCCAGGATTCCGGCTACTTGTAGAGTGGAGAAGGCCTGTGAGAGTGTTTTGTGTGAACATGTATGTCCTCTGCGTTACAACATAATGACTTGACGTTTAAAGTTAAACAGACCCAGTGTGAAGTCATTGCTGAGTCTTTCATGCTCTGGACCCTTGCTCTCCTAGGCCCTGGGATAAAGCAGAGGGGTAAGGAAAGCTACATGTTTGCTAACATCTAGCCTGGGACTTTTCTGGTTCAGTTATTTCTCTCTATCCATGTCTGTGATCTATGTAGCCGCCAATCACTCAAAATCAGAGTTTAATCCAGTTCAAATGAATGAGTCCAAGTTTTTGTAATAAGTGAACATTTTATTTTTCTCAACAGAAGGACATACTCTATTTTCCAAGGACAGGAGAAGCAGAGAAGCATTCCAGTTCTGTGTCTGATCAGGGCTCTGGTCAAAAGTAGTGCACTTTATAGGGAATAGGGTGCCATTTGGGATGAACTCCTGGTAATCAGGGTCAGGAACTTTCCTAGAGGGACAGGAAGGTCTTCAAAGTGGTGGATCCTACTGGCGATAAAGCACTCCAGATAAAAACACATTCACACTAAAGGCATGACTCTTAACATGTCCTCTAAATGTCAACTGTGAGGGGATTACCCAGGCATAGTAAATCTAACAGGTCGTGGGTTTAGGGGAGGAATGTCCAACATCCAACCAACATACTGAGGGGATCAAGCTAAGAAGGGAGAAAGGGAGAAAAAAAGGAAAGTTAACCATCTCATGTTTTTCAACGGCGGTCGGTCTCTCGTCGGTACAGTCCCCCAGCTCCCAGCCTTCTTTCAAAAAGCAGAGGTCACTTCACAAGAGGCCTGGGTCACACACTATATACCGCTGTAAAAATACTGCTGAGCAAGTGGTTTCAATTTGCTCAAGTGATTAAGTTCACGCCAGACCCAGTGCACTGGCGCGGGTCACTTCTGCCAGGCTGAGTTAAAGAGGAGGAGGGAGGGAGGGGAGTGAGCGTGATGCTAACCATTAGCATTAGGAGTGACACTGCATTATAGCAGCGTGACAAGAAGGCTTACAGCCATGGGGGTTACACTGGCAGGTCTGCTAGGGGCTATAACATTCAGAACCACAAGTACGCGTCCCATGTCTCTAACTAACTACAACCAGGTCTGGTTGTGTCCAAGCCTGAGTCAGTCTAGTCAGGCAGGGCAAGGCAGGCGTCACATGATCAAAGCTATAGGGCCACGGCTCTAGGGATATGCTAATCTATCTCACAGTAGCCTATAGTCTCACAGTCAGTAGCCTGGAATGTCTTGAAGGGGAAAGTGTCCCAGACAGAGCCAGACATGACAGACTAACAGTAATAAGGCCTGTGCAAACTAGCAGAGAGACCGAGAGTCAACACAGTCCGTAATTAGTGCTAAAGACACACTCCTATTTAATGGGTCAGGGAGTTTACTTATCAATCTGCTTTGTTTGCTCGGAGGAGCTACAGATGAAGGATCTTAATTTGAACTAGTTTGCTACAGAAGGAAGATAATCCTGAAGCAACAGGAAATGTGAATTTTATGTGGATTATAATAAATTGACATTTTTTTGTACGGGTTGATATTGTTAAGTTATGAAGTGAGGGGGCGCGGACACCAAAGTTAGTAAGAAACATGAGTGACTTTATCTGGCTTCAAAACAGTATTCATCAACTCGGTCACCTTGCATCCCCTTACGGAGGGGGACATGTAACTACTCCCACATCTCCCTTTCTTAAGGAACAACAGAAAGCACAGTACTGCATTGTCTAACATCCAATAGTAAACAACTGTAACAGTTCTCTAAACTAGCATTTCAATAAATGCCAAATCTAACATGTAAACAACATGTTCATATCCAGTCTCTTTTTTTAAGAGAGCACAGTGTAGACTACCTGTAACTCTCTCCATACACCTGGGGCTTTATTCTGTCCCCGTTCAAGGTGTTTGGTGTGACCTATAGAGCTGTAAAGTCTTTAAGGTACTGTAAGTGGGTGGGAACGTAGTCCTCACCTGGTACCGTGGAGAGGGGGAAGGTTGTGGAAAGGTCATGGATATCTCTGTCTGTAATGTCTGAGCTGGGGAGGCTCCTCAGAGTCGGAGTCTGAGGTGCTGTGGAGAGTCTGAGTGCAGTTGTGGTGACGCAATTTCTGGTTGGTCCAGGGTGAGGTGTTGGCGGTTTCTCCTGACTGTCTGGCCATGAATGTTTACTAGGATGGAGCGTGAAGTGTCCGAGTGTCTTTGCGCTATGCCTTTGTCCCGGGAGTCCTGTATCCATACTGTGTCTCCTGGGCGTATGCTTGATGGGCCTTTGCTCGATGTCAGCTGTTGAAGTGTTTATTTTTGCTGAGATTAGATTGTCTGTCTTTGTGTGTAAACTCAGAGAGGTCTGGCCACCCTGGAGTCAACAGTGAGGGCAGAGTAGGAATGGTCGTACACAGCTTCCTGCCTCAATCCATTGGAGAGGGGGGTTGATTTGTACGCTAAGAACCCCAGGTAAGGGTCTGAGGATGTGCGAAGGAGCTGTTTGGCAGTTTGGCTTGAGGTTGTGTGTGTGAATACCCAGGTGTCTGTGAACATTTTGAAAGTCTCAGAGGCAAACTGGGGGCCTTTGTCTGAGATTAGGCGAAGAGGGACCCCGCTACGTGCAAACCATGACTTCATCCTCTCCACCACTGCGCTAGATGTCGTTGAGGTCATTTTTGCCACCATGAATCTAGAGAAATAGTCAAAGACAACGAGGTATGTGGAGTTGTCTAGGTGAAAAAGGTCAGCCCCTAGCTTTTGCCAAGGGCCCTCTGGTGTCAGACTTGGGAGGAGGGACTCTGGGGCCTGCCTTCTGTATTTGGCACAAGTGTCACATTGTTCAACTTTCACTTGTAGTTGCTTGCTGAGACCTGGCCACCAGACGGAGGACTTGGCTCTCTCTCTGGATTTTGTAATGCCTTGGTGGCCCTCATGCTACCGGTTAAGAATGTCCTTTTGCATTTTGGAGGGGATGAGTCCTTGTGCCACAGTGAGGTCACCTGAGGTGGCCCAAAAGAGTTTCAGATCAAGGTCGTGTTGGACTTCTTCTGGCCAGCCTTGTTCACAGCACTGTCTCACTGGGCAGAGAAGTTCCTTGGCTTCTTGTTCTCGCTGTACCGTTTTTCCGTAATGTGAATAGCGGAGAGGACAGTGTGCACATACCCTTCAATTAGCTGTTCCTCAGATTGGTTGCTGTGGTTCTCTGTTGATGGGTTCTGGAGCACTGGTGCTCTGGACAGTGTGTCGGCCGTGGCCAAGCTCTTACCAGACATGTGCAATAGAGAACTTAAATTGCATGAGTCTCATTCTGATACATTGGATCCTTGGTGGTAGTTCGTCTAGCCACTTTGAGCTAAGCAGCGCTAGGAGGGGCTTATAGTCAGTGTCAACTTGAAATGTGAGGCCTATAAAAAAGTATCTGAAGCGCTCACAACCCCATGTAGTAACAAGAGCTTATTTTTCGATCTGTGCGACGTAGGAGGATGCATCAGCTGACACCTTTGTGTCTGCTGTAGGGTCGTAAAGGGCTAATCCCTTTACGACCCTACGCACTGCTAAAGCTAACTCTCTCACCTCTGCTCTTGTCCTTCTAGACCTGTCTGCTGCCTTTGATACTGTGAACCATCAGATCCTCCTCTCCACCCTCTCCGAGCTGGGCATCTCCGGCGCGGCTCACTCCTGGATTGCGTCCTACCTGACCGGTCGCTCCTACCAAGTGGCGTGGCGAGAAGCTGTCTCCGCACCACGTGCTCTCACCACTGGTGTCCCCCAGGGCTCAGTTCTAGGCCCTCTCCTATTCTCCCTATACACCAAGTCACTTGGCTCTGTCATATCCTCACATGGCCTCTCCTATCATTGCTACGCTGACGATACACAACTAATCTTCTCCTTTCCCCCTTCTGATAACCAGGTGGCGAATCGCATCTCTGCATGTCTGGCAGACATATCAGTATGGATGACGGATCACCACCTCAAGCTGAACCCTGGCAAGACGGAGCTGCTCTTCCTCCCGGGGAAGGACTGCCCGTTCCATGATCTCGCCATCACGGTTGACAACTCCGTTGTGTCCTCCTCCCAGAGTGTGAAGAGCCTTGGCGTGACCCTGGACAACACCCTGTCGTTCTCCGCTAACATCAAGGCGGTGACCCGATCCTGCAGGTTCATGCTCTACAACATTCGGAGAGTACGACCCTGCCTTACACAGGAAGCGGCACAGGTCCTAATCCAGGCACTTGTCATCTCCCGTCTGGATTACTGCAACTCGCTGTTGGCTGGCCTCCCTGCCTGTGCCATTAAACCCCTACAACTCATCCAGAATGCCGCAGCCCGTCTGGTGTTCAACCTTCCCAAGTTCTCTCACGTCACCCCCCTCCTCCACACACTCCACTGGCTTCCAGTTGAAGCTCGCATCCGTTACAAGACCATGGTGCTTGCCTATGGAGCAGTGAGGGGAACGGCACCTCCGTACCTTCGGGCTCTGATCAGTCCCTACACCCAAACGAGGGCATTGCGTTCATCCACCTCTGGCCTGCTGGCTCCCCTTCCTCTGCGGAAGCATAGTTCCCGCTCAGCCCAGTCAAAACTGTTCGCTGCTCTGGCACCCCAATGGTGGAACAAGCTCCCTCACGACGCCAGGACAGCGGAGTCACTCACCACCTTCCGGAGACATTTGAAACCCCACCTCTTTAAGGAATACCTGGGATAGGATAAAGTAATCCTTCTACCCCCCCCCCCCCCCCCAAAAAAAAAAAAAAAAGTGTAAAGTGGTTTTTCCACTGGCTATAGGGTGAATGCACCAATTTGTAAGTCGCTCTGGATAAGAGCGTCTGCTAAATGACGTAAATGTGCCCTTGAGCAAGGCACTTAACCCTAATTGCTCCTGTAAGTCGCTCTGGATAAGAGCGTCTGCTAAATGACTAAAATGTAAATGTAAATCCAGGAGGAGTCATTAAACGCCTGTGTTTGCTGGGGATCCAAAGTCCACTCTCTGTTTTTTGATCAGTAGCTCTCTGAGGGGTCTGGATATCTCTGTGATGAGAGGGATCTATTTCCCCAGGTGCTTGACTATGCCCATGAATCTCCGTACCTCGCTTACGTTTGTTGGTACTGGCATTTGTGCAACTGCTGTGACCTTGGCTGAGTCAGCTCGAACGCCACTTCCATTGATGATCAGGCCCAGGAATTTCACTTGTTGTTTGGAGAACTCACATTTTGCGTTCAGCGTCAGTCTTGCCTATTCATGGCACTGGAGAACAGCATACCGCCAGTTGTTTTGTTCATCCTGAGTTGCCCCATACACCAGGATATCATCCATTTGGCAGACGACTCCCTCAAGGCCCTCCAGCAGTTGTGACATTCTGCACTGGAAATGTTTTGGGGCCAACGAGATTCCAAACGGGAGCCTCCGAAAGCAACATTGGCCGCAGGGGGTGATGAATGTGGTGATTTTTTTTTGTTTTTTTGACAAAGGTATTTGCCAGGATCCTGACTGTTCGTTGAGGACAAGATCTTGGCGTCTTTCAGCTGGCCTTTAGTGTGTAGAGTGTATAGCTCCCGACAGACACTTTCGTTTAGGTTGGTTAAGTCCACACAGATCCGCACATTACCATCAGGCTTGAAGACTACCACCATCCCAGCGCATCATTCCGTTGCTTCTTCCACTCTTGTGATGATGTCTTCCCCCACCATGAGTCAAAGTTCATTTTTGACCTTAGCCCGGAGGGGGAGAGCCACTCGTCTGGGCATGCACATCGCAAATGGCTGAGCTTCAGGTTTGAGCTTGATGTGGGATTCGCCTTCCAGTGTGTGTCCCTTGGAAAGGTTTGGGAAATACGCAGTTATATCTGTTCAGTCCCTGTGACCAGTCCGAGTGCAGTGACAGTGGGACGGCCCAGTAGTGCAGTGCAATGGCCACGAATTACATAGATATCTTGTTGAGTTGAGCGTTCCCCATATATGAGTGTAGCCTAGAATTTACCTCTCACGTTAAGGGGTATTTGACTGGGGCCCTGAAAGACTTTAGGTGTGTGCTGTAGTGAGTCTTTGGTCAGCTGTTGGTATAAGATCTCTGGAATGACTGTGACATCTGCGCCTGTGTCAATTTTAAATTTGACCTTTTGATTACACAGACTAAGTGTAGTTACCCATGGCTGGTCTGTATCCGTCCCGATGGAGCCAAGAAATGCCATTTCAGACTCCTCTTCCTCTAGGCCTTCTGACGCTGCTGTTTGGGATCTGCAGACTGTTGCATAGTGGCCCTTCTTTTGACCATTTCTGCAGATAACGTCTCTGGCTGGGCAAACTCGTCTGTTAAGGGGGCCCTTTCCACACCATGAACATGATTTGTCTGTTGATTTGTGTTTTTCAACTGTGAGTCACTTCTCTGTAGCCCTGTTTGGTTCACTAGCAGTGTTTGTGTATCTTGGTCGCCCAGAGTGTAAAGGCAACTTTGTGTTCCCTATAGCCTCTACCATTTGTATTTGTTCGCCGTTCACTGAGTAAGGATTGTTGTTTCTTTATTATTTATTTTTGACGGGCCATGGTTTTAGCTTTCTCTAAGGTAAGGACTGGATCCATCTGCATTTGTTCTGATAGGGCTCTGTCACGAAGACCTACCTCTAATCTGTCCCTTATTAGATCATCACCTAATAGCAAAGGTGCATAAAGATGGCAGCCCCCATGTACTTACCACAAATGCCTCGTTTGCTAAGTTCGCCTTATTGTACATTGCTTTCCGTTACTCATTTTTTTGTATCGGCATTAGCACAGGAAATATGATCCCAATTCTAGCTCCAAGACATCAGCAATTTGAAAAAATAAAAAAGTAGATTGTGCTGATTTACCTGCGCATTAACCCATGTTCCGCGCCGTAGTTCAAGAACTCTGTAGGTAGTGCTAAAAATAATGACGTCATATCTGAACTCCTCCATCTTTATGCACCTTCGCCATTGTCTATAATCACAATGTTCACTAAGCTCATGCAAAGCAATGATGAACTTGTCCACTGATTTCCCACTTTTCTGAATGCATTTATTAAATCAAGCTCTTTCAAAAATCACATTCTGTTTCGTGGATGTTTAGCGCTGCTCTGACAGTGTCATAAATCATTAGCTTGTCAGTTGTCAGATTTCTGGACCGTACATTAGCCTCGGCCATTGAGTATAGCAGCGTGTTCACTTGCCTGTATTGCGGCTGCTTGTCCAAGCCAGATGCCTGCCTGAAACGTTGGAAGTGGGTGAACCACTGTGGCCATTCTCCTGGGTGAGTGAAGTTGATTTCAGGTGGGGGAGATATTTGGAATAATGCTTGTCGTGCCATCTCATTCACGTTAGCGTGCGCTGGTTCTGCATTCTGACTGTTATCTTGCTGTGGTTCCGACATGTGGTCTTTAGCTAGCTAGCACTTGTTAGCTAGCACTGTTCTTAAGCTAGCTAGTTAGCTTACTTTCCGGCTAGTTAGCTGAGATCATTAACTACGAAAATGCCGGTAAAACTTGTTCTCACATCTACTTTTTCATTAGAAACCATTACATAATAAACCCGACTACTTCTTCCGAGTCTCTCAGTTGCGAGCACGGTGGTTGTGGAGTTATGAAGTGAGGGGATGTGGACACCAGAATATATGAGTGACTTTATCTGGCTTCCATACAGTATTTATCAACTCGGTCACCATTTTTCGTTAGGGCAAATCAAGTCTTCATTTTAAAGTGGAAATTAAAAACTTTAGAAGCCTTTTTAAACCTTGATTACACTACAAGTTCGCATTTCCTGCTGTGCAGGAAAATTCTCAGCAACAAAAGAGTGATCAAATTAAGATCCTACATACTGTACTGTTGGAATTTCACAAGGGTCTGTAACCTGGGTCTAACTAGTCTGAATAACTGGACTTTGTAAAAGATAGACGGGGCTACAGTTAATTGTGCGATGTGGATTTTGGGGTGTGGTGTGTGTGTGCGTGCATCCGTGTGTGCATGCATGGGGGTAATGGGGGGTGTTCACACCAGATGTGATCTGCACCAGGGCATCAATAAAACAAACCCTTCCTAATCTCAACCTTCCTACCATTACATCAAACCTTATGGTGAACAAAAACACTCTCAGAGGCCTCAATTATTGATACAACCACAATTTAAATATTTCCCCACTGCAATGTCTGTTGCAACGTTTCACTGTTTCGCTCCTTCCCCAGCTCAGCACTACTATTGTTGATTTATTTATGTATTTATTTGTTTTCTCTCTGTGTTTCCCTGTTGTTTTCTTCCGGGGTTTTTTCCCATTCTTCCACATCTAGTGAGTTCAGTGCTCTCATTTCTCTCCCTGTGATTCGGAATAGGGGAGCTTCAGAAAAACTGTCAGGTTCAAATCAAAATGGGGCACAATATTGAACTTCTCTAAACACAAGCCGAGACTTGAGTGATGGAAATGGCACTCTTTCTTCCCCAGCTTTCCCTTTGTCAGCTGCGGGGTTTTCTCTCTGTAGTCGAAGCGATGCGTGGGCGATGTCAGCACTCGGAAGGATGTGTTCTGTACCACAATTTTGTACAAATGCATCCCGTAATGATCATGTTTTGTTACCTTTATGTGCTCCACCAACACAGGTTGGCTCTACTACTCTGGATATTTGAATGTTGTAAACAGCAGCTACAGTAGAGAGACTCCCTTTTAGCCCAGTATTTACTGCTGTTGCTTTGTTTCCTATCTGATGTCTGCTCCTCTTCATCTCTCAGACGCTGGCATGTGTAGACTAGAGAGCAACTCCCTTAGAAATCTATCCTACAAATACTCCCACACACACACTGCCATGACACACACAGACATGCAGCACGAGCACACACACAACCACCCCACGACCCCCCCCCCCCCCCCCCCCAACACACACACACACACACACACACACACACACACACACACACACAACACACACACCTAGGTAAATTCCCACAGCTGCTCAATGGAGGTCCAGTAAATGTTTTCTTGTGTAGGGGAAAAGGGCTTTGGGTGACACCAAAACATGTTTGGCTGTTCCACCGGCGTAGGCACTTAAGACAAGCTCATGTCACCCGAAGGCCCTGCTTTATAATAACAGAGCAGGTTGACAAAATGAAAGCTCATTCCTCCCTCATTTACGGGTCATTTCAGCCCTGACCCCTGCAGTAAAATATCAAAGGGCTTTTGAGGCCTGCTCTTATTTCAGCCTGCTTTAGAGGAACAGCTGAGGAGTTTGGCAGGCCTGCCTGAGCCCGACCCAGCCTGGCTGACTGACTGGGAGCTTTGGGAGGCTTTTGTCAGACCCCTCTGCTCTATCTATCTATCTGCCCACAATAAACCCCTGACTCATTGAGCTATGGAAGAGGAGTGGCCTTGGGTTAGAGTAATGGTTATAGGACCACAGAGCCTTAGCTATCATGCATATCAGATGAGTGTCCTATTCGTCTGTGGTGTAATTATGACAATGTAAATTATGGGCAAATTATAACAGGCATATAGAGACTTTTGTACAATCAAATCAGGTGAGGAGCTTCACAAAATTAACAAAAACTAATAATTAAATTAGAATATCTACTGAATTTTGATTGTGATACAAATTTCTAGCGATTAAATCACCCCATATCGCAGTGTTCCCTTCCTGCCCTGCCCCCTCACAGATAACCATGGTAACAGTAGAAGCCCCTGGAGCAGAGGATCAATAGCAATATGCCCCTCCCCTTTCCCTCCCCTCCCAAGCTCAGCTCAGTGTAGATCTGTCACTTCAGATCTAATGATCTAACCTATGAAGCATTGATGAGCAGTCAGTGAGTGTGTCACTCCTGCTTCAATCCTCATTCAGTCACACGGTGTGCACACACACACACACACACACACACACACACACACACACACACACACCAAAAGACACACGTGCACACATGCACTTGAGCACACACACACACACACACAAACAAACACATACTACAACAGCAGGTTCTATAAAACAACTATACAGATATTTCTCCAGTCATTCACATCTTTATAACATTTGTTTTACGTCCCACTATTTTCATTCAATGGATCATAACCACCATTGGCTTCATGAACCCAGTAAACAGTTGACCAATAGAAGCCATTTTGTTTCTCAATGACTGAGTGCCTTGGCTGAACACAGAGAGGTCAGTATTGACCAATGCCCCTGACCTCTGAGACCACTGCTCTCCGGCCAATCTGCGCCAGGCCTTAGGGGCAAGTATGACATTTACTCACAGAGATTATAATTTCAAATGAGTGTTTAAAACATTCCCTGGTGGGGATGGAAGAGAGGTTGGGACTAGTGGGATAGCGGTCAATAAGAATAGACTTGGTACATTCGATAGGAAATGGACACTCACCAGAGGCCCTGCAGGCTGACCAGATCAATAAGCTGTGTTAAGTGGCGGTGATGCCCCTCCATTGATGAGCTAATGGGTGTCCCGACTGTGTCCACTCACCATCTCTCTCTTTCTCTCTCCCCCTCTCCCTCTCTCTCTTTCTTCCCGATCTCTCTCTTTCTTCACCCCATCTCCCTCTTTCTCTCTACATCACCCCAACGTCCATTTACCCGCCATACCACACCCCTCCTCTATCTCCCTCTTTCTCTCTCTTCCTCCTCTCTCTCCCTCCTCTCTCCCTCCTCCTCTCTCCCTCCTTCTCTCTCTCCCCTCCCTCTTTCCCTCCCCCTTCCGCCATCTCTCTTCTCTCGCTCCAGTGGGTCAAGCTCCAGGGCCAGGTGGTTAATCTCATGTCGCCCCCAGACACTGCACACCAGGACTCACAGTCTGATTGGCTGAGCCCAGTCAGCTGTTCTACTCTCTACCCTGCCCTTCACCTATGAGCCGCCCCCTGCAGCACACTTGTCTAGAGAGGGGCATTCTGGGAGGTCAAATGTTGCCCTCCTGCTTCTGTTTGGTGAAACAGCTACGTGTGACCCGGGTTAGGAGTGGACACATACAGCACCTCTACTTTACAGAGGGGACTTTAAATATGTTCCTCAGTCAGTTACAAATGTTATTTGCGATTTGTGAAGTTAGTAGTACTAAGAACACAAGCAATGTGCTCCCCCATACCTCCAGGAAATATGTCCTGTTCTGCTGCAACAAACATTTAACTGAAAAACCAACAGAACACCCCAAAAAAGACCTGTTGTGTCAACCGATGCAAAATATATCAAAGTTCTACAGCATGCCTAAGGTACACAGGGTGTATCTTCCAGTGTAGAAGAGGGAAAGGAGGCCTGTGTCTATCTCTCTCTCCTGCATGTTCATCACCCCCTTCCCAGTTCAGAGTCTTATTACTTCTGCCACATGACGCTTGCCTTGGATCGCACGACCCATGAATAATATACGACTGCCACCGCCACCTCAGTACAGATGAAAGACCACGCCAGGCACTGTGGGTCGGCTACGCTACGCTACGGCAGGCAGAGACTGAGAAGAAGAGGTAGAGCAGGTAGAGAAGAAGACACACCATCCAAAGGCCTAGAATCCCTCTTTCTATGTTTGTAAGGTGTGTGTGTGTGTGTGTGTGTGCGTGTAGTATGTGTGTGTGTGCCCTGCCGTTCCGCCTTTCATTCCTAGATCCAGCTGCAGTAGAGGTGACAGCACACGTCACTGTCAGCTCCAGGTAGCAGACGCTGAGGAGGGGGAGAGAGGACGGGGACAGGGAGAAGGAGAGGAGGGGAGAGACAGGGGGTGGGAGGAGGGGAGAGAGATGTGGAGGAGAGAGAAAGAGGAGAGAGGAGGGGGAGGAGGGAAGAGGTGGGTGGAAGAGATGAGGGTGGAGAGAGGGGGCAGGAGAGGAGGGGGGATGATGGGGAGGAGGGATGGGGGAGAGTGTAGGGGGTAGAGGAGGGGGAGGAGAGGAGAGGGAGATCGGGAGAGATGAGGGGTGAAGAGGAGGAGGAAGGAGGGAGAGGAGGCAACTAGCACAGCGATGAAACAGCAGCACACACACACACACACTGTGAGGCCTCTCAGGAGAGCTGATCAGTGCGAGGGGTAACACTTCTGCACTGTGCTCAGTGGGGACGTGGCGTTTCCCCCTCTCGAGGTCGGGAAGCAAAAACAAACAGTACTTTTGATCATCAGATCCGGCTTTGCTCCTCACCTAGAAGCCTTTGGAGAGGAGACAGTCATTCTAAACACAGTGCCATGTCTGTGTGACTGGGGTACCACTAAACAAGCACGGCTGGTATAACACATGCTGTGTGACACACCACACACATAAACACAAGCAGAGCAGAAACACAAGCACGCTCTCACACACACACACACACACACACACAGACACACGCACACACGTAGACAGTGTATCAAACACCGGAGCAAAGGATTAGCTGTAAAACATGTAATCCCGGATACCACTTTCAGAAATACCCAATAAAAAAAAAAACAGTTCTCACACGCCTCAAGTTGTTTCCTCTTACAAAACCCAACGCTTTACGTCACACCAACAGCTGTGTAGTGATCTGAGGTTACACTTAATTTTTTATAGTCGCTCATCGCACATGTTTCGCATACAACAGTGATGCGTGCAGTGTTGGGTTCCCATTATGAATTTCAAGTATTGTGTCAATGTAAAAAAATACTATTCAGTGGTAAATCCTACTAGGAGCCAGCTCATGGGCAACAAAAGGTCTCTGGCGGCTAGCTAGCTATCGTCACTATTGTCCTCCAGTCAGCGACGGAGGGAAGACAATACCAGGGGAGCGGTTAGAGAGCTTGACCCAGCCTACCTTCACTTCACCTCCAGTAGACAAGGTTAAGATGGATGGCCCTAATTAAAAAGAAGGGCCTCTGTTCTCTCTTCTTCTTCTCAATATCATCAGGTTTATTTTACAGGAACTTTAACAGGGCCTTTTGTGGGGCCATAATTATAGGGTGAACAGATTAGAGCCCCCGGAGGCACAGAGGTGACAGACAGACTCGGCAGAGTAACCCAAGTAACCTTTCAATATTACATCTCCGACCCATTGTTGGTGCAGCCAGCTCACTAATTACACCGTCAGGATAATGGTGGATTGTTATTTTTGTTGTCTCTCAATCTTTCTTTCTTTCTTTCTCTCTCTCTCTCTCTCTCTCTCTCTCTCTCTCTCTCTCTCTCTCTCTCTCTCTCTCTCTCTCTCTCTCAATCTTTCTTTCTCTCTCTCTCTCTCTCTCTATCTCTCTCTCTCTCTCTCTCTCTCTCTCTCTCTCTCTCTCTCTCTCTCTCTCTCTCTCTCTCTCTCTCTCTCTCTCTCTCTCTCTCTCTCTCTCTCTCTCTCTCTCTCTCTCTCTCTCTCTCTCTCTCTCTCTCTCTCTCTCTCTCTCTCTCTCTCTCTCTCTCTCTCTCTCTCACTCATCATTGTAACCCATCTCTCTCTCACTCTCTCTCTCTCTCTGTCTCTCATTATTGCAACCCATCTCTCTCTCTCTCTCTCTCTCTCTCTCTCTCTCTCTCTCTCTCTCTCTCTCTCTCTCTCTCTCTCTCTCTCTCTCTCTCTCTCTCTCTCTCTCTCTCTCTCTCTCTCTCTCTCTTTCTCTCTCTGTCTCTCTCTCATCTCTCTGTTGTTCATGTTACGAGAACAATATTAATATTTCCAAAGTTACGGGGAGTGTGAGTGTGCATGCGTGTGTGTTAGTGTGTGCATTTACATGTGCGTTTGCTTGTGCATATGTGTGGGTGTTGTGTCTGCGTGTTCTAGAACAATGGCTGCCGGGTTGGCCTTTCCATTCCGTCTGGTGCGGTGGACCCACGGACTCTAGACGAGCGCCAGATGACACGCTTGGCCCAGCCATTTAACGTGGCTCGCTATGCCAACCATGAGGCCTAACCCCCCCCCCCGCCCGCAGCAAGACGTTATGGAGGGAGATATGTGTCAAGCACAGTGAAGAATAAACTAATCTACCATTTATTACGTGTGGGGTAACTTGAGCTTGGCGATTAAATGGAGATTTGAGCGTTGTGCAGCAGGTCTATCGGGTCTATAGGCACAGCAGTCACAGGCCGTGCCCTGGCTGTCTCACTGTAATAACATATGGGGCACTAAATGTGTGAAAGACTCTGATACTGACACTGACTCAGACTGCCTGCCTGGCTGCATGGCTTGCCAATCAAAGACCTTTCAGTCTGTGACAGTCAGCTACTTAACAAGGGGTTTCTGTTGCTACCCCAGATGTCTGATATTTCATATTTCTGAGAAGGAAACTTTCTCACATCTTTACACAACAACAGAACATTTTGGGCTAAGTGATGGTAGATAGATCATGCGCCAGATGGCAGCTCTTGTCATTCATTGGGGTTGGGTTTGGGATGTTTGAGATGGGGGGTTTGAGAAACAAGGTAATGTTCCCTTAAAAAGTCACAACGTCGATTGTGTTTCAACTGCCTCCTGCTCACTGCTACTCTGTCTCCTCTGATCCTGCAGAGAGCTCACTTCCACTGCAATCATCTCAATGTGTGTGTGTGTGTGTGTGTGTGTGTGTGTGTGTGTGTGTGTGTGTGTGTGTGTGTGTGTGTGTGTGTGTGTGTGAGAGAGCGCGAGAGAGCTCCCAGACACGCCTGTTTGATTGAGCTAAAGAGCCATCGTCACATTCTTCGCTGTCACTCCCACAGCTATTCGGAGTAGCAATTAAAATCAGTTTAGCTCCCCGTGTACAAACACACACACACACACACACACACACACACACACACACACACACACACACAAACACACAAACACACATTCTGGCCTTCAACAGCAGTGAGTCTGAGACATGGACATGTCGTAGAGGAAGGCAGGTTCTAATATTATGCCACAGTCTCTATGCCACGTCACTACATGACCATCACCCACTTATTTACAGCTCTCCCCTCTGATAGGACTAGAGCAAACCAGAACCTTTTCCTTTATTTGACATGTTCATCAAGATAAATATGGACCTCAATGTGACCCTATAGTGTGACCAATACTGTAAAGCAGGGTTCTTCAATTCCGGTCCTGGAGGGTCGAAACACCTCTGTTTTTCATCCTCTCCTTCTAATCAGGGGCTAATTCAGACCTGGGACACCAGGTGAGTGCAATTAACTACCAGGTAGAAATAAAAAACAGAAGTGTTTCGGCCCTCCAGGACCGGAATTGAAGAACCCTGCTGTAAAGTGTTCTGAGAGCATCACATGCTATCCACCTCATTTTCTAACGTTGCTATGGGCACAGCCAAACAACGGAAGTGATGGATTCAACTTCCGCTTTACTTCCCTACTGCAGCAGTGTGCTGGTGGCAAACTAGCCATTTATAGAGCATAAAAGTTAAGTAAACAAGTGTAAGTGTATAACTGTAATTTGATATGTATTTAATTCAAGTTCGCTAATGTTAGCTAGACCTACTAGTAGACTAGTTCTATTGTGATAATAACGTTAGCTAGACCTACTAGTAGGCTAGTTCTGTTGTGATAATAACATTAGCTAGACCTACTAGTAGGCTAGTTCTGTTGTGATAATAACATTAGCTAGACCTACTAGTAGGCTAGTTCTGTTGTGATAATAACATTAGCTAGACCTACTAGTAGGCTAGTTCTGTTGTGATAATAACGTTAGCTAGACCTACTAGTAGGCTAGTTCTGTTGTGATAATAACGTTAGCTAGACCTACTAGTAGCAGTGGAGGCTGCTGAGGGGAGGACGGCTCATAGTAATGGCTGAAACGGAGCAAATGGAATGGTATCAACCACATGGAAACCACGTTTGATACCATTCAATTGACTCCATTCCAGCCATTATTATGAGCCATCCTCCCCTCAGCAGCCTCCACTGACTAGTAGGCTAGTTGTGTTGTGATAATAACATTAGTTGTGTTGTGGTAGAGTTGATTAAGGCCCAGGCCATCCACCAAGCCAATAACTATAACTATAATGATAAACTAACTATAGGCTACATAACTATAAAACATTGGTGAGCATTCACACTAGAGGAAAGTTTATCGTTTATCGTTTTACAGTCCTACACCTGTCAATCAACTGATCAACGCATCCTACTGCACGCTGTCTATTAATAAGGTGGTAACACAAGACCATTCATGAGGTCTCTAACGCACAGATACTGGTTCAGAGTGACCATTCAGTGCATTCATGGTGTGTTCATTGTCATAGTGACAACTGCAAATAATACTTCAATGTACATGTAGGCCTAATGAAAGATAATATAGTAACTCTTATTTAAATGTAGCAATTCAACAACAAACGTCATTTAGCCTGCGCATCTTTTACAGCATGTCATTGCCTCGTTGCTCAAGTGGTTTGCAAGTGATTTCCTTTTTTCCGACGGCTGTCAATTCCTTTGGGTCTTCTTTTTCACAGTGCTCATCTCTCTGTCTGTCCTGTTCAACTATTTGCAAATTCAGTGCAACAATGTTATCTTAACCGGCCAAAAGTGATCACACCAACTCACTTTCTCTCCTCAACTTTCCCCAACATGCATTTTCTATTTCATTTGAATAACCACTAAAAAAGCTTGCATTTAGAATGCATATTCATTTGAAATAAGTACATCTAGCCTGCCTAATTGGGCAACCATTTGGATCCGTTATGGGGTTTTTCTAACAGAAACATGCTAATGAAGGGATTTCTAGTGGCTGTCACGCTCTGGCTCCGGGACTTTGTATGTTGAGCCAGGGTGTGTTCGTTTCGTTGTGTTCTGTTTGGTTGGGTTGTCTATGTGGTTGTTTCCTTGTTTGGTCGTGTGACTCCCAATCAGTGGTAACGAGTGTCAGCTGTCGGCTCGTTATCTCTGATTGGGAGCCATATTTAAACTGTGTGTTTTCACCTTGTGTTTGTGGGTTTTTGTTCCTTGTCAGTCATTTGTACTGTGGACTTTACGAATCGTCTATTGTTTTGGTACTTTAATTAATAAAGTCTATCATGTTCGCTCAACACGCTGCGTATTGGTCTGCTCCTTTGGAAGACGATCGTGACAGAAAAACCCACCGTACCAGGACCAAGCAGCGTGTCCAGGAGCCAAGGGTCTGGACATGGGAGGAGATTTTGGATGGTAAAGGGTCTTGGACTTGGGAGGAGATCCTGGATGGGATGGATCGCCGGCCATGGAGTAAAACAGTGGAGAGGCGACTGAGAGAGGAGCAACGGCGTCAGCAGGGCCATCGTCGGAAGGACGAGAGGCAACCCCAAAAAGTTTTTTGGGGGGGGCACATGGCTTGGGCGGCTGGGCAGCAGGAGGCTGCCACAGGGAGACGTGGAGAGAAGGCTACCGGATTACGGGAGCCATTGGCGAGTGGAGGGAGGGAAGTAGTTGAGGCACGGCGTGAGAGACTGAGGTGTGTTACCAGTCCGGTCCGGCCCGTTCCTGATCCCCGGTTAAGGCCAGTGGTGTGTGTTCCCAGTACGGACCGGCCTGTTCCTGCTCCACGTACCAGGTCTACGGTGTGCGTCGCTAGCCCAGCCCGGCCTGTTCCTACCTCTCGCACCAAACCTACGGTGTGCGTCGCCAGCCCTGCCCGGCCGGTTCCTGCTCCTCGCACTAAGCCTACGGTGTGCGTCGCCAGCCCTGCCCGGCCGGTTCCTGCTCCTCGCACTAAGCCTACGGTGTGCGTCGCCAGCCCTGCCCGGCCGGTTCCTGCTCCTCGCACTAAGCCTACGGTGCGCGTCGCCAGCCCAGCCCGGCCTGTTCCTGCTCCACGTACCAGGTCTACGGTGTGCGTCGCCAGCCCAGCCCGGCCTGTTCCTACCTCTCGCACCAAACCTACGGTGTGCGTCGCCAGCCCTGCCCGGCCGGTTCCTGCTCCTCGCACTAAGCCTACGGTGTGCGTCGCCAGCCCTGCCCGGCCGGTTCCTGCTCCTCGCACTAAGCCTACGGTGCGCGTCGCCAGCCCAGCCCGGCCTGTTCCTGCTCCACGCACAAAACCTACGGTGTGCGTCGCCAGCCCAGCCCGGCCTGTTCCTGCTCCACGCACAAAACCTACGGGGTGCGTCGTCAGCCTGGTCCAGCCTGTTCCTGCTACTCGCACCAAGCCAAGGGTGCGAGTCGTCAGCCTGGTCCAGCCCGTTCCTGCTACTCGCACCAAGCCAGGGGTACGAGTCGTCGGCCTGGTCCAGCCCGTTCCTGCTACTCGCACCAAGCCAAGGGTGCGAGTCGTCAGCCTGGTTCAGCTCGTCCCTGCTACTCGCACCAAGCCAAGGGTGCGAGTCGTCAGCCTGGTCCAGCCCGTTCCTGCTACTCGCACCAAGCCAGGGGTACGAGTCGTCGGCCTGGTCCAGCCCGTTCCTGCTACTCGCACCAAGCCAAGGGTGCGAGTCGTCAGCCTGGTTCAGCTCGTCCCTGCTACTCGCACCAAGCCAAGGGTGCGAGCCGTCAGCCTGATCCAGCCCACTCCTGCTACTCGCACCAAGCCAGGGATGCGAGTCGTCAGCCTGGTGAGGCCCGTTCCGGCTCCACGCATCAAGCCTAGGGTGCGTATCGTCAGCCAGGTCCGGTCCGTTCCTGCCTCACGCGCCAAGCCAGGGGTGCGCGTCGTCAGTCCAGATCCTACCAGCTGGGTCAGATCGGACCGGGGGCGCTACGGGGGGATTGAAGAAGGGTGGTGGTCAAGCCCGGAGCCGGAGCCGCCTCCGAGGAGTAATGCCCACCCAGCCCTCCCCTGTTTGGGGTTTTTGAGGCGCGGTCGCAGTCCGCGCCTTTAGGGGGGGGTACTGTCACTCTCTGGCTCCGGGACTTTGTATGTTGAGCCAGGGTGTGTTCGTTTCGTTGTGTTCTGTTTGGTTGGGTTGTCTATGTGGTTGTTTCCTTGTTTGGTCGTGTGACTCCCAATCAGTGGTAACGAGTGTCAGCTGTCGGCTCGTTATCTCTGATTGGGAGCCATATTTAAACTGTGTGTTTTCACCTTGTGTTTGTGGGTTTTTGTTCCTTGTCAGTCATTTGTACTGTGGACTTTACGAATCGTCTATTGTTTTGGTACTTTAATTAATAAAGTCTATCATGTTCGCTCAACACGCTGCGTATTGGTCTGCTCCTTTGGAAGACGATCGTGACAGTGGCACGCATATGAAGTATGGTAATGCTCGAGCGCGGAGGTTGTATTCATATTTCCCGCGTTTGGCTTCAGTGTTTTAAAAGCGTTCCAAAATGAGGTGGATAAGAATGACACATATTTTAAGGTGTGTCTTGTTATGTTGAGTTGTATTAGCCCATTATGACATCAGTTTGCTTGCAGGCCTAGTAGTGTTGTATCAGTGTGTTAATAATCAGCTGTTTGCTTACAGGCCTAGTAGTGTTGTATAGTATCAGTGTGTTAATCATCAGCTGTAGAATCATGGCAGCCCTACAGCCCAGCCTGCCTCAGTCTTATCAAAGCCTCAGCCAAAGCCATTTAGACACTCATTTAAATCACTTACCAGCCAATAGCGGCTCACTTTATTGCGGTGTTTTGGACAAGCCCTCTTTTGTCAGCTAACGTTTTTTTGATAGTCTTGCCGATCACAGCTAATAATGTGTCTGATAAGATAAGCTCTCTTTAGTGCCTCTCAGCTCAGTCAAACACGAGAGGGATTTTACCCAGCCCTCCTAGTCATGTCAATACAATCCTTTGTGAGTAACTGTGTCCAAGTACAAGTCAACACACCTGAGCACTTCAGTTCAGAGTACCTATAGGGAACTCCTCTACCGCTACGGGCCAAGGGCTGCGTCCCAAATGGCACACTTTTCTCTTTACAGTGCGCTACTTTTAACCAGAGTTCTATGGGCTATGATCAAAAGTAGTGTACTAAATAGGGAATAGGGTGCCATTTGGGATGCCCCCTATCTCTGCAGGCCAAGATGTTACCCTCCAACCTCTACCCTCAGAACAACAGACCAGTCTTTGTACCTGCCGTACCCTACTAATGACGGAGCTCTCAACAAGCCCTCCTGGCAGCTGGGTGGGACTTTGAAGAATTCATAACGAAGCGTTGCCTTAGATTAGCACAGGGCCGGGATGGCTTTGAAGAACTGCTCAGGTAGCAAGGCCCTAATTAGGCCTGCCCTATTTTAGTTTAGTTAGTACAGCACACGTGTTGAGGAGAGACAGAGGGATGGGGGGGGGGGGGGGGGTTGTGTATGTGTGTGTGTACGTGTTAGAGCTGGGACGATAAACCTGAAAACTATCGATACTGACCAAACCAACCACTTATCATGGACATTTGTCTGATTTGTTCATTATGATAAATAACCTTTAGGGCCCTACTAGAGAAATGTGAAGTTTGAAATGAAATAAGTTTGCTAATATGGGTGATTGTTGATGGGACAATTGATAGCTACAATATTCAAAGTAGTAGTAGTAGTATTAAGGGTAATATAAAAAAATAACTGTGGTGCACATTAATGTTAAAAACATATCGTTGAATTTATCATTATCGTGATAATTCTGCCAATTTATCGTGATATGGATTTCTGTTCATATCACCCAGCTCTAGTGGAGTAGTCCTTAATGTGTGTGTGTGTGTGTGTGTGCGTGTGCATGCATAAATAGATGTGTGTGTGTGTGTTTACATGTATTTGAGTTAGTATATGTGTGTGTGTGTGTGTGTGTGTTAGGGGTAGAAGTATGCATATCAATGTTAGGCCTTTGGGGCAAGGGGAACGACCAGGTCAAATTTGCAGCAACAGGGGCATGATGGGGCAGTGAGTAGTGACCACAGTGTATGTGCACCTCAGTGTGACAACAGGTGAGGAGTGAGGAGCAGCCCAGGTGATCCCCTGCACTCCCTATGACCCTCCTACAACCATCTCCCTCACACCCTACCTACCCCCCTACTGCCAGCACAGCCCTAACCTGTGTGTGAGTCTGCAAGTGTTTGTGTGTGTGTGTGTGTGTGTGTGTGTGTGTGTGTGTGTGTGTGTGTGTGTCACTCATACACTCCCCCCCGCCTCAGCCCTCTCCTATCAGCACCCTTCCAAAACAATGGGGGAATGTTCTGGCCTGTTACCATTCCTCTGTGACTATCTGATGAAGGAGAGCAGGAGATAATCCAAGCCTGGCCTTATCAGTGGCAGGATCCTATTTCCATATTCAAGCCCTTCTGGGTGATAACAGTCAATGCCTGATGAATGTGTTGTGATGGCCTGATAGCTGTGGCCTAATGTTGAGTGGAGCGGAGGACAGAGTGTGTGTCACAAATGGTACCCTATTCCATATGTAGTGCACAACTTTTTACCAGAGCCCAATGGTCAGTGGTAAAATAAAGTGCACAATATAGGTAATAGGGTGCCATTTAGGACACAGTAGTGTCTTATGGAAGGCTAAACGAGAAGAGGGAGAGAGGGAGGAGGGGGGAGGAGGAGGAGGAGGAGGAGGGGGGGGGGGGTAGAGGAAGAGGAGGAGGAGGAGGAGGAGGAGGAGGAAGAGGAGGAAGAGGAGGATGAGGAGGAGGAGGAAGAGGAGGAGGAGGGAGGAGGAGGGGGAGGAGGGGGGAGGAGGAGGAGGGGGAAGAGGAGGGAGGAGGAGGAGGAGGAGGAGGAGGAGGAGGGAGGAGGGAGAGGAGGGGGGATGAGGAGGAGGAGGAGGAGGAGGGGGGAGGAGGAGGGGGAGGAGGGGGAGAAAGGGGGAGGAGGAGGGGGAGGAGGAAGAGGAGGAAGAGGAGGGGGAGGAGGAAGAGGGGGGGAAGGAGGAAGAGGAGGAGGACTGGACAGTAGCTTTCAGCAGGGCCGATTAAAGCTCCTTCCAGGAGATGAGGAGAGGTCTGTGATTAATGTGGATAAGTGGCTGGGGTCAGAGCCAGGCCCTTCGCTGCTGACCGCTCTTAAGAGAGGTCATCTCTACAGCCATCCGTCACCCACGCCCCCTCACACACAGGGCTGGGCAGAGGGGAAGGGATGTGTGTACCCTGAAGAAAGCTGAGGGGTACTATAGATACACATGCTCATACATAGTCCTACTTATACGTACTATATATGCATAGTACATAAACTCATACAAACATATAATTATTCACACCCCAACATATACGTACAATTGTGTACGCTTCTACTCAAACACACACACACGCACACAGACACAGACTCACACACACACACACACACACACACACACACACACACACACACACACACAGACACACACAGAGACACATACACACCTCCATGAAGACAGGCAGGACAGGTCAAGAGATTTAACTGGACACTGGACACTGGGTGGGTGGCACAAAGGGATCATCACTGACCACTTGAAGAGGACATCTGAACTCCATTCTTCACCCTGCCTGGCCTTGTCCTGTCCCCGTGGCCAGACAGACAGACACCAATGCATTATTAATCAGTCTCTCTTTCACTGCCTCGCCTTTATCAGCACGTTGACAATCACCATAGAGCCATCCCTCATTTATCTGGGCAGAAAGGGCCATTATACGTGACAGGACACAGCATGTGTATACAATAACACTGAGGCTTCATCTGACAGAGAAGATCTATTCATTTGAAAGGGTTTGCTGGGTTCTGGCTCTGTCCAAAGGTAGCCCCATTAGATCAATGATTACTTGGCTGACTAAAAATAGCTTTTGTATAGTTATAGTAGCAGTCACAGCAATAGCAGTGGAAATGTAGGCCTACTCAGTTGTTTTACAATTCAGTAGCCCCATAGCATATACTTGGATCATTAGTTAGCTGTGGTGTTCTTATAATAGAAGTCGCAGCAATAACAGTAAATGTAGGTCTACTCAGTATTTCACAATATATAATAGTGATTGTGGGTAAAACGACTATAATATTATTTCAGTTTGTTTTTCTCCCTACCAGAGTGCTGATGGTATTTGGGGGTGTTGTTGATATCTGTGTTGTGTTATCCTTGGGGACAACACAGAGGGGGCCCCTCTCCTCACTCTCTCCCTGGAGAGGACACACACCACGGGAGCGCTTTAAAAACACATCATATTAAAACACACACACACACACTCACACACTCTTCCCCAGGCCCCTCGCATCACACAGTAAACAGCTGGCTTGACTGATATTTTATTAATGCTGTTCTTTAATTAGTTTAATTACACACAGACACATCTTTGTGCATATTTTCTCCTGTTTAATAATGAAATAGAAAATCCCAATTGGCATTTATGCATACATAGAAATCCCTGCCCTCTGGCTTTGAAAGGAGTAATTGCATGGATTTCTCTTGAAGGAGGGCATGTAGCTAACCTACGGTACTCAGTGGTGCCTACTGTATGGTGAGTCAGTGTGTAGGTAGCTACGTTTGTTTTACCTGTCTTTGTTGTGTTGTCACTCTGTATACAGCTGAAAGCAGGGTGGTGCTATTTGTTACCTTGCCAGGATCATTTACTCACACAATGCATTGTATTGTTCAATTGTCACATTGTGCTCTATAAAATACCACATTAATTTACTGACCTAAGATGTCCTTCCCAGCTACATTTTTGTAACATTTGCTATAATTACATAAAAATAAAGTCATAGTTAATGTTTACTTCACCGGATAATGACATAAAAGGGTGTACCGAGTTAGCTCGGACAACATCCATGTGTATTTCATCGGACACTAACAGCAGCTAAGGGAACAGTAGTGCCATGTTACACTGTGATACACCCTGACCCACATGCCAAGATGCCACCAGATCCACCCAGGAGGGACCAGATTCCTGAAACATAATAACAACACTGCTTAAATGTTCAGGCTTTATTTAGTTGCTACAATGAATGGACAGTCAGCAGCAACACTATCTGTCTCATACATCTCATCATACAAGTGTTCTGTCAACATTTTTCCTGTGTGTATGTGTGTGTGTATGTGTGTGTGTGTGTGTGTGTGTGTGTGTGTGTGTGTGTGTGTGTGTGTGTGTGTGTGTGTGTGTGTGTGTGTGTGTGTGTGTGTGTGTGCGTGTGCGTGTGTGTGTGTGTGTGTGCGTGCGTGCGTGCGTGTGTGTGTGTGTGTGTGTCTGTGTGTGTGTGTGCGTGCGTGCACATGTGTGTGTGTTCTATTAGCATCTGCACCAACCCTGATTTCCAATATGGCCGCCCTACAGGATAGATAGATTAAGTGGAAATGCACGTTGTCAGACACTGATGTTGGGCTGTGATGACAACAGGAGTAAATGAGGTTTCAGAGACCTCATCTAAGACAGAATCAATATGGCGGCTCCTCCTCGGCAGCACCAGTGAGACAGGAGCTTTCTACCTTATCTGTTTAGTAAAAAAAGAAAAAAAATACAGTATTGTGGCTGGACAGAGCAAACAGAGAGCTCCTACTTTTGGTGAAGATGGAAGATGTCTGTCTCCACTCCTCATTAATGAGGGGTTTTGTCTATAATGCCATCCATTCCAAATCTTACAGAAAAAAATATCAGCATTTATCTCATCTCCTGCCCACTTGGTCAGCAGTATCACTCATTACCACAAACTGTTTTAAAAGTCAATTACGGGCTAAATGACCCGAGAAAGATCTCTCAAGAATGATGTTTCACACACTTTATCGATGGCAATAGCATTACAGCCGATTAGGGGGGTGAAATGTGCTCTTTTTGTAATGCAACACAAAGAATAGTAACTGGATCGCTGTGGAGCGATTGCTAGGGCCGGTCCCTGGACGAGCCTCGCTGCCTGGCAGCTAGACTGTGTGTGTGTGTGTGTGTGTGTGTACGTGCACGCAAGTATGTCTGTATGTGTGTATGTACGTGTGTACGTGCGCGCAAGTGTGTGTGTGTGTGTACGTATGTGTCTCTGCTAGACTGGAAACATCCCAGAATGCCCTTATCTCAGTCCAGTCGGCCCAGAGTGGGGCTAGTGTTGCACCCTGAGCAGAAGAGCTTGGAATGATAATGTTGTTTCACTAAATAGCCTGACTGAAAGGTCAGCTTCCACAGGGCCTCCTGCAGGACAATACGGCCCAGCGTTGGAAATAGATTTACTATTTATTGAGTGAGGATAAAGCTGGGGAACACATAGGCATCTGACACTTCATTGGAATCTGTCCGTTTCTCTTTTTTCAACTCAGACAGTGAGAGGGATGCAGAGAGTGAGAGGCACACACACACACACACACACACACACTCCATTGCATTGACTAAGTCAGTAATCAGTCAGCTACGTATCTACTGATCCCCATAGCCATCCCCTTAACGGAGTGGTATGTTAAAACAAATGAGTGCATGGAGCCATGGGAGTCTCCTCTCTGAATACGGTCTAGCTGCCTGCCTGCCTGCCTAACAGATACCATGACAACTCAGTGAAACACAAACTGAGAACACTCCCTAAATCTAGACTACATTCTGCCCTGGAGAAAAAAAACGAAACAACAAAGGAAGAAGAGCAACAACGAAAAGCTTTCCAATTCCTGCTGTCTTACTAGGCAGTATTAGAGAGCAAGCCAAAGTCAACTCCCTGATTGTTGGAATAAATACAATCAGCTCCAGTAGCGTAGCGCCATCAATAATTAACAGTAATTAAGACTATGTACACATGCAAAATGAATTATTCAGGTTATCCTTGATGCATTGACCTGCCCTGGGTGTTCTTGGATGTGATCTATCAGGACTGGGGTATAGATCCACAGAGGAAGCACTAGCACGATGAGGGGGGAGACAGGGGGAGAGAGGGGGTAGACATGGGGGAGAGAGATGGAGAGAGGGGGTAGAGAGAGGAGAGAGACAGGAGGAGAGAGGGAGGGGAGACATGGGGGAGAGAGGGGGAGAGACAGGAGGAGAGAGGGAGGGGAGACATGGGGGCGAGAGGGGAGAGACAGGAGGCGAGAGGGAGGGGGATACAGGGGGAAGAGAAAGGGAGAGAGAGTGGAGAGACAGGGTAGAGAGAGGGCGAGGGAGGGGGTAGAGAGAGGAGACACCGGGGAGACAGCGGGGAAAGGGGGGGTCTGGAGCCAGGAAGCTAGCAGACAAGACACCCTGCCTCGCTTGGCAAAAAGGCTTCTGGGTATACAGAACCTCTCCTATGTTACCAGTGTATCCTCGCTCATCTCTGCTGATCTAAACCCTTTATCTACACTAGGTACTCCCTCTCTCTAAAGCTTTGGGAATACCAACTCAATAACCAACTTCTTGTGAACATCACCTATCAGGATTATCTACCTAATCTATTAGCCCCCACCCCCCTCTCTCTCTCTCTCTCTCTCTCTCTCTCTCTCTCTCTCTCTCTCTCTCTCTCTCTCTCTCTCTCTCTCTCTCTCCTCTCTCTCTCTCTCTCTCTCTCGCTCTCCCTCTCCTGGCTTTGAAATAAACAAAGCGAGTCAGGCCGCTGGGACCGCCGGCGCTCTTCAAATGGTTAGACATTAATAACAATATCTTTAATACTCGCACATTAGCGACTGCAATAATTAATGTATGAATAATCACCTATGTGAAAAGCATTATCAATAATTGTCTGAATAATGACCATGCATAATGGATGAGGAGAGTTAGCCCCGAGGCAGAATCTGGGGTCTCTAGCTCTTGTCCAGCACAACACAGAACACAGGCGGTACATGGTAGTGAGAGTAGCAAGAGACAGAGCCTGATCAAATGATGGCAACGCACTGCGCTGGCCTTACATCAGCCAGACTAGCCTGCCTTTCTTCCTGAGGCAGATGGAGGGAGGGGAGCTGAAGCAGCCAGATACAGGCGCTACTTTTGATGTGATCCACCCGTGACGTGCTAACCAGGGCCTAGTTTAGTGTTGCTAACAGTGCATTGAGAGGCTGGGAGTGGGGCTGGGAGGAAAGAGACCGGGAGTAGGCTGGGAGTGTGGGAATCCGTGGCTGGGAGAGTAGGGAGGGCACTGGGCATTAGCATTCTACCCGCTCCTCGTGCTTCTTCAGGGCTAATAAGGGAGGCCTGGCCTGTCCTGGGGCCTGCGCCAGGGCTCTTCATCTAGATTAGGGCCCTTATCACACGTCACCTGCATGGTGTAGAGGAGCAGACTAACTGCCATTCATATGTACAGTTCCTTACAAAAGTATTCATCCCCCTTGGCGTTTTTCCTATTTTGTTGCCTTACAACCTGGAATTAAAATGGATTTTTGGGGGGTTAGTATCATTTGATTTACACAACATGCCTATCACTTTGAAGATGCAAAATATTTTTTATTGTGAAACAAACAAGAAATAAGATTTTTTAAACTGCAAACTTGAGCGTGCATAACTATTCACCCCCCAAAGTCAATACTTTGTAGAGCTACCTTTTGCAGCAATTACAGCTGCAAGTCTCTTGGGGTATGTCTCTATAAGCTTGGCACATCTAGCCACTGGGATTTTTGCCCATTCTTCAAGGCAAAACTGCTCCAGCTCCTTCAAGTTGGATGGGTTCTGCTGGTGTACAGCAATCTTTAAGTCATACCACAGATTCTCAATTGGATTGAGATCTGGGCTTTGACTAGGCCATTCCAAGACATTTAAATGTTTCCCCTTAAACCACTCAAGTATTGCTTTAGCAGTATGCTTGGGGTCTTTGTCCTGCTGGAAGGTGAACCTCTGTCCCATTCTCAAATCTCTGGAAGACTGAAACAGGTTTCCCTCAAGAATTTCCCTGTATTTAGCGCCATCCATCATTCCTTCAGTTCTGACCAGTTTCCCAGTCCCTGTCAATGAAAAACATCCCCACAGCATGATGCTGCTACCACCATGCTTCACTGTGGGGATGGTGTTCTCGGGGTGATGAGAGGTGTTGGGTTTGCTCCAGACATAGCGTTTTCCTTCATGGCCAAACAGCTCCATTTTAGTCTAATCTGACCAGAGTACCTTCTTCCATATGTTTGGGGAGTCTCCCACATGCCTTTTGGCGAACACCAAACGTGTTTGCTTATTTTTTTCTTTAAGCAATGGCTTTCTTCTGGCCACTCTTCCGTAAAGCCCAGCTCTGTGGAGTGTACGGCTTAAAGTGGTCTTATGGACAGATACTCCAATCTCCACTGTGGAGCTTTGCAGCTCCTTCAGGGTTATCTTTGGTCTCTTTGTTGCCTCTCTGATTAATGCCCTCCTTGCCTGGTCCATGAGTTTTGTTGGGCAGACCTCTCTTGGCAGGTTTGTTGTGGTGCCATATTCTTTCAATTTTTTAAATAATGGATTTAATGGTGCTCCGTGGGATGTTCAAAGTTTTGGATATGTTTTTATAACCCAACCCTGATCTGTACTTCTCCACAACTTTGTCCCTGACCTGTTCGGAGAGCTCCTTGGTCTTCATGGTGCCGCTTGCTTGGTGGTGCCCCTTGTTTAGAGGTGTAGCAGACTCTGGGGCCTTTCAGAACAGGTGTATATATACTGAGATCATGTGACAGATCATGTGACACTTAGATTGCACACAGGTGGACCTTATTTAACTAATTATGTGACTTCTGAAGATAATTGGTTGCACCAGATCTTATTTAGGGGCTTCATAGCAAAGAGGGTGAATACATATGCACGCACCACTTTTCCGTTATTTATTTTTTAGAATTTGGACTATTTTGTGTATGTCCATTACATGAAATCCAAATAAAAATCCATTAAAATTACAGGTTGTAATGCAACAAAATAGGAAAAACGCCAAGGGGGATGAATACTTTTGCACGGCACTGTAGATCTGGCCACACCAGGGCCTGGGCGTTTTCTAACGCTGTCACTTCTCATCTCAAATCATCCATTACTGCCCTGGGAGCATGGCTGTTGTTGTTGTTGTTGTTGTTGTTGTTTTTGTTTTGGGGTGTAATGTTTGCCTAATTTCATATTTAATCTTTGCTACTGTACTAATAGTGGTGATAGGGCAGAGCCAGCTATTAGCACTGGCAGCAGCATTATGGTCAAGTGGAAACATTAGAATGTGTGGCTCCCTAAAAAGGACCTGTAGTGCTTCTACTAAATATTACATTCTGAGGATCACGACCATGGCTTATGGAGTCTCAATGAAGTCATGATGTTGATGGAGTAATCCATGATGGATAATCTCCAGAGATATGACTCCTCCAAGCAAACAATCGTGTCATGCATGATAAGGCTAGTCCTTCCTCCATATTAAATACTGCAACTATGGCTATTGTGACTCCCAACTGTCCCTGTAACCCTAAAATAATTACATGAAAACAACTTCACAAAAGGATAAACATTAAGAGATGCTGTATCCACCTGAGATCAGAGGAGGATTTTAGTCTTCATGGTAAAGGGAAGGGTAATGTAGGTGGTGTTAGCTGGACGCTGGGCTGACCAATTAGAGGCCTCAGAAGCGGCCGGTGTGGACCACAGTGAGAGATCAAATTGTCTGGGGGACATTATCTCCCTGAGACAGTGAGGAATGGGGGAGCGGGAGGCAGGGGGACACCTTAATGAATTGGGGGGAGTTTTTCCCAGCTCTCCCCTGCTCTGCCAAGGCCCTCCCAGGTTCCTGCAATCTCTCAGTGTCAACATCTTTCTATGAAGCTGATTCAATTAAGATTAAGCCAGTGGCAGGGGGGAGAGAGGAGAGAGAGTGACAGGGGTCAGTTTGATTTCGTCTATTGGCTTTTTTCTTTGTTTTTCCAGACTCAGGTTACTGCCACGGCTGGCTTGCCACTCTGTTGTAGTAAAGAGAGAAGGAGACTATGGTGTGGCTGTGTCCACCCAGCCGTCTCTATTGGATAGGGCCCCCACCGCCGTGCAGCTATTTGAAGTCATGGGGAAATATATCACACACTTTGTTATGATATATTATGCTGCCCTTTGTGTGTATGTGTGTGTGTGTGTGTGTGTGTGTGTGTGTGTGTGTGTGTGTGTGTGTGTGTGTGTGTGTGTGTGTGTGTGTGTGTGTGTGTGTGTGTGTGTGTGTGTGTGTGTGCGCGTGTGTGCGTGTGTGTGTGTGTGTGTGTGTGTGTGTGTGTGTGTGTGTGTGTGTGTGTGTGTGTGTGCGCGTGTGTGTGTCTACATCTGTGCGACCACGTCCACTAACAGACAATCCTAATGATATTAGCAGCAGTCTAATCAGTCTTGCTTGGACATGCTCCACCATGCTGTGAGACTCCACGACCAGGGCAGCAGAACAGGTATTTGTCTCCATTCACTAACCAACCCCTCTCTCCACTGTGCAACAGTTTATCAGCCCCTAACAGCCACCAATTATGCATGCTCCACCAATTAAGGACCACTTAATGACAAAACAGTGAGATGAACCTATTCAAACAGCTCAGGGGGGGAGGGATCGGGCCTCTCAAAACCCGACACAAGGGAGGTCAGGCTGAGGAGGAGTCTGTGGGTTGGAGGCCGGGCTGTGGAGCTGTGAATGAGATAAATAACCTTTACAGCTCTCTTATATACACTATCCATGGCAGTACCACAATGTGTTGACCTCTGACCCTCTATGGCCCGCCGGGTGACCCTCCCCAGCCTGGGTTAACATTACACCCCGCTTTACCCCACAGCTGCAGCTTGTTACAATGCCCCATAAAAAAGTGGGCAGCGAAACGAGGGGTGCTGAGCAGCCAATAAAAGGGGTAAAGGGGTGAGGGGGTGAGAGAGGGATGGAGGGAGGAGGGGGAGATGAAGAGGAGGAGAATGAAAACAGAAGCGTTAAGTCATTAGGGTCCATTGTTGGGCTCAAACGGCCGCCACACAAGATCTCTGTGAATGGGAAATGGGGCTTAATGACCTGAAAAGCGACTTCAAAGGATGCTTCAGTAGAGGAGAGGGGACAGCCCCACTCGACAGTCACTCTACCTCTTCTTGTTTAGATTGGTAATGTGATGGAAGTCCAACAACCCCCAATAATACACCAAAATTACTTCCTATCGAAAGCCTTTTTTTGAGATCTTAGATACATTTTTGTGAAAACTATTCATGAGTCCTTATTGACATATTGTTGAAATTCAACTCTAAATACATTTTAAATACAGGTATTTAAATGGAGTTTTGTATGTGTGTATGTGCGTACTTGCTTCCTCTGTGTGTCTATTCATGAAGGCCTGTTACTCCCCCCTGTGTTACATGGCTACACAGAACAGCTTTTAGTAGACTGTTACTGTTACTGGGGGCAGGTTGGCTTGGGCCACACTCATTTAGCTTGTGTGTGAAATCAGGGATGACAACAATAGCTTCCGCTGCCAGGACGCTCTGTGTCACAGAATGGGCTGGCACATCTCCGGCCTTGTCTGTCACTCAGAATCACACGCACAAACACATGCACGCTTGCTCGCTCGCACGCACGCACACTCAAAAAAACGCACACGCAACACCCATACAACAACACACACACACACATACACAGCCTGGCTACAGCAACCATTTAAGCCAGCATTCAACATGCCTCACAGAAGCTCAGCCACAGCAGAAAAAGGCCAAGCACATCTTAGGTCCATTTAGTCAATGGATTATCCACATGGCAGAAAGCGTGAAAACAAGGTGACCAGTACATAAGCATCCAGAAAGTCAGTTCCTGTGCTGGGTTGGGCTGTATTGGATACTGGGAGATTCATCGGAAGAATTGAAACACTAAGTACCTAGTATCTAACAGAGGATCAGGAGTCCAATATATCCATATGTCACCACTAACATCCATACTACAGGGAGGAACAGACCCAAAGGGCCTCTGTGCTTTAAACCATCCCCAGGCTATTAGACACACACATAGAAAACTCACACATTCACACCATTATCTTAACCATAAAGGTACACTTCTTATACATTCTCCCTAAAACCACCTACATTGGGTTAAATGTTTTACTTTTGACCAAGCCATGACATCACACACAACATCCAAACATCAGTATGGAACAACGGAACAATGGTGTGTAGCTTCATCTGATCCTCCTGGCTAGACCAGATGTCAGTAAGAACACTGTCCTTTACATTACAGTCTCTACAGCACACACAAACACTCCTCTTCTACCCCTCCTAAGTGGTATACTCTACATACTATATATGCATAGTACATCAACTTATACTAACAGAAAATCAAACACACCCTATCATATACAATTGTGTACACTTCCACTCAAACATTTACATTTTAGTCATTTAGCAGACGCTCTTATCCAGAGCGACTTACAGGAGCAATTAGGGTTAAGTGCCTTGCTCAAGGGCACATCGACAGATTTTTCACCTAGTCGGCTCGGGGATTAGAACCAGCGACCTTTCAGTTATTGGCACAACGCTCTTAACCACTAAGCTACCTGCCGCCCCCACACGTGCACGCGCACGCACGCACGCACGCACACACACACACACACACACACACACACACACACACACACACACACACACACACACACACACACACACACACACACACACACACACACACACACACACACACACACACACACACACACACACACACACACACACACACACACACACACACACACACACACACACACACACACACACACACACACACACACACACACACTCTTGTCTTCCTGCTTGCTAGGGTCCCACATGGTACACATCCACTGTTTTACTTTCTTTCAACGTTTGCCCAAAAGAGGCCTGCTGCCTTCCTCTCCCTTGATCTCAAGGTATTGCCTGTAAAACCTGGACTGTTTGATTCGCCCCATTTTCAAAATGGTGAGCAAATGTTTTTTTAGAAGCGTGTGTGTGAGCCTGAATATGCTTTGTTTCCCTGTTGTCTGCAATTTCTTGGCACGGCTCGCCGATCCGCCTATCTGGCAAGCGAGGGCCGCTGCTGCCAACCCACAGTAGGTATGAGACGTTTCAAAGAGCTCCTTTGATGTGAACAAAGCAAACCAGTAAAACGGCAATGGGAATAATCAGATATTACAGAGCGTTCATCCCTGGCTTGCCTGGGTTCATTATGAATACTGAAATGTGGCTTTAGGCTAAGAACCAAGGAGGCACAGTAGGACACCGAGGACAACTTCATTGAATGAAGCCGAGATTTTTCCCCCTGTAAGGTTTATCATTTTTAATTTCCCGAAACCAATCTGCCACCGATCCTTCCTTGAGATTTGGCATTGATTGTGTGTGTGTGCGACGCTGAAGCCCTTCCCCCTCCCCTGGCTGATACAGGCTGCTGTATTAAAGAAAAGGGCCTCTTCTCTAATTACATCCTCCCAGTCTAATGGAGGCACCCTGTTAAACAAACAATTGATCCCCACTTAACACATGTACCCACGTTAGTAAAACACAATTTGCCAATTCGCCAAAGGCAACAGAGAAGGGGAGAGAGAGTCAGAGAGAGAATAGAGAGAGAATAGAGAGAGAATATAGAGAGGGAGTCAGAGAGAGAATAGAGAGGGAATAGAGAGAGAATAGAGTGAGGGCGTCAGAGAGAGAATATAGAGAGAATAGAGTGAGGGAATCAGAGAGAGAATAGAGAGAGAGAGTCAGAGAGAGAATAGAGAGCGAGAGAATAGAGAGAGAGAGAGTCAGAGAGAGAATAGAGAGAGAATAGAGTGAGGGCATCAGAGAGAGAATAGAGAGGGAGTCAGAGAGAGAATAGAGAAAAATAGAGTGAGGGACTCAGAGAGAGAATATAGAGAGAGAGAATAGAGAGAGAGAGAGTCAGAGAGAGAATAGAGAGAGAATAGAGTGAGGGAGTCAGAGAGAGAATAGAGAGAGAGAGAATAGAGAAAGAGAGTCAGAGAGATAATAGAGAGAGAATAGAGTGAGGGAGTCAGAGAGAGAATAGAGAAGGAGTCAGAGAGAGAATAGAGAGAGAATAGAGTGAGGGAGTCAGAGAGAGAATAGAGAGAGAATAGAGTGAGGGAGTCAGAGAGAGAATAGAGAGAGAATAGAGTAAGGGAGTCAGAGAGAGAATAGAGAGAGAATAGAGTGAGGGAGTCAGAGAGAGAATAGAGAAGGAGTCAGAGAGAGAATAGAGAGAGAATAGAGTGAGGTAGTCAGAGAGAGAATAGAGAGAGAATAGAGTGAGGGAGTCAGAGAGAGAATAGAGAGGGAGTCAGAGAGAGAATAGAGAGAGAGAGAGAGAGAGAGAGAGAGAGAGAGAGAAGAGAGAGAGAGAGAATAGAGAGAGAGAGTGAGAGAGAGAATAGAGAGAGAATAGAGAGAGAGAAAGACAGAGGAGAGGGCAGAGGAATGACGTTGGGGAGTGTGTGCGTGTGTGTGTGTGTGTGTGTGTGTGTGTGTGTGTGTGTGTGATGGAGGTGGGGATAGAGGTGGGGATAGAGAGGTGGGGTGTCCACATCAATGGGTCGACTCTAGCTTGCCTCACGGTGACGTGTGGAGCTGACGCCTTCTTTATCAACGCTAATTTGACTGTCTCACAGCCTCCCAGGTAATAAAGACTGCTGGTGTCAGATAGTGGCAGGTTGCTTGTGTGTGTGTGTGTGCGTGCATGCATGCGTGTGTGTGTGTGTGTGTGTGTGTGTGTGTGTGTGTGTGTGTGTGTGTGTGAGTGTGAGTTTGAGTGTGTGCGTGCGTGCGTGAGTGCGTGCGTGTGTGTGAGAGGTGGGGGCTCAGGCAGGCTTGAGGGTCTGAGCTAGGGGACTAACAGATTGCCTCTTTTGCCTTTTTGAACTTAGCAGCACGTTTGGAGAACAGGAGGGGAACAACAAAAGGTGGTAATGGCTTTATGGAGGACCCATGCTGACAGATAGGCCATTATCATCCTGATTCACTGTGGAATGGAGAATAGCTCTGATCACTCAGACCCTGTTTATTTCCAAGGTCTATTCCCCTCTTCCCTTCGACTGCCTTTGGCTGAATGCAAGGCCAACACACAACCCCAGTCATACTAGGAACCTCCATTATCTATAGAGCATGGAAGGAAGCGATGAAGAGTTGGTGTGGATTTGTTTGTTTAAAGTAGTGTTTAAATCTGTGTCTGTGTAGGTAATGGATATATGTCAGTGTGAGTGTGTATGTTAGTGGGGGGTGTACTCGTGTGTTTGTGTGTATGTTAGTGGGGGGTGTACTCGTGTGTTTGTGTGTATGTTAGTGGGGGGTGTACTCGTGTGTTTGTGTGTATGTTAGTGGGGAGTGTACTCGTGTGTTTGTGTGTATGTTAGTGGGGGGTGTACTCGTGTGTGAGTGTGTATGTTAGTGGGTGGTGTACTCGTGTGTGAGTGTGTATGTTAGTGGGGGGTGTACTCGTGTGTTTGTGTGTATGTTAGTGGGGGGTGTACTCGTGTGTTTGTGTGTATGTTAGTGGGGAGTGTACTCGTGTGTTTGTGTGTATGTTAGTGGGGGGTGTACTCGTGTGTGAGTGTGTGTGTGTGTTAGTGGGGGGTGTACTCGTGTGTTTGTGTGTATGTTAGTGGGGGGTGTACTCGTGTGTGAGTGTGTATGTTAGTGGGGGGTGTACTCGTGTGTTTGTGTGTATGTTAGTGGGGAGTGTACTTGTGTGTGAGTGTGTATGTTAGTGGGGGGTGTACTCGTGTGTGAGTGTGTATGTTAGTGGGGGGTGTACTCGTGTGTTTGTGTGTATGTTAGTGGGGGGTGTACTCGTGTGTGAGTGTGTATGTTAGTGGGGGGTGTACTCGTGTGTTTGTGTGTATGTTAGTGGGGGGTGTACTCGTGTGTGAGTGTGTATGTTAGTGGGGGGTGTACTCGTGTGTGAGTGTGTATGTTAGTGGGGGGTGTACTCGTGTGTTTGTGTGTGTGTTAGTGGGGGGTGTACTCGTGTGTGAGTGTGTATGTTAGTGGGGGGTGTACTCGTGTGTGAGTGTGTATGTTAGTGGGGGGTGTACTTGTGTGTTTGTGTGTATGTTAGTGGGGGGTGTACTCGTGTGTGAGTGTGTATGTTAGTGGGGGGTGTACTCGTGTGTTTGTGTGTATGTTAGTGGGGGGTGTACTCGTGTGTTTGTGTGTGTGTTAGTGGGGGGTGTACTCGTGTGTGAGTGTGTATGTTAGTGGGGGGTGTACTCGTGTGTGAGTGTGTATGTTAGTGGGGGGTGTACTCGTGTGTGAGTGTGTATGTTAGTGGGGGGTGTACTCGTGTGTGAGTGTGTATGTTACTGGGGGGTGTACTCGTGTGTGAGTGCTTAACTGTTTCAGTTTATAAGTGACAGTTTAAGTGTCAGCTCCAGTATGTGTGCATTCCATTGTGGGTGTGTGTTTGTCTGTGTCTCTGTGGTATTTGTCTGTCTGATTAGGTGAGCTCTACTTAGAGGGGGGTAGAGGAGGAGGGTGTGTGTGTGTGTATGTGTGTGTATGTGTGTGTGTGTGTGTGTGTGTGTGTGTGTGTGTGTGTGTGTGTGTGTGTGTGTGTGTGTGTGTGTGTGTGTGTGTGTGTGTGTGTGTGTGTGCTTGAGTGTCGGGGGTTAGTGTTGTAAACTTATCAGCTCGTGATGACTTTTCACACCGCTCTAAGACAACTTAAGCCCGCTCTAATTACACCACATCTGTTGCAGCAGAGAGGTATTCTGGTCATGTGGTTTAACAAATACTTTCACATTCATAGTAGTACATACTAATGATCTAGAGGGCCCAGGGCAACTCACATCTCCCCACAAAGATCAAACACCCAGGCAGCTTCCCTCCCTCCCAGCCTCACAACAGACACAGAGACACAGCCAGGATGCTGCCACAACAACCTAGCTTTGGAAAAAGACCACAAGAGCAAATGACACAAAAGAAACAAGACAAACTATTGCAACAGTTCATGTGGACGTTATGTTGCTGGCATGACAACAATCTGTAGGGGTTATCAAGGTAAATCGCACACACATGCACACACATGCATGCGGGCACACACACACACACACCACATACAATGGGTTATCAAGGTAAATCAAATAACCTGTCTTGTGTAATTACTGTCCACAAATAGAGGTTGTCTTACCAACTGTCAAAATATGTGTGGAAAACGACCATCAATAAGTATATGTAGAGTTGTAACCACCACAAGTACATCAGGCTGTGGTGTAAATGTGATAAGGTTGTGCTTTAATAACCCAGTAAGCTGTGTGTAATGACTGTTGGGGAGACAGGGGATAAAAGGCTTGGCTCTAACTGCAGGAGTTAGTTAAACAGGTGTTGGTAGTAGGAACCCTCCTGGGGAGAGGGACTAGGGCTGACAGACACACACACACACACGTCTGCATGTACACACACACACATACACACACACACATACACGCCCGCATGCACACACACACACATACACACACACACACGCCCGCATGCGCACACACATACACACACACACAGAGACACACATACATACACACATACACAGACACACACACACACACACACACACACACACACACACACACACAGGGGCTGCATGGGGGGAGGCTCAGACCATTGATAACACTGTCACGTGATCCCAGTAAACCTGTGAAGGATTAGCTGTCTGAAAACTAAATGTCACTCAGACAGACATGCATCTGCATGTGTAGCTACTTAACGGAGGATAATAAGGTTTCCTCTTCATCACCAGAGATGACACAACTAGAATACACAGGGTTGGAGACTGATCCCAGTTCACATCCAGAGGCTGGACACCAGTGGCTTTTATTAAACAAATTACCCAAAATGGCTTCAAATTGTTTTCCTGCACTGTTTATCTTAGGGCTTTAGTAAATCGTCAGTGCTGAGCTAGGCATGACTGTTAGTGATATGGTTCACTGCAATAGAGGAGCTTTAGTTTAGCTTGTGGTTTCTGACAGTCAACCTCCGCTGGGTATAAGAATCTGTTTTCCATAGCAGAGACATTCCAAAAAGTCATTATGTGATGTATCAAAAAAGAAAAAACACAAGCTGCGCACGCTCGCACACACACACACTTCCTGCCTGTATCCGTCTGTATCCCCTGTCTTCAACACAGTGATTCTTCACCCTCTGCAGCCAAGTGGCGCACCCCCTAAAGATACAATATATCCTTATTGGCTAGCCACTCTATTAGTGACACAAGGTCACACTATAAAAATATGAAACTTATGAAGGCCCTCCGCTCTCCCCTCCGCCCAAATATGCAGAGAAAGCACAAAAAAAGATGTTGTGTCCTCCGTGTATGATTATATCTCCTGCCTTCATCTTCCCGTTGCTGACCCAAGGGCCACTCTTTTATTGGCATCAGATGCTGCCTGCCTCACAATGTACAAAAGAGACCCTTATTCAGAGCCAATATTAAAGCTGCCCTTCACATGCATGCAGCATTACACACACACACACTGATGGACGCACACACACGCACGCAAGCACGCACTAGCAAGCACACACAGACACACACACACGCACGTTCACATGAAATATGAACACAGAAAACGATGTGTTGTCTCTGTATGTGTGTAGTGTATTCAGTACAAACCTATAAGCGCTGGTGCCTGTACTAGTTATAGGCAGAGCTGCAGCCCCTAGCCTAGCCTACAGTATATCCTGTCAAGGTAAATGACAGAGGGACAGAGAAGCTCTGTGTCCACCATCTCATCTCAAATCATTAGACGCAAGGTAGTTGAATACCTTCACTCGCATGTTGAACACATTACAGTTGGTAACAAAATAGGCAAATAATGCTGATACTTCTATGTTAGCGCATGGAGTTTATGTGTGCCTGGTTGTAAGTGTGTGTGTGTGTGTGTGTGTATAGTAATAATAATTTGGTGCTTATATTTTTCTTATTTCACACATGTATAATTGTGCATTATATGCATATGTTAATTGGAAATATATATACTCTATATATATATATATATTTTTTTTTTTTTAAATGCATGGCCCATGATCAACAGCAACCCTGGAGCGATTAGGGTTAAGTGCCTTGCTCAAGGGCACATCAACCAATGTTTTACCTTGTCTGCTCGGGGATTCAAACTAGCTACCTTTCAGTTACTGGACCAACGCTCTAACCGCTAAGCTACCTGCCACACATTAAGTGTGTGTGTGTCTGTGTGCGTGTGTGTGAGTGAGAGTGAGAGCCGGGGGTTAGTACAGCTATCAAATATAGTTTTTAAAGCTTGATTTCCCAGGGGAAATGACAGAGGTCATCTATTTGGCGGTGGGATGAAAACAACATTTGCATCTGATTGGTCACACCCACGACATTAAAGTTTTAGCCAGACAAAAACATGTCAAAGAAATTTACATGGGAGCTCTGACAACCCTACGGAGTCGGGGACACAGCCCATTGCCACATCCAATTACAGAGGCCACTTTTATTGTGTGTGGACTTCCCATTTCCCATTCCCAATAAAAACATAACAGGGAGGAGATATTTCTCTTTGTCACTCGCATTATCGCCCGCTCCATCCGTTGAGTGTGTATCAAGCTGCCAATCAGAATTAGGGAGGCAGTGGGCTAGCCAGGCCTGAGATGGTGATTCGCCTGACTCAGCCCCCATGCATGGATTTAAATAATAAAAGAGAGATTTCTTCTCCTCTGAAGGCACTGAGCACCGTGCCAATAAGAGAGCGGGGAAAATGGGAAAATGGCTGTGTTGAGAAATAACTGCAAATTGAGGGTATAATGAACACGTTTAATATTTCATTTCTTCTGGATGGAAAGATCTATAGTGGGTGGCTTTTTTTCACTCTCCCTCGCTCTCTCGCGCCATTTGGTAGAATTAGACTCTTTTTGGCCCCAAAAACCATGAAAGAATTACATCCGCCGGCTGCTGATGTGAGCGAGAGAGAAAGAGAGAGAGAGAGAGAGAGAGAGAGAGAGAGAGAGAGAGAGAACGAGAACGAGAGAGAGAGACCAAAGAAATAGAGAGAGACAGTCTGACAGCATAAAGACGGTAATCATTTACAATTACACATTGCCAAATCCCTCATCTCTATCCGTTCCTCCCTCTCATCTTCCTCAGATCAAGAGCTCAAATGAGTCAGGGTAGAGTAGAGTCTGGAGAATAGAGTCTGGAGACTGGTGGCTGGAGGCTAGTGGCTGAGGCTGGAGGCTGGTGGCTGGAGGCTGGTGGCTGGAGGCTGGTGGCTGGTAGCTGAGGCTGGTGGCTGGTGGCTGGTGGCTGGTGGCTGGTGGCTGGTGGCTGGTGGCTGGTGGCTGGTGGCTGGTGGCTGGTGGCTGGTGGCTGGTGGCTGGTGGCTGGTGGCTGGTGGCTGGTGGCTGGTGGCTGGTGGCTGGGACTGGGACTGGAGACTGGAGGCTGGATCCCAGAGGCTGGTCGCTGGATGCTGGATGCTGGAGACTGGAGGCTAGAGGCTGGTGGTTGAAGGCTGGAAGCTGGAAGCTGGGGCTGGACTCTGGTGGCTGGAGGCTAGGGCTGGTGGCTGGTGGCTGGTGGCTGGTGGCTGGTGGCTGGTGGCTGGTGGCTGGTGGCTGGTGGTTGGTGGCTGGTGGCTGGTGGCTGGTGGCTGGTGGCTGGTGGCTGGTGGCTGGTGGCTGGTGGCTGGTGGCTGGTGGCTGGTGGCCGGAGGCTGGGGCTGGAGGCTGGTGGCTGGTGGCTGGTGGCTGGTGGCTGGTGGCTGGAGGCTGGGGCTGGGGCTGGAGGCTGGTGGCTGGTGGTTGAAGGCTAGAGACTGGGGCTGGATGCAGGTGGCTGGAGGCTGAATTCTGGATGCAGGTGGTTGGTGGCTGGAGGCTAGGGCTGAGTGGCCTCCTCCCCTCCCAACCTGCTCATCTGATAGGTAGGTAGTGCTACATCACTATCCGCACAGTACATTATAGTAAATGTACCTTTGTGAGCACAATATTTTGCTATCAGAGCAAAAATGCGGTCACAAAAAAGATATTAGCATCCATTGACAATGAACACATCAGGATAGAGATAGGTCAGAGACTGTACTGTAGTTTAAGCGAAACCTTATAATTGTGATTGTGTTTTATTGAATCTAAGTTGTTTAAAAACCTTACTGTGACATTACCTCCTATTTACTGGAACCCTGCAGTCTTTTGAGGCTTCAGAATGTAGATTTTTTTGCCCCGTCTTAAACGTTTCAAGAGCAGAACCTTTTTGTACGACGAATAAGAAATGGCCACAAATATGTGTCCTAAGTGAAACAGTAGGTTTGGACTGTTTATCTTGCATTTGTTTAACTTTTCTTTTTTTTTGGTCTGAGACATTTGAAATAGCACCAGGGCCGAGCAGCGATTTCAAGGGGCTTTAGAAAGCCAATCCGCTTTGTTTATACGGATGCGTAATTGCATATGATAGCTCTCTCCCTCACATGAATATTCAGTTAAAATACTACAGCCTCAAGTCAAAAACACAGTCAGTCTATTGTGGACAGCACTCTGAAAACCAACCCTCATAAGACAATGGGAGAGAAGCAAATCCCCGGCCCTTTCTAAGGACAGGGCCACTGTATCTTGAAAATAAAAGCTATTGTTCTATGTGATACTCATCTTGTTTGACTTTACACAAAGTATTAGGCCCATTTGCCAAGAACAGAGTGCCATATTATTTTAGCCAGGGAGCCAATGGAAGGGCTTCTTGTTGGGGTCACATGATGTGAGTTTATTAGATAAACCCCCAACCAGGCAGTGTTCATTTCAATCCCCTTTAAGGTCCATTATGCAGGACACAAACCCAGTGTCTTTGAAGATTAACACTTTAAAACCCATTGGGAAGTTGTAAATCTCTGTGCTGGGTTCCTAGGGATCTGTCAGGGTTACCAGGGAGAGAGAGCTTCTGCCACGCTGTGGGAAACAACCACCTTTATCAATAATAAATATAGCTCGGCCGCTAATCTCTCTTCAACTAGCTTTAGCATCTGTCCATAACGGCCTTAAGACCACACTAATGAAGCCGTCAGAGCAGAGGTACCCGAAACATTAATTGCCTTACATGAATAATAATTATGATAATGGAAATAATCCTAATAATGTCTGCCAACAGCGTAGTGTAGTAGTACATGGATTAGCAGTGATTCGTTAGGTAAGACATCCTAAAATAAATAGGCTACACAAGGCGTTATTTTCTTAGAAACCTTCTTCAAAGGATCACCGTCAGACTACATTATGGAGGAACGAGGTCAAGTACAGACCATTAATTCAAACTGCTCCCAACACACACTCAGCACTGAGACCAATAGACTCCAGCAGTTAAAAATTAATTTTCACTTGTCCTGGATTTGTGTAGTGTTAGTGATGATTACTGGATTCCTCTTTTTTTCTGTACTTTTAATCTGCCTAGGAGTCATACATTATTCATGTCAGCATTTCAAATAAATGCGTGTATTCATCTCATTTATCATAGACAAAAACAAGAGGCAAAACAAAACTGGTGAACTGTACCGAAAAATCTTCAATTGCACTCAACTTGCAGAGAGAGAGAGAGAGAGAGAGAGAGAGAGAGAGAGAGAGAGAGAGCGAGAGAGAGAGAGAGAGAGAGAGAGAGAGAGAGAGAGAGAGAGAGAGATGGGTCTCAGGAGAAGACTGTAGACTTTACATTACTCTTCTTTTCAAGTGCTTATGAAAGCATTTATGAGATGAACACAGAGAAATTAATAAAACCATGCCCTTTCATTTGGAATTGATTAGGCATAATGGTTGGGTAATTAGAGAGATGAGCAAGCAGACACAATGCTTCTTGTCTGTCTAGGAACAGGAACATGTAGCCGTGTGTGTATCCAGCCGGGCCTGTGGCCTATAGCCCCCATGGAGGGCCCTGACCAGGTTAGTCTAGTTTGTCTACATGTGTTTCCATGGTACTTGCTGTGGGTTAACTAGCCTAAATATTCTGATATAACTTAAAATGGACATGGTCCAATTGATTTAACAAACAAAAACAAGAAAATCAATAGTTATTTCTGCTAGCTTATTAAAGTTAGCTGGCTCACTCATTGATCCTACTTTGTAGTATACTCCTCTGGTCTGTGGGCAGCTAGTGAGTCTAGAGGAATTGCGCATTTCCACTGAGGATTTACCCCAGTGTTTTACCAAAAAGGCTCAGACTTTTCTGATTCCATCTACATGACCGGCATCCGTGTCTCACTGGGCCATGGCTCAATATCAAATGATTTCTGGGTAACAATTAAGTACCTTACTGTGATTGTTTTCAATCCAAATGGTCAAAAAGAAACAAAAATACTAATAGCTTCTTAGCAAGAACAATTTCTCAAGCAAGAATTTAGCTAGGACTGTCTGGGAGTGGTCTGAGTGGGAAAACTGAAAACGATCTGTTATTGGCAGAGAGGTTTGGAGCTCTCTTTCTTATTGGTCTATCAATTAATTTACTGATGTCACCAGGCAGACCAAAACTCCATCCCACCAAACAGGCAGTAATTTCAGCCAGTCTTTTCAAACAGCTCTTACACTAAAAGGGCATTATCATCATTTTCAGTTTCATTATTCAGTCATTATTCCAACCTCATAGTGTGGAAATATATATAAAACACAGGAAAATCACATTTTTGACTGCACTGGGCCTTCAACACGTTCTCACAAAGCAACAGTGTTGAATGACGCAGAGGTCGTTGATTCTGCCTCCCCCAAGTCTTTAGTGTCACACTCCTGATGGAAACACAATAATACTAGAGCACATTAACATAAAACACTGGTGCCACCCTGGTGTGGAGCTAAATGGAATTGGAAAAGCAGCAGAACAGCGCCAGGTATAAAGACCAGTGGAATCCACAGCTCCTTAATCTGAGCTAGCATCTGGCAGGCTAGGAGAGAGGAAAAGAGGAGGAAAGGAGGCAGAGAAAGAGGATGAGAGGAGGAGAGGAGGAGAGGAAGAGAGGAGGAGAGGAAGAGAGGAGGAGAGGAGGAGAGTGAGAGTCAGGTGTCAGCCTGCTCATCCCTTGTTTGTGGAGATTCTGGGAGAGCTATGCTCCTCTCCTTAATCTCACCGTCGAGAGTGAGCAGTTAGTGGGCTGGCATCAAGGCATCAGAGGTGTCTCAGTTGCATGGAGATTGTGTGAGGTAGAGTCCCCCCCCCCCCCCCCCCCACCTCCACCAGCCTCTCCTTGTTGTGTCTCTCTGTGATCTAGCAGTCATGTATGTGATTGGATTTTGGCTTAACAAAAACCTGAAATTACACACCTATTGTGCCCAGGCTAAGCCCGCTTTCACAGCGATAGAAGCAGGCTCGGCACGGCTCTCTTGGCTGCTGACATTTGGGATCCCGCCCCTTGTCCCTTCCAGGTTGTTGAAGGGAAGGGGTAATAGGATTAGGAAGGGAAGGGGGGTCTGGGAAACATCGATTGCCACATTTGGTGGGCTGGTTAGAAAGGGGTCTGACGCGGGTCGCATGGTACAGGATCAGTCATACACGGGTGAGGGGTGGCACCTTGGCACTGCCAGGGCAGGAGGGCACAAGGGGGCACAGAGGGAAGGGGATGAGGGCCTCTTTTGAGAGCCTAAAACCTTCTCAGGGACCCTGACACTGTACCATCTGTGACACTCCCCTTGGTCCCCTCAGGCTATGCTTATGCTCATCATAGAGATTCTGATAACACTGAGTGTGACTAACACGCCATACAAATCTCCACATCCCAGGCATACAGAGAGAGAGAGGGGTGCATGAGGAGCCTCTCTCTCTCACACACACACACACACCCTCTCACACACAAACACAACTCTCAGCAGTGGGGTGGAACAGGGAACAGGATCTGATGAGGGGGAGGGGGGGGGGGGGGGAGGGGGGGGGGGAGACAGACAGCCAGGGTAATGATGGGGTGAGACTGTGTATGTCAAATATATGTAATTAAATGAGAAACTGACAGTGGATGAGCCAAACATGTACTGGAGGGGTCAAAGGTAAAGGGGAGGACCACAGTGGCATAACGCTGAGTTTTAATGATACAGGCCATATCTGTTACAGAAGACTGACGGAAGTAGGTGGATTTGAGCCCCCATATCTAAGCCCTGCTTAGAGGAGTATGTCTATGTGTGTGTGAGAAGGGGGAGGTTTAAAGAGAGAGAAAGTGTGTGAGAGGGTCAATGTATCATGAAACACATTCCACACTGCATGTCACCTTACATTGGCAGTTTGACACAGTTAAGAGACAGTGTAACTCCTTTACCACTAACTGGTTGACTGAACCATGCTTTAATGTGCTCCCTCGCTCCCCCTCTTCCTCTCCTTCCTCTCCTTCTTCTTCTCCCTCACTCCATACCTCCCCTGGCCCCCGGCTGCCATAAGAAAATCAACGTGAAGCTCAGGAAATGATAGCTGACCCTGCCCTTCCCTCCTATTCACTCAGACTGTTAACACCTTAACAGGCACAGGCCCCCCTCTCTCACCAGACAGGACATATGAGGGAGGGAGGGAGTGTGTGTGTGTGTGTGTGTGTGTGTGGTGTGTGTGTGTGTGTGTGTGCGTGTGTGGTGTGTGTGTGTGTGTGTGTGTGTGTGTGTGTGTGTGTGTGTGTGTGTGTGTGTGTGTGTGTGTGTGCGTGTGTGTTTGTGTGTGTGTGTGTGCGTGCGTGCATGTGCACATGAGTGAGTGTGTGTGTGTCTGCGAGCATGCATGCATGCGTGTGTGTGTGCATGTACGTGTGTTGTACCTGTTCAACACATACCCCCTTGGGGCATCCCCTCCTCTCTCCTTGTTCATTTAACAGCTTGGACCCCCAACCTCAGTAACGAGACAAACACACTGACCAGCCTCCCCTCCTCCTCCCCTCCTCCCCTCCTCTCAGTGATGTTTCTTCTACCTTCCTCCCTCCCTCCCTCCTGTTCAATCCTACTCCTCATTATGAAGACACAATGGGAAGCGGCGGCTGCCTCAGCCAATACCACTAAATATAAATAATGCAAGGTCAATGTCTTTTCTCTCTTTTCTTCCCAGAGGACAGGAGCAGGCCTGAGCCCTGACACACACACACACACACACACACTCCTCTTTTCCACCGCAGCGGCAACTGAGGTGCCTCTGCTGTTTCTGGGAAGAAGAAGAGATGGAATAAAAACATTGAGTCTCCCTCCCTCCCCAGAGCCAGAGGGACAGCTTAGTCTTATCAGCCTCAACCTGCTTATTAGATCCTCCAGGACACGCTACGCTCCTCACTTTACAACCACCTCCTTTTTCCTCTCCCTCTGTCTCTCTATCTCAGCCAGGCCTGATGCCTAATGCCGCATCACACTTAGGGGAGGAGGAGGGGTGTTCTTTCACCCAGGTAGGTGCAGAGAGGAGGTTGAAACTGTTCCTCTATTCTGATGCTACTCTCTCACTAACAGACTGTGGGCTGGTCACAAACGTCTGTCCACACTAGAATTTACAGTAGAGGAAATGACAGTAATGTTTTACAAACCCTGTAGTATTAGAAATCCTCGAACAACATCCACTACAGGTGAACATGTACAGTGCCTTCAGAAACTATTCATACCCCTTGAATTATTCCACATTTTGTTGTGTTACAGCCTGAATTTTAAATGGATTGATATTTTTTCTCTCTCACCCATCTACACACAAGACCCTATAATGACAAAGTGAAAACATGTTTTTAGAAATGTTATCAAATGTATTGAAAATGAAATACAGAAATATCTCATTTACATAAGTATTCACACCTCTGAGTCAATACATGTTAGAATCACATTTGGCAGCGATTAAAGCTGTGAGTCTTTCTGAGAAACTCTTGAAGAGCTTTGCCCACCTGGATTGTACAATATTTGCACATTATTCTTTCAAAAAAAGCTAAATCTCTGTCAAATTGATTGTTGATCATTGCTAGACCGCTACTTTGAAGTCTTGCCATAGATTTTCAAGCCGATTTAAGTCAAAACTGTAACTAGGTGAATCAGGAACATTCAATGTCGTCTTGGTAAGCAACTCCAGTGTATATTTGGCCTTATGTTTAAGGCTATTGTCCTGCTGAAAGGTGAATTTGTCTCCCAGCATCTGTTGGAAAGCAGACTGAAACAGGTTTTCCTCTAGGATTTCGCCTGTGCTTAGCTGTATTCTGTTTCTTTTCATCCTAGAAAACTCCTTAGTCTTTGCTGATGACAAGCGTACCCATAACATGATGCAGCCACCACCATGCTTGAAAATAAGAAGAGTGGTACTCAGTGATGTGTTGTGTGGGATTTGCCCCAAACATAACGCTTTGTATTCAGGAAATGTTTTGCAGTTTTACTTTAGTGCCTTATTGCAAACAGGATGCATGTTTTTGAATATTTGTATTCTGTACAGGCTTCCTTCGTTTCACTCTGTTATTTAGGTTAGTATTATGGAGTAACTACAATGTTGATCCATCCTCAGTTTTCTCAACTCTGTAACTGTTTTAAAGTCACCATTGGCCTAATGGTGAAATCCCTGAGCAGTTTCTTTCCTCTCTGGTAGCTGAGTTAGGAAGGACGCCTGTGTCTTTGTAGTGAATGGGTGTATTGATTCACCATCCAAAGTGTAATTAATAACTTCACCATGCTCAAAGGGATATTCAATGTCTGCTTTTTTTTTACCCATCTACCTATAAGTGCCCTTCTTAGCGAGGCATTGGAAAATCTCCCTGGTCTTTGTGGTTAAATCTGTGTTTGTAATTCACTGCTCGACTGAGGGATCTTACAGATAATTGTATGTGTGGGGTACAGAGATAAGGTAGTCGTTCCAAAATTATGTTAAACACTATTATTGCACTTATTATGTGACTTGTTAAGCACATTTTTACTCCTGAACTTATTTAGGCTTGCCATAACAAAGGGGTTGAATATGTGTTGACTAAAGACATTCCAGCTTTTCATTTTTAAACATTTCTAAACATTTCTAAAAACAAAATTCCACTTGTCACACAAAATCTCAATTTCATCCATTTTAAATTCAGGCTATAACACAACAAAATGTGGATAAAGTCAAAGGGTGTGAATACTTTCTGAAGGCACTGTACATGCACCATCAGAGAGACAGTCATTTCCTGGTGCCCCGATCTGAGGGATAACCTGTGGGAGGGAGGAGGGAGCTAGGCAGCCAGCCTAGTGCTGATGGGGGAGGAGATGGGAGATGGAAGTAAAAGTCAGGGCATGGTCTCCCAGAAGCTCTCCTCCTCCTCCCCCTGCTGCAGGTCAAAGACAGGCCCGGCCAGGAGGCTCTGCCTGGCCCTCAACCATCTGCCACAACCCCAGGAGCTGCCAGGATCCCCCCCCCCCCCCCCCCCACACACACACACACACACAGACACAGCCTCAGAGCAGAGCAGCAGCCTGCTTAGCTTATCCCCCCAGCACCATGCAGCCCAACACCCAGCCTTGGAGAAGAGAAGAGCAGCCTGTCATTCACAGCGCATGATCGTGCATGCTACCATCACACATGCCAGTCATCCTGCCATTAGTCATTTAATAATTAGGTGGGTGCTTATATTTGTCCTATTTCACACAAATAAAAGTATGTATTGTACACAAGTGTGAATTAGAAATGTGTTTTTTGCATGTCCCAACTCCCCCTGAGAAACCCTTGGAGAGTAGGGTCACAGTCAGGGTCTGCCATTATCAACAGCTGACCCTGGAGCAATTAGGGTTAAGTGTCTTGCTGAAGGGCACATCGAAGTGAAGTATTGTAGTATCACTGTAGCTGCAGTTTCATGGCCAAGTTTGAGGACTGCTTATCTAGATCTGTTACAGGGCCTATGCCATCCAAAGGGAGGAGGTAGGAGTAGAGAGGAGGGGGTAGGAGGGTGGTTAGGGTAACCCTGGGCCACAGGCGTCTCTCCCATCCCATCCCACTGCCTGCCCTGGCCCAGCCCCAGCCCCCTGAGCCCAGGGGGGAGCAGTGGATGCCAGACCACCATGTGGAGTCTTAAGATAGCCTCGCTGGGGCAGCAACACAGGGGTATTATATCTCTGAGATCCCTCCCAAAACAAGATCCAAATAAAGGACACTGATTTACACCAACGCAAAGGGGCCCTGACTACGCACACAGACTCACATCCACAAACGCAGACTATCCCATTAGTTAACATCCATCATATCCTCCTGATGAAGTCACCAGGGAACCCCCACTGTATGTCCCTCTGTAAATACATACATGTATATTTAGGAGCGTAGCCATGCGAGGGGGATCCAGTTACTTGGGGGTGACGGGAGACTCAGGGTTTAAAATTAAAAGCTCTTAGTGGAGGTTTCGTCAGTGGAGTGACACCCTAGCCCTCCAAGAGCCGTCAGCGAGCGTCAGCGGCAAATTCCACGGATCCCCGCCACGTCCGCACCAATTCTCACCGCCGTGCCGGAGGCGTCTCAACGTCTGTCACTCAGATGCCACGGAACAGGGATGGCAATGCATTATGGGAATGGTATCAGTGTCAGTGGTTGCGTCCCAAATATCATTATATTCACTTTTGACCAGAAAGTAGTGCACTATATAGGGAATAGGGTGTCATTTGGGCCGCAACTTGTGTCTGCCCACATGCTAATGGTGCTAACAATATGCCAATACCCTTACAGTCTTTATACTGAGGTCCTCGTAGTGAGGGGTCTTGGAGTCTTGTCAAGTGGAGACCTTTTCTTATAATCTGCCTAATTCTATATTATTACTATACTGGTCAGACTAATAGTCAGCTGTGTTTAAAACAGGTGAGAATAAGATGAGTGATCAAGGTCTTTAATGCGTTTGTAAAGTGTGAATGAAGAACAGAAGAGCATTATGAATGGTGTGAGAGTGAGCCCCTCTCCAGTGGGCTTTATCCCTATTGATCAGAGAGCCACCGCCACACCTAGGGTGAGTACAGATAACACTTCCATTCAACAACACAATATATGCACGCACATAAACACATGCGCACACACACACAGCATTAACCAGGTCTAAGTGTGATAAAGTCACACCATCAGATAGTGTTAAAAGAGCAGCTAATGAGTCCTGACGAGGGACAGGCCAATTAGGACTCATCAAGTCCTGCTCTTCTCCTCTGAGGTGCCAACAAACACCCCAAAACACCCCACAATCCACAGAACGATCAATGATCCGTCAGGAGGTGCCACCAATGCAAAATGGCCAACAACAAGTTACCTGATGACAGAAAACGCTAGAGGAGACACTCCTTCACTAGTGGCCACTAGACTTCAGGAAGCGGAGGGTGAAAAATAGGCAAAGAGACACTGATTCTATCCTCTAACCACTGACCTTTGACCTCTATAATTTATCTAGTTGACGTTATTGTCCCTCCTGTATCCAAGAGCCAGTCTAAGGACTGAATGAAGCAGGGCCAGGGCAGGTTCAGGCTGGGGGCTGGAAGCTGAGGGCCAGAGGTGAGCTCCATGGCCCCTGCATAGTCTCCAGTTCCCTGTGCTATCCCCTGGCTGTTCCTTAATGACGCCTATGGCCCTGATGAGTGGGCCTCTGAACAGCCATAAATAAGGGCCGGGACATGTGATCGCGAGATATGGTTCTCTGCCTGTCACAACTTTCACCACAAACTGAGCACCTGATACATCCCCAGCCCCCAGAGGTAGGGACCAGCATATTTCTTCCCTGCATTGGAAATCAATGAGCAGCAAATTATTTATGGAAAATATAATCTGTGTTGAATTACTGTCGGTGGAGGCCGGGGGAATTTATACAGGAACATGGACGCACAAATCATCCACCGCCAGCATCTCCACTGTGACAGGTGAGACGCAACGCAGGATGCAGGCGGACGGGGACCGTGTGTGTGTGTGTGTGTGTGTGTGTGTGTGTGTGTGTGTGTGGGTGGAGATGGTGTTGTGTGTAGAAGCAATGACTTTTATAACAGCCATTCAGAACTTCATTTCCTCTTCTTGGTACGATAACAGAGTAGAAAAAATTCCTTTTGTTATAACTGCTTCAATGTTCTTTTGTTTTCCATTTCAATCTATTTCCAGAATCTCCAGTGCTCCCTGAGCTCCTTAAAAGATGAGTTGTCTTTCCCTGTTGACCCACTTAGCTGCTATTGATATTGGTATTGATTCTATCCGTTCTTACTGTCACAACACAGGGTAACGATGAGAAAGGATGAGTTGAGCTTTATTGTCTCTGAAAATAATCAGAGAGGCAACAGTATCATAGCTAGTCATTCACTGAGAGAACAAATACAGGGCCAACTATCTGGAAAGAAGATATCAACAGAGAGAAACTACCCAAAAAGTAAGGTTCCAAAGAGCAGGTTTGTATTCAGTAGGGTACACCGTAGCTAACGTTTTGCAAAAGATAGCAAAAATCTCTGTCCCTGTTTCACTGTGTTTGAAAACTTTTTCCACCCACTGAACACAACCCAGAGCACAACTCCCTGTGGACGCTAGGAGAATGTGGAAGTGAGGAGGAGAGGAGCGTGGGCTGGGGGCCGATGGCACGGTGTCTGGGGTCCTGTAGGGCTGCTGATTTACGACGGGGAGTGCACAGGACTCCCGCTCCCTCTGATCAGTGCTCCCAGGGCTGTCCCTCTGTTATTCTCCCCCTGTGAAGCTTCCAGGCCTGGAACTGACAGAGCCATCCTAAACCTCCCTCCCCCAGCCTCCCCCAGCCAGCCGCCTCGCTAGCTCACTTACAACAACATTTGTCATGTTCCCACATTATAAATCATTCCAAAGTGAGTCTGATAACTGTAGCATTGCTGGAGGATGGTGCTCCTCTCTGATCTCCCTGCCAGACAGCCCACAGCCCCCATAGACCACCAGGCCTGTCCTGTCCACCCATTGACCCAGGAGGGTACCCCTGGAGGTTAGCCCTTAGCTTTAGCCCTAGCCTTAGCTTTACCCTTACCATTAGCCACTAGCATTAGCCAACAGCTATAGCATTAGGCTTGCCACTAGCATTAGCCAACAGCTATAGCATTAGGCTAGCCACTAACAAATCTGACACCCCTTTCACACAGTGTAAAGGCTGAAGCTACTGAACTGAGGGGCCCTCATGGGCCTTGGGGCCCATGCCACTCACACACACAAACAGCAGCTCTCCAAATATCATTTTAAATTTCCCATAGTCATTCAACACTAAAACAAAGTGGTGGAAACAAAGTGACTGTGGCGGTGTCATGGGAAATCCATGTGACAAGAGCAAGACTATGTTTGTTTAAACCTTTCTGGCAAATTAATGTTTATTTTACAGAGTCAAGTTCTCTAGATTGGAGCACACTGTGACATAGCTTTTTACTCTTTTTGGAAGGACTGATTTCAGGGGGTACACATTCCAGCTTTCTAGAACTTACTGCAGATATGTCACAGAGTGAATATGTTGTACTTACCTCTGACTCTGTCTGTGTTGGTGTGGCCTGGGATCCTAGAACCTATAAAGGAAAATAACTAGGTTTACTAACTATCACAATCCTGAGACAGATACACTAACAGCTTGTTTTCATTATTTCTATTGAAACATACATAGATAATTGCAGTACATACAGCAATGTTGCATCGACATCTAATAAAAAGTAGCTAGTATGTAAATGTTGACTCACTAAATCACTACAAAATGTAGGTGAACATGTGTTGTCATGACATGAAATATGACTGTGTTAACGACACTAACAGGATGTGTTGTGTAGTACAGACAGGGGTCGTCCTGCATGGGGGTCTTCCCCCAGACCCCCCCACACAATCACACACACACACACACAAACATACAGACACACACACACACACACACACACACACACACACACACACACACACACACACACACACACACACACAGTAACTCAGGGCAGATTTATCACCCGAAGGGTTAAGGGTGGGACACAGGCAAAGGACGGCTTCAGGGGGCAGCTGATCCAGGGAAGTTTGCTTTTACGTGTTTTCTTTTCTCCCTTTTGAAAACAAGGAGTTCAACTTCACACAGGTTGCTCTCTGAGGACAAAGTCCATAAAGCAGCTAGAAGGACGCCTGCATTCCAAATGGCACCCTATTCCCTACGTAGTGAACTACTTTTGACTACAGCCCAATGGGCCCTCGTCAAAAGTAGTGCACTATAAAAGGAATAGGGTGTCATTTGGGACAAACCCTAGGAGGAGGTAGGTAGGTTGGTAGCTCTGTGCAGCCAGATGTCTGAGGAGTAATGTGATCCTGAGGGGTTTGACTGACCGCTGTTAACTTTTATTACAGTAAATACTACCAGTCACTTCTCTCATGTCTCACAGAGTCCCGGCTGGGTTTACGTTCAGCTTGTGTTTGATTAACCCCTGTGATACACTCTAGGCCCATTTGTACACACCCAGTACACACATAAATGAAACACAAATGTTCAACCCATAAAAATTTATAAATACGTAGGCCTACGTATACAGACGGGACATAAATGCAGTGCCGAATACAGGTTATGAAAACATTCAGGAATGTACAACCAATCCCCCTGTTAGCTACTTCCGTAGACAAACATGTAGAGAAAACACACATATAAGCCAATGCACAACTGCAGGAACACACAAACAAAACACAGCCCTCTACTAATCAGTGTTCTGTGGTAATGGCAGCCTGTGTTGTGTTTCTGTGTGTGGATGAGAGAGAGGCCTAGGCAGACAGATAGGCAGGCAGTGTGTGGATGAGGAGATCAGTGAGGTAGAGCCCCTGATTGATAAACTCCCTATCTGGCTATTTACGATCTGGCTGCAGAAGAGGCAGCTTTCGCCAGACAGAAAAGCAATTAATCTGCAAACGAGCTGGGGAACAGCCGGTCTGAGCATTGGAGCCTCCTACCGCCGCCGCTCTGGAGGAGAGATAAGGCTGCAGACGGCTATTTATTGTACAATTTAATTAAGTGCTTGTTAACGCTAGTTATCTTAACAGTCACAAAATTACCGTTGTAATGCATTTTGTTTGAGGAAAAATGGAGAGGGTTGGAGCACTTTATGAAAGAGCCGGGCACAGCTTGCCTTCATTTGAAATCACAGTATAAATTCAGAGAGGAGGGAGGCGGATGCCACAATGATCTAAGCTCAGGCACTAATGGTTATTTAATATGGCCATCAGCGGTCCCAAGTCCCCAGCATACGGCGCTCGCACAATAGCCTCCAAACCCTCTTTAACACTTATTTGAGATGACAGGAAAAATGAAACCGTTTGTGCTTTCAATGGAAAAGCAATCATTGGTACATTATACTCCGCTTGCCCTATCATGCTAATGCTCGGTAAAAATGTCACCAAATGTATTTAAAGGGCTGATGGAGTGTTGCCGTTTGATTCCTGCTGCCCGCCTGATTAATAAAAACCTTCAATTTGTATGTAAATGCAACCTGGGGCTCATATCATCCGCACACCTGCACCTGGAGAAAAATAATAAACTAAAGTTTAATGCGGCAATTATGAGAGTTTATAGGGATTGTGAAGGAGCAGAGAAGAGTATGCGAGCGGCGGGCAGAGCGGGCGAGTGGCAGAGAGAGTCACAGGCTGGCCTGATGATGGGGGCTCACAGAGTGGAGCGGGGCGACCCGGATGAATCCGCTACAGGAGTGACCCGATGCACAAACATAACCCCAGCTCAGCTTAGCGCTGAATGACTGGGAAAACAAGATGGCCGCCAATGCAGCACAAAACAACACAAGCAGATACTGCACTATAGGTGCACTTCTATTGCACCATACTAAATGCTGCTGTTCTGTTATCTTGAGCCATGTTGCAATGCAGATGATTAAATATAGATGTAAATTATATTATATAAGCATGGAATAAACATATCTTAGGGCACAGAGGTCTTTTTTACTTTTTCAAGTAGCCAGTATTGTGTATTGACAGATGAAAATGTCAAAATGCATTGTGGTCATTTTATTTCAAAATCCAGTCCTTCCCTGTAGGCTATTATATTTCTGTCAATGGAGATATATCTTAATCACAATACTTGGCATAAAAACATACTTGGGCCTATTATCGCTCAATATGTGAACAATATTGACATAACGTCAAGCTGTCCATAGCGACTTTGCCACGGTAACTGATTTGTGTATTCTGTTATTACTTTTCTTTTCATCTTTAACATCATACATCTCCAGCCTCACACCCAGATTCTCTCCCAGAACAAAGTGGAAGTCTATTGGCTAAATGCAAGTGGAGTAAAGATTACAGTGCCAAAGATTAAAGGCGGTAGTGTTGACTGAGCCACAGAGGGTGGCTGCCTGCAGCGTTCAGCTCACCCACACTCCTATACAGGCCTCCCTCTTCCCTGTACTTCCCTGGCTGGGCTCAACAGCACAATGTCTCACCTTGATCACTCTGACCTGTCTGGATCAGCACTCCTCAGGCTGTGTGTGCGTGTGTGTGTGTGTGTGTGTGTGTGTGTGTGTGTGTGTGTGTGCGTGTGTGTGTGTGTGTGTGTATGTGTGTGTGTGTGAGTGAGTGAGTGTGTGTGTGTGTGTGTGTGTGTGTGTGTGTGTGTGTGTGTCTAATAATAATAATAATTTGTTGGGTGCTTATATTTTTCCTAATAATTTGGGGGAGGGGGCCCCCCGGCCTGCTGAATATATTGACAGACACCCTCCTTGCTCTGTAGATAACTCTGATGCTCTACTGAGTTCAGACCAAAACAATAAAGCCTGGATGTTCACACAGTGATGCAACAATCAGGCTTGAGTAGAAAGGCCAACAAAACAACAACCGCAGGCCACATATTGGTAAAGCATCTGACACAAAGAAAGACTGGCATTAAAAATGAAGTACTGAATGAATAACTAAACTTGTTGTTGTCATCTGAGCACCCCAGTATGCTTGGTGGCATCCAATGGCCCAAACACAACAGACAGGTACCTACAGTCCTTGAGAAGGAATCTGAATATGGTGATTCTTCTATGAAAAGTCTGAAAACGTTTTATTCTGTGACTGACTAGACTGAAGTGATGCGTTGAGACGATGATAATAGTTATCTGCTGTGATTATCTGCTGGGCTGTATAATGGAGATACAGCCGTGTGAACCGCCTCTGATAGAGGCTGCGTCCCAAATGGCACCCTATTCCTTACATTATGCACTACTTTTGACCAGGGCCCATAGGGCTCTGGTCAAAAGTAGTGCACTATATAGGGAATAGGGTGCCATTTGGGACGCAGACAGAGGAAGAAGAAGGTCTCTGCCTGCCTGCCTTCTCTCAAGTGTGCGCAGTGTAAATCCCAACCAGGCTAATGGCTTTAGACAGACGCCATTCACCCAGCCTAATCTCCAAGTCTTTCTGAAAATAACTTCTTTTTGTGCCTGTTTGAAGATTGGATTTTACAGATCACAACGGCAAGGCAATAGCACTCCATCAAGTGTACTTCTCATGAGAAACGTATCATGATCTCAAATAATATTCTGTATACGCTTTACCCAAGCGCTACCTTTAAATGCGATGCCGTATTAATATTAATATTTATGGACTGTTGAGGAGAGAGTGAGCCCGCCACCGAGCCGCCGCTGTCGACGTCTGAGAGAGAGGAGACGCTGTACAAACTTCCATTAATTCCTATGGAGGGGAAAGTCCAAATTAATTCCTATTCACATTTTAATGTATTTATGCTAATGCTAGGTGAGAGGGAATGGAGGGGGACGGGGGCTAAGCCCACAAGAGGAGAAAGGGGGTTAGAGTTGACTTCTGCACCTGAGAGAGTTCTCCCACATGGGAAACAGGCTCAGAACCAGGCCCTACACTGCCCTTACAGACAACACTATTTACATACAGGCCGCTTCCAACAGCCAAGTACTGCCACCATGCAGTCAAATAAGCATTACTGTGCAGAATGAATTATGGATTGAGTGATATTGACAACGATGTGTAAGAATATGAAGCAATTTGTAAACTATTTGTAAACACCTTTCCATACAATACCCATGAAGGACTAAACAATTATAAATCCTTTATTAAATATAGTTCAACCATGGAGCTGCATAACTATTGAAATATTGTGCATACTATTACTTCAATTACTTGTATGACCTCAATTACCTCAACTACCTCATACCCCTGCACATTGACTCAGTACTGGTACTCCTTGTATATAGCCTCAATATTGTTTTTATTACTATTTACTTTTTATTTAGCAAATATTTGTCTTACTTTTTAAACTCTGCATTGTTGGGAATGGGCTCGTAATTAATAATTTCACTGTAAAGTCTACACCTATTGTATTTGGCGCATGTGACCAATAACATTTGATTTGATTTGATACTAGAACAACAGTCAAGGTGGAATAAAACTACAAAAGCATTGTCTATACAACCAGACACCTGTGTAGAAACCATTTCTGGACCATTGCGTCCACTCTGATCATTATATGATGAGAAATCCCATACACACACCTCTAGTCTAGTTACTGCTCCCCTCCACCTAGCCCGGCTGCACCAGAGACTAAAGTCCATCCATTCTACTTTGTCCAGCCTGCTTAACCAGCCACCATTGAGCTGATGCAAACACAAATAGATTGCCCTGGTAGTGAGCCTCACCTCACCAACCTACCCCAACCATGCTGCTTTACAGAGGTAATCATTACATATTTACTTGGAGGACAAATGCCTGGTCTCTCCAAATGGCACCCTATTCCCTATATAGTGCACTACTTTTGATAGGGCTCCAGTCAAAAGTGGTGCATTCTATAGGGAATAGGGTGCCATTTGGGATGCATCCCTAGTTTCCTATTCGTTAATGTCTCTGTGTTGACACATAGGGGGTAATTGTCATTAATTGCGCTCATTTGGGTGGCAGGTCAGGCCAATCGAAGCGCAGGTGTTTGGGACAACCAGTGATTATCTCTACACAGAGATTGGATAAAAACAAGACTGATCTCCCCATCATAGAACCACTCCACCACCACAACCACACATGATGGCTGTCCATTTTTTCTGGTTTTAACCCACATTAGGAGATCATTTTGCCTCTCGACATAGAGAAATATCACAGCGAAATAGGGATGTATGAGCACCTCTCCATTTCTGTGTTGTGTAGTGGAGTGTGTTTGGAAGTCTGGGTGTCACTGGAATTAATGAGACCTTTATACACAGACTAAGTGAGTTTAATTGAAGAATGAGGACTCAAAGAAGACCCACCTCTTCATCTCACCGCCATCCATCTGTTAGACTGAATAATTATCTGATTATTATCTTGTGATTATATCATTCAACGACTATAGATAGACAGTATTTATTATTAATATGTCAAGAGCCATGACGTTAGCGTAGCAAATGTAAACCAATTACAAGACAGCATACTCCTGTCCATATTCCCAACTAATTAGAATGCATAAAATACATCAATAAATTCTGGGGCTATTTTCAAGGGCAGCACACATCACCTCTCCCCAGCAGTACCTCTCCCCAGCAGTACCTCTCCCCAGCAGTACCTCTCCCCAGCAGTACCTCTCCCCAGCAGTTCCTCTCCCCAGCAGTTCCTCTCCCCAGCAGTCCCAATCCCCAGCAATATCTCTTCCCAGCAGAACCTCTCCCCAGCAGTACCTCTCCCCAGCAATATCTCTTCCCAGCAGAACCTCTCCCCAGCAGTACCTCTCCCCAGCAGTACCTCCCCCCAGCAGTACCTCTCCCCAGCAGTACCTCTCCCCAGCAATATCTCTCCCCAGCAGTATCTCTTCCCAGCAGAACCTCTCCCCAGCATTACCTCTCCCCAGCAGTACCTCTCCCCAGCAATATCTCTCCCCAGCAGTATCTCTTCCCAGCAGAACCTCTCCCCAGCATTACCTCTCCCCAGCAGTACCTCTCCCCAGCAATATCTCTCCCCAGCAGTATCTCTTCCCAGCAGAACCTCTCCCCAGCAGTATCTCTCCCCAGCAGCACCTCAGTAGAAAGTTAAATGACAGTATCTGTACTCTACAGGAAGATCAATGTGCACTCCCCCCCTGCTGCTGCTCAGCACTAACCCTGAGACTGACACGCCTGTGACACTGACACACAGAAAGGTAACAAAAAAACCTTTTAAAACCCAAAGCTGTGTGTATACGCCACATAGGCGGAGCACAGACACACGGCACAAACATCCTCAATCTGCCCTAATGCCACAGCAGCATGCATATGCTCTACTTCAAATATAACAACTCAGCTACATCACCTCAAAAAGGCTGTTTACCGTCTTCTGGCTAATTGGCTCAGTCACATGTGCCCTCCACAAGCGCAAACAGAAAGGGACACTGGTGTGTGTGTGTGTGTGTGTGTGTGTGTGTGTGTGTGTGTGTGTGTGTGTGTGTGTGTGTGTGTGTGTGGACATGTTTAACTATACTTGTGGGGAACAGAAGTCCCCACAAGAATAGTAAACCAAGAAAGGTTTGACCAACTGGGGATATTTTGTTGGTCCCCACAAGGTCAAATACTATTTCTAGGGGGTTTAGAGTTAAGGTTAGAATTAGTGTTAGGGTTAGAATTATGTTTAGGATTAGGGTTAGGAGATAGGGTTAGATTTAGGGTTTGGGTTAAGAGCTAGGGTTAGGGTTAGGGTTAGGTTTTTGGGTTAAGGTTAGGGTTAGGGTTAGGGTTAGGTTTTTGGGTTAAGGTTAGGGTTAGGGATAAGGTTAGGGTTAGGGTTAGGGTACGGGTTAGGGAAAATAGGATTTTGAATGGGACTGAATTGTATGTCCCCACAAGGTTATCTGTGCAAGACTGTGTGTGTGTGTGTGTGTGTATGTGTGTGTGTAGTGAAAAACCCACAGCAGCAGCTGTACCATTAGCTGGATGTTTGAACAACCAGATATCACAGTCTCACGTCATTTCTTGGACAAACATCTATTTGTGACGAGTAAACTGACTTCATCTTCCGACGTTCTGTATTTCCCCACACCACGTACCTCCACATTGAGATACACTGTGATTTCAGCCCAGGGAGAGGGGGAGTCACAAAACCCTGATGTTGGCCCAACAACCATATCTACCATCATGCACCATGGCAGCACAAGCATCAATCATCTTCAACAATTGGAACTAGTTATTGTAAGTATTTTAACTGACGAGTCCCTGTATAATTAATGAAAACACAGCCTTGGTAAAAAGGAAAAAACTATGTTCACCTTTGTCTCATCTACTGTATCTGTATTCTACCTGCTGGTATATACTGTCCTCTCAGTCTACCTGAACAGAGACACTATATGGGAGTGGCAGCAGTGCCAGTAGAAAGCTAGCCAAAGCCTGGGAGAAGACAGATGGCATGCGGAAATCAATAACCTCGCTCACAACATCGCCCATTTTGTGAACAAATGAATCTGCTTTGAAAGTGTGTGTATGAGCGATCTGCTGACCTGCTCTTCCCATCTGAATATCCTCCCTCCGCCTCCCACCCTGTGCCGTGTGTGTGTTTTATGGCAGTTGATGCGGGCGCTCCTGTGTGCTTTGATGTTTAATTCAGGGGCCCCTGCCCCTCAGAGGCAGAGGTAGAAGGGAGGAGAGGAGAGCGTGGGTGTGTGGGGACGGGAACTCACCAGGCAAGGCACAGGAGCGCTGGAACTCAGAGTTTTACCCTGACAAACATGGCAGTGTTACACACACAGGCACACACACACCACACACAGTCTCCGACCCTGTTATTAGGGCACATAATGTGGCGGCGGGGCCAGGACCAGGGGAGGGGGTATTGAGGAGGAGGATGATATACAATACATTATGGAACCACTAACAGTCTAGTGAGCATGAACTACTTGGACCTGGTCCTCACCCTCACGTCTCCGCTCTCCCTCACATCTCCCTCATCTCCCTCCACACCCTCACGTCTCCTCTCTCCCTCCTCTCCCTCCTCTCCCTCACATCTCCCCTCTCTCTCCTCTCCCTCATCTCCCTCCTGTCCCTCACGTCTCCCCTCTCTCTCCTCTCCCTCATCTCCCTCCTCTCCCTCATGTCTCCTCTCTCCCTCAAAATCCCTCCTCTCCCTCACGTCTCCCCTCTCCCTCCTCTCCCTCCTCTCCCTCCTCTCCCTCCTCTCCCTCCTCTCCCTCCTCTCCCTCATGTCTCCTCTCTCCCTCATCTCCCTCCTCTCCCTCACATCTCCCATCTCCCTCCTCTCCCTCATGTCTCCTCTCTCCCTCATCTCCCTCCTCATCCTCCTCTCCCCCATCCTCAGCCCTCTCCTCAGGCAGTTGGTGAAGGTGTTAAGCTGTTAGCCCCAATCAAAGACTATTATTGTCTGCCTACCATCAAACTGCTACACCACGCTGTCCTACCTTCACTGTCCTTTTCCCTTCTTCTCTCTCTCTCTCTCTCTCTCTCTCTCTCTCTCTCTCTCTCTCTCTCTCTCTCTCTCTCTCTCTCTCTCTCTCTCTCTGTCCTCCCTCTATCTGTCTCTCTCCCTCTCTCATCACACCAAGTGCACTCTGAGATTTATTCTAGCGGGGAGCAGCTCCAGCAAGGGGCTGGTGTTAGCAATTTATGGTTTAATAAGACTTACATAAGTCTTGCAGGTGTGCTTTACGTTCCCCACCCCAGCCCATTTGGACGATTTATGGGAGGCCTTTGGATTGCTGGCTGATTTAGAAGGCCTTTCTCCTGTCCCGTCTCCCTGGTCTCTACCCTGTCCCAGGTCCCAGCCACAGACAGCCATCAGCCCTCCCTGCGTGTGTGTGTGTGCATGCGTGCCTGCGTGCGTGTGTGTGTGCGAGTGTGTGTGTGTGTGCGTGCGTGCGTGCGCGTATGTGTCAACCGTCTGTCTGCTACGCACCCGACACTACGCTCGTCAGCCAGGGTTTCACTGTGGACACGACTAACCCTGCCAAGGAAAAAGAGAAAGAGAAAATCACAACAGGAAAGCTGTGTCTGACTCTGCATACAGCTCTCCTCTGTATACTGCAGTTATGTACACTCCTGCAATGCATTGTGGGTGCTGGTCCTGTTATAGTGTAAGCACTGAGGCACAAATCAGAATGACATAGGAGGTAGAGTGGGGACGGAAGTCCCATTGGAAATGAATATGCCAATGATTACTAAATCAGAACTGGTAGGGAAAGCTGTCTGAATGTCTGATGCATTGTTCAAATCTGATACATTGATAAATCTCATACATCTGCATTGATAGGCGGGAGTGAATAGACAGCCTTTTGGCTGGCCTTTTGAACCTCTACCATTTAAGATACAAACAGAAACACACACATGCAATCACACTCTCACACACCCTTACACACAATTGCCTTTCAAGATGACAATGAAAAACGGCCCTGAATGGAAATACTATGTGTAGCCAAATATGTATTCATGTGCCGAATCAGGCCTCAGCTGTCTGTCCTTAATATGGCAACTAAGAACACAGCTCTAATCATCCCCAACAGCCTCTACTACAATATCCCACTGCTGCATGCTTCTGACTCTGACATGCATGTAAAGCACAGTGGCGTCTGAAAGCAAGGCTGGCTGATGAAAAATGGTGCAATCTCCATCCACACTGGTGACTGGTAATTGCTCATCTGGGTAGGTACTAATTGACAATGATCTTTGACCTCTCTGTTTTTTTATTTATCCAACCGCACATGGTGGTCCCAAGACTGCAATAAAAGACAAAGGTATTGGCGAGTGCATGTGGAAATGTAAATTAGATTAGAGTTAAACCTGAACGTATTTTGAATTTCATACATTTCATGCCTTTAATACCATTTTCCCTTTTCAATAGGTATAGCACTAGTTATGCATACAGCTAACAACAAAGAAAATAGTGGAAGTGTGTTATCTAGTTTCTTTGCTGGCAAGGTAAATATGGAAGGGATAATCAGACTGAAGTTTGCCATCAAAAAGCTCCTCACATCACAAGATAATGACATTCCCTGCATCTCTAGACAGCGATAACGTAACCACATATGAATTCATCAATAATACAACAAGTCATTTAAGTCCAACCAGCCAGAGTAAACAGAGGCAATCCCTGATATCTGGGATGTATTGTCAGGAACTAGAGGATGGTAAGGGGATGTGATGCTGAACTTCAGGGTTGTCAAACGCATGCATGTACGCACAAACAAGCAGTGGAGGAGAGGCCCACTCTGCACAGTGAGTTAACGGGGAACTAGGGGCCTGGCGTTTGGGCACAGACACGGCCACCGGGGCGCCCTCCTCCATCCTCCACTCCATCAGTCTGTCCGTCCGGCTCTGCCTGCCTGCCTGCCTGCCGACCGTCACCACTCCAACGCCACCAGGGACCCGCCATTCTCATGCAACAATGCAAAAAAAAACTCATTACCATCCTCTAAATATGCATGAATAAAAGCCTGAATAACCATGGCCAGTTGTCACCTGAAGACTGGCCTTTTACTGTCCAATAAGCAAACATATCCATCTCCTGGACTGATAGGCCTCATAAAGGAGGTCTTCTTCCCTGCTACCACCTTTTTCCCTGGAGCGTCGCAAAGAAAGGGAATTTTGAAATGCTAAATAAGGAACCCGGGAACGGGCGAGGGAGGGGGGGGTTGGAATCAGTCATGTTGAGTGACATTTTTCAAATCCATGCATCTTATCCGGGGTGAGATATTCTTATCCGACTGTCATAGGATGTGACACGACATGCCCAAAGCCGCTGGATGAGAGGGTGATTGCACAGTGCTTAACAGACAACGCACGCAACCACACACCGTTACCGCACCATTTGATTTCAACAGGAACGGGTGTAGAGGAGGCGTACTTACATGATCATACTGGCATAGTCAATATGTGCTTTTGTTGCTCTAACCTGTAGGAAAACTGCCATTTTGTTTCAACTGAACAAACTGACACAAATCGGAGACAAAACATTTTTAAAGGGGCACACTCTTTAAATATGAATTTCCCAAATAGTTAA
>NC_140024.1:22360626-22430626 GCF_964263955.1 Coregonus lavaretus | reverse complement strand
AATACATCCTGGTATCGCCGTTAAATACACTGTGACCCAGTTGGTATAGTAACATTGTATTATGAAAATGTAGCCTGAGTGAAAATATTGAATGCATGCTGAAAGTGAATATGGTGACATGGGGAGGGTAAGCTAATGACTGTGCTTTTATGTCAAAGAAGAGACTTTTAATCCACACTCTTTTTCTACAAACCCATAATAGGATTATACATATCATTATCTTTCTTTCTTTGAATGTTTTCGAGAAATAAACCAGGCTATATCAACTAGGGGTCCAACTTGACCGCTTACATTACATAGTGTATTCCCTATACCGTATATGTACATGCATAGTGTATTCTTTATAGCAAAAACCATACATTGTTGCTCTAAAAATATTTATATGGTTTCAAGCCAACTCGGCTAACACAAGCATAGCTCAATCGGCATGGGAAAAGTCCATCTGACTGCTAGGAACATGTGAGTAGTCCACATGATGCAAAGTTGATTTTCTTGTTTCTTCTCAAGTAGTTCTTAACTATTTATATTTCAGAGGGCTCAGCCACCATTTAGCCTTATCTCAGTTGGGCCTACTAAACGGCCCCAATCGATGGCAGGTCAATAGCGTAGGCAAATCAATCACAGGGTTTTCTTCTCCAAATATTTAATGAAACATGGTGGCAAATAACTGCAGGATTTATTGTTTGATGCTAAGAGCATAAGTGATTTTCCTCTTCTGCCGTCCCACACGGGGCCTGACTGCTCTGCCGGTCAGGCAGGCTTAAAGGGACCTGGGGAATAGCATGCAGACACTTTTCCGATATATAATAATGTATATATATATATATATATATATATATACATGAATATACACTCTCCTGTCTGTGTTCCTAATCCAGTGTACTGGGCTGACTGGCAGAGAGAGTCATTTCATTAGCGGTGCGTGGGAAGGGAAGCCAGGGTTGACTTGACAGGCTGGAGGGCCTCTCTAATATATGCTCTGATGGCTACCGTTTAACGTTTCAATCCCCTCAAATGATCCCGATGAGCCATGCGCATATTGTTTAATATAAAGGCTGCTAATGTGCGTGCCCAGGCGGGTTTCTGATGACGTATACTAGTGAACTCTGAACTGATGATGACCATGCTTTTTTAGTAGTTTTTTTGTTTGCTATATTTACCATGAGTTACGCCAACAACACTATCAAATCTGTCATTTAAAGAGCAAGTTAGTCCTCTTTTTCCACTTTATGTATTCTCAACCCCATAAGTATTGATTGGGCTATATAATCTAGCACCACCAGAGGCGATGGATTAATTCCCTGGTAGGCTAGGGGACAGCTAGGGGAGAGAGTGTCTGTCGGGGTGCTCATTGGGAAAATCTGACAGATACACAAAGATTAGCAGCCGTTCACATGGGGCCGTGAAGGGGTCTGGGGGCCCTCAGAGGCAGATAAGAGAGGGGCGGAGACGGTGATGATGAGGCTGTATTGTTCTGTAAAAGGGGCAGTTCTCCCTCCGTATGCAGTGCAGCGGTTATGGAGCGTGTATTAAGGAGCTGGGAGAGTGTAATTATTATTGGTTGTGACTGCGCTGACCTGACAGCTGGGCCCAGTCTTGCTCCAGTGCTTGTTGTACAACAACATACATGCAGCTTGAGCACACAGACACAGACACACACACACACACACACACACACACACACACACGTAGAGTACACAAATATATATACACAAACACACACACGCACACGCAGACACACACACACACACACACACACACATGCATATCATATAAACACAGGGAGGGGGGTTTAACATTTGCTCTATTTCAAAAGTCAACTGCAAAATCTAAATCTAAAAACAATTACAGTTGGCTGCAAACAAAAGTGATGTGTCTGAGCCAAAACCAGCATGCTATGCTGCAACTAGCTCTCACAGTCTCACTTCAGAATTAGATGTTCATCCATGTTTCTCAAACGTCAAATTTCGAAGTTCTTCCAAACGTCCAATTTCTGTGTTTAAGGTTAAATTAAGGGATTGACTCCTCATTTTTAAGGTTAGGGTTAAATGTAGGCATTTGCTCTAAAATCTTACGGTTAGGTATTAACTCTGAATGGTTAAGGTAAGGGTTAAGGTTTGGGATAGGCATAAAACTAACATCTTTTTAAAAAAATGTTTTATTGCTGGATTCGAAAACGCAACCATTGGCACCAGAGGCAGATGCTAACAGCGCTCACTGTTGCCCCTAGTGGCCAGTTTCCACGTCATCTCCAGACGTCCTCAGACATGGATGGACGTCAAATAATGACTTGTATCACGGGTAATCTGTCTGGCTATACTAGGGCTGCTGAATGGGCCAATCTGATAAAATGTCACTGATGCTTTGTTTCCTTGTTATGATTTAAACAGTGTTAGGTATGCCCAATTAGCTTTGTTTACATAGACAATACAAATATAGTCTGGGTGGTATGTTGTTATTTCACTTCTTATAGCAAGAGCCTGCTATTGCTTCCATTCATAAGCCTACCATCTTTGTTGTCATCATAATAATGTCATGGCCTATTTCTGTATTTCAGATAATCATGCGTGTACAATTGTACACACACACGTACACGCATACATACACACTTTGTTATTCGCTGCTTGGTATCATCTTATTCATTAATAAGGTGATGTCTTCTAGGTGATTACATCCTTCTCAAAGCTGCCTGCTGAGGTTTAAGTGGTTGTGGTAAAGTCTTCTCTGACCTCACTCTGACAGCATGCTGAGAAACTCAATAACACTGATTACATAGACTAGCTAGGCCTACAATAGCACAACTGCTAGGCCTACATAATCATAACAGAACTGTTAGGCCTGCAGACACACCCAGAACAATAGCATAACTAATAGGTCTACACAGCCCCACAACCATAACATAACTTCAGATGTAGGATCTTAATTTGATCACTCTTTTGTTGCTGAGCATTTTCCTGCACAGCAGGAAATGCAAACTTGTAGTGTATTTGAGTTTTTAAAGGCTTCTGAAGTTTGTCATTTCGACTTTGAAATTCCAGACTTGTTTTGCCCTAACGAAAAATGTATCAACCCCTACCAAAATGTCCATTAATTATCATCCAAATAATGATTCACATTTCCTGTTGCTGCAGGATTATTTTCCTGCTGTAGCAAACTGGCTCAAATTAAGACTCTACATCGGTAATAGGTCTACACAGACCCAGAACCATAACAGAACTAATAGGTCTACACAGACACAGAACCATAACAGAACTATTAGGCCTAGGCTTACAGTGTAGGCCTATAGACCCGGCACCATAACAGAACTGCTGGGCCTACAGATCCAGAAGCATAACAGAAACTCCTTGACTGTCAAGGAGCTAGCCTACTCTCCTTGCCTTGATAAATATAACAAAGTAAAACGAGTTATCCATTTAAAACTGTTCATTGAAAATACACCATGTTTTGTAATTGCAGCAATGTTCTATGTTATTTTGATTATTGGTCACTGGTGAAAAGGAAAGAAATGTATGACAGTTTGTGGGCACCCACAAATATTCATTTGGTTTTGGCGGCAAAAATTATATTTGTCGTTCCAAACTATTTACTCCTCCATTCATGCATTGTTGAGTAAAACTATAACTACTAAGTGAACATGTTTAAGAATTAACGCAAAAGTAAGCTAAAGAAATGTAATTGCTTACTTTGTGTGTACTCCTAATTGTATGTGTTCTTCATGTTTCCATGTCAGAGATTGTGACAGGCAAACGGAGGCGAGTTTGACAGCACGATTTAAAGGGGCAATCTGCGATTGCTACATCCATTTATTTAAATGTATGATATACAGTACCAGTCAAAAGTGTGGATATACTGTACCTACTCATTCAAGGGTTTTTCTTTCTTTTTACTATTTTCTACATTGTAGAATAATAGTGAAGACATCAAAACTATGAAATAACACATATGGAATCATGTAGTAACCAAACAAGTGTTAAACAAATCAAAATATGTTTTATATTTTAGATTCTTCAAAGTAGCCACCCTTTGCCTTGATGACAGCTTTGCACACGCTTGGCATTCTGTCAACCAGCTTCATTAGGTAATAACCTGGAATACATTTCAATTAACAGGTGTGCCTTTTTAAAAGTTAATTTGTGGAATTTCTTTCCTTCTTAATGCATTTGAGCCAATCAGTTGTGTTGTGACAAGGTATGGCGGGTATACAGAAGATAGCCCTATTTGGTAAAATACCAAATCCATACTATGGCAAGAACAGCTCAAATAAGCAAAGAGAAATTACAGTCCATCATTACTTTAAGACATGAAGGTCAGTCAATCCAGAAAATGTCAAGAACTTTGAAAGTTTCTTTAAGTGCAGTTGCGAAAACTATCAAGCGCTATGATGAAACTGGCTCTCATGAGGACCACCACAGGAAAGGAAGACCCAAAGTTAACTCTGCTGCAGAGGATAAGTTCCTTAGAGTTAACTGCAACTCAGAAATTGCAGCCCAAATAAATGCTTCACAGAGTTCAAGTAACAGACACATCTCAACATCAACTGTTCAGAGGAGACTGTGTGAATCAGGCCTTCATGGTTAAATTGCTGCAAAGAAACCACTACTAAAGGACACCAATAATAAGAAGAGACTTGCTTTGGCCAAGAAACACGAGCAATGGACATTAGACTGGTGGAAATCTGTCCTTTGGTCTGATGAGTCCAGATTTGAGATTTCTGTTTCCAACCGCCGTGTCTTTGTGAGACGCAGAGTAGGTGAACGGGTGATCTCTGCATGTGTGGTTCCCACCGTGAAACATGGAGGAGGAGGTGTGATGGTGTCGGGGTGCTTTGCTGGTGACACTGTCGTTGATTTATTTAGAATTCAAGGCACACTTAACTAGCATGGCTACCACAGCATTCTGCAGCGATATGCCATCCCATCTGGTTTGCGCTTAGTGGGACTATCATTTGTTTTTCAACAGGAAAATGACCCAAAACACACCCAAAACACCCAAAACACACCCAAAATGACCCAAAACACAATCACCCGACCTCAACCCAATTGAGATGGTTAGGGATGAGTTGGGCCGCAGAGTGAAGGTAAAGCAGCCAACAAGTGCTCAGCATATGTGAGAACTCCTTTAGGACTGTTGGAAAAACATTCCTCATGAAGCTGGTTGAGAGAATGCCAAGAGTGTGCAAAGCTGTCATCAAGGCAAGGGTGGCTACGTTGAAGAATCTAACATCTAAAATATATTTTGATTTGTTTAACACTTGTTTGGTTACTACATGATGCCATATGTGTTATTTCATAGTTTTGATGTCTTCACTATTATTCTACAATGTAGAAAATATTAAAAATCAAGAAAAACCCTTGAATGAGTAGGTGTATCCAAACTTTTGACTGGTACTGTATACATATTGATTCTTGAACAATATAATTTATAAATGCCTTATGAACTTCAGTTCAATTGTCTTACTCCATCAGAACCCAAAATATAACTTATTTTACTACTTTGCTTGTAAACCAAGTAAAATTGTAAACAAACACTGATAAAAAACTAAAATGTTGATATCATGGATGGTCAGTCCTTGCATCCATAGCTCTGTCTGTGCATTTGAGAGTGGTTACATTTTTCCAGCCCCATCCCTCAGCTATTTACCAAATCAGTGTCAGGGTGATCACTTTGTTATTGTTTGAACTGCAGATTTCCCTTATAAGGTTCATTACAAGAGACAGTCACGCAAGACTGTGGTGCTCTGTAGCTCAATTGTTAGAGCATGGTGCTTGTAACGCAAGGGTAGTGGGTTTGATCCCCGAGACCACCCATACGTAAAAATGTATGCACGCATGACTGTAAGTCGCTTTGGATAAAAGCGTCTGCTAAATGGCATATTATTATTATTATTATTATTACAGTATAGTAGGCCCCCTCCAGCCACCTCCTGCAGTGTCCAGGGCACCTGGCACATGAAGACATCCTCTCCACCATGTTGGTACAGCTGCTGCTCCTCCAGCCCCAGCCTCCAGCCCCAGCCTCCAGCCCCAGCCTCCAGACCCAGACCAGCAGCAACAGCTGGAAAGAGGGAGGCTTTGTCTGGCCCAGTAGGCCCGAGCTGTTAACAGGGGCAATCTGATATCAGTCTGGCCGCAGCGCCCAGTCGAGGGGCCATGAAAGGGCACTGACTGCTGGCTTCATCTGATGGACGGACCAAGAAGAAGTCCCATAATAGGGACACAGAGAGGGGACTATGGAATTTGTATATGACCAGCCTGGAAATATAGCAGTGAGTTTAAGAGATCATGTTGATAGGAAATATAGCAGTGAGTTTAAGAGATCATGTTGATAGGAAATATAGCAGTGAGTTTAAGAGATCATGTTGATAGGAAATATAGCAGTGAGTTTAAGAGATCATGTTGATAGGAAATATAGCAGTGAGTTTAAGAGATCATGTTGATAGGAAATATAGCAGTGAGTTTAAGAGATCATGTTAATATGACTGGACTATAGCATAGTGGGGTCGTATTCAGGATACGTAGGTTAGGGCAGAATGCTGGCGGCATCTTGAGGCTTCTAGTCAGGAGGAGATCTTTATCCGGAGACGTCACCTGATCACTTCATTCATCCACCTCATCACTTCGCCGTGGAACCAAATGGAACCGAATAACAATGGGATTGATGGAATGTTTCCAGGGGATACCTGTTGGTGAGTGACCCTTTACATGTGTCTTCAAATTGGTCCAAGGAATGACCTCAAGTAAATGTTTGACTGTAGACATGGAAAAACCCTGAATTGCTCTATCTTTGGATTAGGGGCAGACCGAGTAAAGGTAAACATAAATAGAGAAATGTATACAATTTATAGCAATGTAGCTTTGAATCAACCTGGTGACTGTACCACATTGGCATATTATTTTCTCTCTGGATGGCAGGTCAATCAGCCTGAACATCCTTTGTCACGGTTATTCAGCATAAGAGAACGTAGGTCTATATTAAGCAGTGTAAGTATTTATTACAGTATTACAATTTAGTCCATGGGTTGGGCAGATATTATCATTGTCATTATAATTTAATAACTTGGGATATATTTTGGTCATGGGGTCAAGTTATGAGGTCAAGTGTCAAGCCTACATTTTAATCCATCATAAACCATACTCTATGTTTTTTCAAAAGAATGACAGATTATAGATATACATACAAATACCCCATATGATAATCATGACAAGCATGACTCTATTCAGTGAGAATAAGCGCTAAATTGATTGAGCATCCTTGCATAGACCAGAGGGTCCTTCCTGATAAGGATCTAGCTCTCTTTAGCCCCTCCCACTCTGTCCTCTCTCTCTCTTTACTTTCCTCCCGCTGTCACTCCTCACTTGGCCTGGCAGCATCAAGACTAGCTTGCATTTTAATTCGGCCCTGAAGTTACTTATTTCATTATCGATCATCCGTAATGCTGAATCAATGTTCATCTTGTTATGTGGACCATACCCGTGTAATACAGTGATAGCGCGGCCCACAGTTACTCACTCCTTTTACAAAGTGACTTTACCGTAAAATCAATGCCTTGTGTTACTGATACCGGTGAAACTGCAGCGGGATGGATAGTGAGTGGGCATCCAGTAGTCAACCGGAGAAAAACACACACCTGCAAATGCAATGTTATATAGGCTAAAAGGCAGGCACTCACATCACATCCTGCTAGCGCGGCGTCCAGTTGTATCACCTTATGGGCGTTGCCTATTTCTGTTATTGGATATGATAATAGTTTGTAAGAATGGTGTCTATGAATGTTTGAAAGCTATTATGGCAGGATTTTATATGGATTGATATTTATAGAATGAAAGTCTAGGCTACTGTCTGAAAAAGCATACAATGTCAGATATGGAATGCATACCAATTGACGTTAGTGCAGAAGCTCCATGGCCCCATGTTATTTTTAGTGTTGCAGTAGCTTATAGGCCTAAAAGGCTAATAGTGGATTTGGTCAATTTAAAACAATGAGAAAAGAAAAAAAATGATTTGCCTAATTGGCTACTATTATGCCTACTACTAATGTTAATAATATTGCAATAACATGATAACAATAGGCTACGTTGCTTACTTTATCTGATACATTATATATAGGCCACACAATTGTGGTGGTATTTGGGGGATATATCATATTTTCATATCTGTGAATTTGAAACCACAATCCTGCAGAACTGCCAGGGTTTTGCTGAGGACATGTGTTGGTAAATAACGGCGAAATAAAGTGACCCGGGACGGCTAATAAAACAAGTCGGAAACCCTCAGGACCGACCGCAGAAAATGTACCAAAGCAAAGCAGCAAGGAGAGGAGAGGAGAGAAAGAGTGCACCGAGAGCGAGCAGGCCATTTGACACCGGGAGCTCTGACCTTACCAATCAATTACTGCCTGTGGCTGGCGGCAGCTCTACAATTTACTCCCAAATTCACTCTTTATAGGCTCGTTTCTGAAGCTGCCTCTTCTCCCCAACTCTGATGAGGTAGGCGAGAGAAACTCCCGATAGATATTAGTGCAGACGTGAACAGTGAGCAGTCGACTCGCCCTCACTGCTGTTAAGTAATGCAAGTCTGTTTGGGGTAGCATGCCATGTAGTCCTAGTGCATATAGAACAGGTTCCAAAATGATTTTTGGTAGAACAGGTATATATAGGCTTGCTTGCTTATTTATTAACCTTTAAAGGCGTGATTATTCCTAATAATTGACTGTTTCGCAGGGGGTCGAAGTTCACATTGTGTGGTTTTGTAGTCTATATAAAAAATATATATAAACAGCATGCAGGCCAAGGCCCATAATCGTTTTCTTGAATTATTTTGCTAATTATAAATGGTGAACATGGGTGATCTGATTTAACCCAAAACTAAAATATATCAGTAACAGTCACACTTCCTGTGTTCCGATGGCACGTTGTGTTTGCAAATCCCGTGTAGCTCAGTTGGTAGAGCATGGCGTTTTCAACGCCAGGGTTGTGGGTTCGATTCCTACCGGGGGGCCAGTATGAAAAGTGTATGCACTCACTAACTGTAAATCGCTCTGGATAAGAGCGTCTGCTAAATGACTAAAATGTAAAATATGATATGATAAAAGTTTCAGTATACACTAACTATAGGCAAATGGTAACTAGTTATATGTAAATCACATGTTAAAACTGTACTAATTTATTTGATCTGATGTTATAAAACAGTTTAATAAGTTGCAGTCCATTGACTATTAATTTGTTTCAAATTGTGAAGAAGGATTGCACTGTTCAAAATTCCTTACTTTTGCGCTAATGCAAATTGAAGTTATCTATTTAATATGCATGGTTGGATTAGTGTAATGTAATTAAAATAATATTATTTAAATTATCCCAACAGTAAAAAATGTAACTTTAAATCTATTTTCAAAGTACTCTTGCTTCCGGTAACTATAATTAATTTATTAAACTATTTCAATGATTGGATTATGTCCCTCTGCTCTTTACACACCTCGAAATGTCTTGCTCTTTTATTTCTTCTCCAATGGGACAAGGATTTGAAATAACATATTTTCAGATAAAGGAAGTGGTACAGTTTTAACTCCATTACTCTGAACCAAGCCCCCTCTCAGTCTCAGCAATGTTTGGATATTGCCAAACAACTCAACTCTAAAAAACATCACGAGGTCAAGAAGTTACGGCCTTATAATAGCATGCGACGTTGTTATTGATTGTGCTCGTGTTCAGTGAACTTGTAAAAGGCCCTTCCTTCTCTGTGGCTCTGATGGCATAATGTGTCATTGTACCTTTACACAGAGTAGGCCTATCATCATTGTTGGGTAGAACACGTTCTAAATTATTCGAGATTTAGCCTAAATGACCAACATGGCTTTTCTTGATCATAAATCGGTATGGAAATAGTTGTAAATCACTTTGGTCCCATATATAATCTTTACAACAGCTCACCCTCATACCATTTGCGCTAATGAAACTTAAGATGCAAAAAAAGAAAAGTAGTCTAAACAAACTCTGCAAGCTGCTGGGTTTTACTAACGTCTCCCTCCAAAGGAATAACAACGTAAAACCTTTTTTGTCAAGGCAAGGCAAAATGCGATTTGGACCTCTCTTTCTCTCTCTCTGTGTATGTCTCTGTCTCTCTCTCTCACCCTCTCACTGACACACACACACATACGCACGCACGCACGCACGCTCACACACACACACACACTTCACCATCCCCCTCTTCCACCAACAGCCCAAAACATCAAGGGTCATTAATTGTGTTTTCTTTTCAAATCCTTTGTCACCGCAATTAACCGATTATGATCAGAAGGCTCCTTTAAATGGATTCCATGTGTGATAAGAAATGTATTACTTGTTTTCTGTCGCCTAGGAGTTATGGAAAAGATTCAAATGTGTAATTTGAAGAGCCTCTGTTTGAAGGCTTTGATCTCGCCTGTTTCTGGAGCTTCATTTCATCATTTGCGATGTGTTGCTGGCGTCTTGTGTATTGCATAAGGAACCACTCTTGAGCGATAGATCCGTGTATATTTGCCGTTGAAAATGATGTGAAATTGTGTCATCTGCATAATTACCCTCAAAGAACTGTGTAAAAAACAGCCCTCGAGTCACTCTCCTGCGATTGTCCTCTTTTGCATGACCGAAACATTAGCCTACATGGGTTATATTATAAGAATAGAGACATGTATAAAGAATTTTACAAAATAATAAAAAGTAGTAGGCCTATGTTATTATTATTATTATTATTATTATTATTATTATTATTATTATTATTATTATTATTCCTAGTAGTAGTAGTAGTAGTAGTAGTAGTAGTAGTAGTAGTAGTAGCAGTAGTGTGGCTGCCCCAGTGTTTGGTGCATTTGATTCATATATCCACCGTGTGTATGTTATAGAGTCAAGCGGAGAGGGCAGGTTATGGGACGCTATACGGTGTGGAGTGGAGGTGAGAGAGAGAGCTGAGAGTCTTAATGTTTTTATGGCTATGCCAGTTTCCCGGGTCGGTGTGAAAGTGTTAAGTTAGTGCATATGTGTTTGATTGGGGTTATAAATCAGACGGAGTCCTTGGGGCCCTGACAGGTCCCGGGGATGAGACACGTGTCCATCCGAACTGGGAGCGCCTCTGAGAGGGCACTAACTGGCAGATATGTCGTTCACACTCCCACTTCCAACCACCTGCTTTTATATTATAACAAGTTGGCAGTTCCAATATTCAGCATTTCAATACACATGTGACACGACACACATCTTACACTAACTTCTTCACCTATTTTAGTTGAACTCATTCAACTAACACATTCCTCCCTCAATCTGAAGGCAAATATCAATGTTGAGTTTCTCAGATCAGCTGTAAAGTCTGGCCCCTCCGTTCACTCTGCTGCAGGTTGGTGTGTGTGTCTGAGTGTTATTGACTGCTATGTAGTGATTACCATGCCGGTTGGATGGCATCCGCCACTCGCTGTAATTAATAACCTCATAATCCAGGTTCGGTTGGGTGTCAAGATGCCAGCACGTTAAGGGGAAACACGGAGGTTCGGCACTGAGTTTATGGAAACAAGACGTGGCCTTATAGTCTATATGAGAAATGATAGCTGCTATTATCCCTCCCAGACAATGATATCAGCTCCAAAAGAAGATTAAAGGTTTAAACAAGTAGGCCTACATAGACATAGACCTAGTTCTTGGAAACCGGATCTCATCATCAAAACTAAACTGAGATTGATGAGATTTAATTTCGCTGTCAATATTGCGCTGAGATTTATCATATTCAAATAAACTGCAACAGCAATACATAAGTCACCACTGTAGTTGTTTTGCAAACGATTAACAGACATATGATGGTACAAAGACGGGGATGTAATACGATTAGGGATGTTTCCTACATATTTTTATATATTGATTCATGGAATTTCAATTCTGACTCCCTTGCTTTGTTTTAATCCGATTTATATACAAGAAAAAACTGGTTTTGTCAAATTCATCAAGCGGATTTCTTAAAGGTAGCCTAATCTTTATGTGCGATAGTCTTGTAAAGATTATATTTTTTTCCTGGAAGGGAAGCCTTGGTACATACATACAAAATTAGATTTTATAGAATTGTTTTTAACAGGCCTAACCTGTTTACAAATAGCTATGGCTTTCCGTGCAAAATGAGCTTTCCGTGCATAATGAATAACATCAGTGAATTTTAAATAAATTAAACCACTTGCAATTATTATTATTATTATATTATTATTATTATTATTATTATTATTATTATTATTAGGCTATTATTATTATTATTATTATTGTTATTAATATTATCATCATCATCATCATCATCGTTATTTTATGACACTATTATTATTTACATCAACATTATTTGTGGTGTTGTTGTTGTTCATGTAAAATATTTATTTACCTCAAAGTTTTAGTTTCCAGTGTATCACTTTAAATATATATCCACCACAATACACAACACAACGTGTTTATTTCTTATCGTTGCCATTGTTGACGGTTACACTTTGCATTCATTAACAGCGCAGGCGCTAATCACCCATGCAGCTTTTCATTTCTTGACAACTTTCTCTCTGACGTCAAATGGTTACATGCTAACTGTTTGATGTCCCAAATTAAAAGAGTGAATTGAGTCCGATCCGCTTGCCACTTGTTAGAAGCTTCGGCAACACCTCAAAACGGCATACGAAAACACATTTTGCCCATAGACTTTTAGCATACCTGGGTCCAAATCACTCGATACGGGAAATAACATAAGTTTCTTAGGTCTTTTTTTCCAGTGGACATGTCTTAACTGAGTCGCGGGTGCACATACGTGGGACACATTCATTAGAAGAAAACTGCAGACACTAGGCTTATGTGAAGTTAATCACTCAACAGCATTTAAATATTTACTATTTGTGCAAATGACCACAAATTGTGAATTAGCAATAAAATGGGGTAGGGCTGAGGCGAACAAATAACAAATTAAATGATTGGCGAGCCATCAAATGAGATTTGAAACCCATTCAAATAAGAGATCGCGACGTCAGTGCACTTATCCAGGGGAAATACAGAGAGAGAGAGAGAGAGAGAGAGAGAGAGAGAGAGAGGCGCGCGTGGAAGAGCGAGAGTGTGTATAGGGGGTGAGATTTGAGAAATAGGAGGGGCTTCTAAACGACTAGAAATGTCAATCAGAGCAAGGAGTCCCAATAATCTAAGGCAATCTGTAAGGACCTGACCTTAGTCCATCCAGATCAATAGGGAAGTGAGGGAGGAAGGCGCAATCGGATCGTTTACACTGGCTGTTTTTGAGGAAATATAGACTTCCCTTACACTTTGTTGTACTCACTGTAACGTGGATATCGCAGTACGCACCGCGAGGGCGATTCCCTGCTTTTTGTGATTGCAGCAGACTTTTTTCTACGACCATGTCTTTCCCGCAGCTGGGATATCAGTACATCCGACCGATATACCCACCGGAGCGCCAGGGTATCAGCAATGCCCGAGCCGGTACGGAGTTGAGCCCGTCCGGGGCACTCTCAAACGTTCTCTCAACTATGTATGGATCACCTTTCGCCGCAGCAGCACAGGGCTATGGAGCATTTCTGCCCTATTCAAACGATATATCAATTTTCAATCAATTGGTGAGTGCCTTTACTGATATATGCATTTGGTTCCCTTCATTCGCTTTTTTCCCCCATCCACACTAAAAAAGAGAAAGGGCGAGGTGACGTTACGTTATTGAGACAATGATCCATTCAGGACTGAACAAGAAGTGCTCGTTGGTGAACTTTGTTATTGACTCCTTTTTTTTTAAATATAAAAAGTAGCCAAAAAGTAGCACAATAACCGAAATGTCAGTCGAAAACCTATGTTTAGACCACTAGAAAATAAAGAAAACAACTGAAATTGCATTTGATCGTACAGCCGTTAAAAGTGTGGATACATGCATCTTGAAATACATTGAAATGTTTTGCAATTGGTAGTGAAGTTTTAGAAATCAAATAGTTTTTTTCTTGAACAGAAATGGTGTGTAAAAAATACAAATGTGTAACTTTTACATATGGTGATGCTTTTGTTAGTCGTAAACGCAGAAATCACATATCCTATGTGAAGAAAGACACATGTGGTGATAGTGGCTTAATACTGCATATATTAGCCTATATGATTTGGTCTTATTTATCATAAAGTAGAATTTCATTTTGCAAACATCATTAATCTATCATAATATCTCACACGTCCTTTGGGTCTCTGCTCTTTGTCTTTTAGGGTGCTCAGTATGAGTTGAAAGACAGTCCAGGCGTCCAAGGACACCCAGGATTTGCCCACCATCACCCAGCGTTTTACCCATATGGCCAGTATCAGTTTGGTGACCCGTCCAGACCCAAAAATGCGACCAGGGAGAGCACGAGCACACTGAAGGCCTGGCTGAGCGAGCATCGTAAGAACCCCTACCCCACCAAGGGCGAGAAAATCATGCTGGCCATCATCACCAAAATGACCCTCACCCAAGTGTCCACCTGGTTCGCCAATGCCAGGAGGAGGCTAAAGAAGGAGAACAAGATGACCTGGACTCCCCGGAGCCGCACAGACGAAGAGGGAAATGTTTACAACAGTGATCACGAGGAGGGAGAGGAAGGGGACAAGAGGGAGGATGAGGAAGAGATCGATTTAGAAAATATCGACACGGAAAATATCGAGAATAAGGACGACTTGGATGATCAGGATGACCTACACGCTGATTTAAAATTAGATGGTAGAAGCGACTCTGAGATTTCAGACGGCTATGAGGATTTACAAGGGCCGGATCAGAGATTTCTAAAGGCTGTAGTGAAGGAGGGCAAAGATATTAACGTGGAACGGGGCGAGCACTTCCACCACCACCACCATCACTCTTTTGAAATTAAAGCCTCACAACCGAATGGCGAACAACTGAAACTGAATCCGGTGTCCATCAATTCGCCCCCATCAGAAAATAACGCGGCCCCGGCCCCGGCCCAAAAGCCAAAGATTTGGTCTTTGGCGGAGACAGCAACAACCCCTGACAATCCCCGCAAATCTCCACAAATGAATGGCAGCAACACAGTTGGGCCCGGGGCCCAGACCATAATCAGCCCTCATCACAGACTCATCTCTTGTCCTGTTGGAAAAATCCAGAACTGGACAAACCGAGCTTTTTCTGCCCACCAGCTCGCATTACTGAACTCTAACCATTACCTTGGACTGGCGAACCAGGCTTCGGCGAACGGGCTCGCCCTCTACAGCAGGCAGCAACACCAACACACGCAGGACAAGAGTCATAGCTCAGACACAGCCGTCACAGGTACATGTCACCAACACTGAGGCTGGCGAGCCTGACTGTATAACAAACTGTTCATTATTACTCTATTTCAGACTTTACTTATCCCTCTTTAACGCTATAGCCTACTTAAATAGGCCTGTTCTGGACAGATATTTTGAGGCCGTAAAGATGATCATAAAAGTGTGTTTCCATGCTGTCGTTTATGTGACAGAATAAGGTGGTGTTGAAGCTTTGAACTGGGGGAAGACAGACAGAGTTGGTCGAAATAAAGGGCCGAAGTCATTGGTTTTTAATGTTATTATCAGCTGGTTTATTGTGAGAATGGATGGTCATTCATGTCCGATAATGATTTTTAAATTCAGCATTTGGCCCCATATTTCTTTGTCACATACCTACTTCAGTATTGTACGTGCTTGTATTTAACCCGTGACTGACTTGAAGATTCCCAGGCAGTGAAATACTAAATTCACGGCGACAGTGCTGTGCTCTAGTTATAGACAGGAGAATGAATGCATTTATTTATTTATTTTATTGCCATTATTATTTCAGAGAGATCTAGTGCCTTGGAAGCAGAGAAAAAGTTGTTAAAAACAGCCTTCCACCCAGTTCATAGACGGTAAGAGACTGTCATCTTTATGTTATTTGGCTAAATTATTTTTTATGCACATCCTATTTTATCTTTGACTACCACATTTACTCAAACTATAGCCTATTTTGTCGTATTTGTAGGACATGGAATAGATGGATTCCTCAGTGCTTGTGTTATTTCGTTTAGGCCTCAAAATTATATTTGCATATTTGTCATGCAAAAACCCCAGCTCAAATTTACCACATTGGTTTTATAACCGGCTCTCATTTTTCAAAAGCAATCTTCACTTTATATCACTTTACTTTTCAAGCATTTCATTACCTTGCAGTTCTAGGTTATTATTATTTTCCTCTTACTGAGTGTATTTATTTTCTTGACCCGTGTGTTGCAGGCCTCAGAATCAACTCGAAGCAGCCATGGTTCTATCAGCTCTCGCCTCCTCCTAGACTTTGACTTTCACTCTTTCTTTTTATGATTTTATTTTAATCTGTTGTAAGGAATGTAAAATAAGAATAATACATCTGTGTATACTTACCTTGTAAGCATGTCCTGTGTAAACCTGCTAATGTAATAATGTATGAACCAGTAGTCTGTGAGTTTTCTTTTTCTTTTTTGTAAGTTCTGTGAGGATTTGATGTTCAAAATGTTTTGTATATAAAGTTAAGAAAATGTACATACTTGTGAACCAAATTGTACAAGAAAGTCTATATTTTGGCTAATAAATGAACTGCTGCAACTTTATTCAAATCGCTTGTGATTTTTGGGAAGCTGTTTGTCTGATGATTATTTTGTGAAAGGAGAATTAGCTGTTGTGGGCCTTAGATGTTATGAATTAGATTGTGAAGTGGTGCAGAATTTCAATGCTTTGCTTTTTGCATGTGTGTGTGTCTGTCTGCGTGGCCTGGGGCGGATAGGCTTCATCATACTGGGCTGTGATAAGTAAATATTCTATCAGGATTTGAGGCATTTTCACATGAGGGACTTAAGAGTAATTAGTTAAGAGTAATTAGTACTATTGCATCGTACATTTGGATATTAAAGTTCTGGGATTATCTTTATTGAGGCATAACAGACGAATTAAAATGAATAATTATTTCATAAATTTTCGTCTGAAATTGTATGGCATTTGAAGAGAAATGATGTAGGCCTACTGACTATTTGAAGATTTGGATGGAACTATTTTGGACTGAGAGGTTAAACGTCGTATAGGCTAGGCTATGCGTACATGGGTTGTGGTGTTGTATGTACAATGCAATCTCAGTTCGCATGTGATATTTGTGGTAGGCCTACTACATGTTTTTTTGTTATGCATCTTGAATTCGGTCAGCCGTTGTGGGCTGCACTGCTAACCATATGCCACCAATACATTGTGATATCATTTATTTATGTTTGTTTCCACATTTAAGATAATTTACATGTCAGAAGCGGTGTGAGATAAAGTTTATGTAAAGTTGGAGTTGGAGCTCCCTCTACAGTCTAATCTAGTCACCATTGCTGTGATTCTGCGGTCTGGAAAAGACGGATAGGGATATTTCTCTGGTTTTCAATACGAAATCTTTGATCAAACAGATTAACCTAAATCACAACTTTGTACTGTAATGACCAATATGTAATCAAGCCATTGAAAAATATTTTTTGTTATAGGCCCATCGTAAAAGCTTTTGGCATGGTTTGGCATGCACTAAAATAGAACCTTCTCCAGCGTTGCACTCAATTCACCTAAAATGGTTTAGCATTCTTAACAATTAATAGATCAAGAAACATTTGCAATATTACCTTTCGTTGTACATATTAACTTGGGAAATGTTGCTGCTGCATAAACACCAATGTTAATAAACAGGCCACATAAATAAATGGGGCACATATTCACTAAATTCGTTGTTTCAGTATCATTTAATTAATTTTTTCCCGTTTCAATTTATTTCACTTTTTAAAAAAAAGTATTAAACGTTTAAATTGTACATTTCAACCCCCTCTTCAAAATGGTTAAAGTTGTTGTAGGCCTATGACCATTTCTCCAACATGTCAATGAAAGAAAAAAACAGGCTAGGCCTACTGCAAAAAATAAACAAGCAAAAACATTAAATCCTATCGAATATGCGACATGTTTGCAGTCAATTGTGCAGTGAAATTAAGCGCAGATATCGAAATAGAAACGAAATACTTTAAAATAAGACGTTTTAGTAGATTTATGAATGTGTTTGAATTAGCCAATTAAATAGTCTTGTTCAAATAGCAACATTGTTTTTCTAGAAAATAGAAGAATACAGACAATATGTTTTCAAATTGTATGGGGAGCCCCAGATTTCCTTTTTCCTCTTTGTTGAAGTTAAAAAATCATACAAATGACGCACTCTGTCACACATTCCACCAATTGAGCGCGTTTTGGGTTGGTTGGCCAATGGAGAGCAGGACCGCTTTGTTTTCAGGGCTCGCTCTGGGATGGTTATATAGCAGCGCAACACAACAGACAGAAAAGCCGAACATTTCCAACAGGCATTCGAGGCTGTGCTTAGAGACCCAGCCGGGTAGAAAGCTTTGGACCGGGGCTTGGTATTCTACTAAGTAGGCTGGCCTTCTCGCGCTCCTCTCACCATGCTGCCTTCCTGTCCAATCAATTATCTTCCTGAGAGCCCCCTATCTAACTGCGCGCGCACTATGCATATTCATAAGTCACAGCGGCTAGTTGTGACACTGATTGATGTAATAATTTTTCTGGTTTGTGCCCACTTTCACTCGGAAACGCACCAGCACCACCAGCTCTGGCTGCCCCGCGCTGCTCAGGAAGTCACACGGAGCGAGTGACCAGCATTCGCCTATCACCGATGACCCACTTAAAACACATAGCACAGGTCACCAGGGAGAACGCGCTTCCCAAACCAATAAATATGCCCAAAGATGTCTAGGTTGTTAAACTGAACTCTAGCCTATGAAACTTAAACCCACAGTATAAAAGTACATAATACTTGATACATTTAAATGTAACCAAAATATAAAGTATCACACTTCATCTCAGAATCAGGCACTGTTTATTAAGTATTCAAATGTAGTCAAATTGACAGAATAGATTGACATGATATTACATCATTTTTAATCAAAAACAGGCATTACAAATAATTTTTCCTGTCAATAATAATAATTGCAGTGGAATAATAAACTATAAAGAACCCCCACCATTTTTTCCCCTCCTACTCACACATACACGTGTGCGCACGTTCATTACGACCATAAATATTGATGATGATTTCCTCAGTGTTCTGGGGGGATGTTAGTTGATAAGGGAGCTGCTGGAACAATCTCTCTTGATCATGAGAATTCAATCCGAATGCTACTGAGGGGACAGTGATCGTTGTTCAGAGTGCAGAGGGCCTCATCTGATCCGTGCATGAAATTAGGGATTAAAATTCCTCAGTAGAAACAAACTAATCATGCCTATGTCTATGTCGCCATACGTGTCCAACCTGCTCCCGGTTGAACAGAGCAAATGGAATGCATTAGCTAACATTTCGCTCAGAGCTACACACCACAGCGCATGCAGGGGCCATTTCCAGCGGGGCACGGTGTGTCACTCATTTCCCCGTGTTAAGTGGATGTCCTCGTGCCTATTGAGCAATAATCAACACTGAGTCCTCTTTATTATTTCCTGGCTCCCAGCGATGTTAAATACTCTGACTGATTGATTCACCAGAGAGTCTGCTTTAATAGCACAACGGCTAAAAAAGGAAAGGTAACACATATTTACGGATATGGATGGACACCTTGCTTGTGCACATTTATGCACAGAAAATAAGACAAAGAACAGCTATATGGTCAAAACAGACATCATTTTTAGAAATGCAGTGTCCTTTTGAATAGAAATGCAGTAGTGCAGATAACATCTTCATGAGGAAAATAAAATGTGAGAATAAACGACATTTCAGGAACAGAAATACACACATTTTTGTTTTTATAGACAAGTTTATTCATATGGGTTGCTTGTTGGACAGTTTTATTTTGCAGTATAAAGTGAGAGTGATCAGAGGTGAGCCTCACGCACCAAGGCTGTGGGAAACCCAGTTCCTATTGACACACTGCAAATAAATGGCATTTCAGTCCATCACTAATCACATGTCCTTTGTTTTCCTGAGTGCTGCTCACATCCAGCATCAATGAATTAAGACAGAGGTACATAGCTATGCCCTGTGAAAAAAGAATGTGTTGTTAAAAACAAATTTTGAGGGGGGAAAAAGCCAAGATAGAAGATCGAATCATGAAAAGGAAATCTAATCTGTCTTTCTGAGCTGTGCATTGATCCAGAGAGGAGGGTGGACAGACAGGACGGCTGAGTCGGACGGACGGACGCGGTAGTGCCAGGTTGGATGGTGTAGTAGTGGGGCCGGTGGAGGGTGGAGGAGCCTTGCCACGCCAGGCAGCCAATGGAGCCATCAGAGAGAGGTGGAGGCCCTGTGTGAATGGAGAGAACCAGAACAGAGGAGTAAATAAACAGAAGAAGGGGCCAGAGGTGCCCTGTGAAAGAGAAGGCATGCCCAAATAAAGAGGGTCAGCCTTGTGTTTTCACCTCATCCACCCCTTCTGTCATTGTGACCCTCGTCCCCCTCTGTCCCCTGTCCCCTCATGCCACACCTCCTCCTGACACAGAGACGGACAAATGTCATCTCCTTTGTGGCCCCAGTCCAGCTTTGAAGAGGACCACTTTCTTTGTCCTGTGAGCTAATCCCTTTATGAGGCACTGCTGATTGTCCCTGTCCCCTACAACAAGCACGCACGCACGCACGCACGCACACACGCACGCACGCGCGCACACGTGCACACACACACACACACACACACACACACACACACACACACACACACACACACACACACACACACACACACACACACACACACACACACACACACACACACACACACACACACACACACACACACACACACACACACACACACACACACACACACACACACACACACACAGCAGGCCCAGAGGGCTGCCCTTTAAAACCCACCCATCCTGGGTGTTAGTCTGTGACCACAGGAGGAGAAGAGATCAGCTCAGAGAGAACACATGTCCCACCACAACACTAGATCTCTGGTACACAGAGTTACAGGCCTTCCCACCCAGTCCAACTTGTTATTGAGTTTACTTTACACATTGGATTTGAAAAGAGCTATACAGAAAAGCTCTCTCTGTACTCTCTCAAAGATGTGGACGTGCAACTCATGTGCCCCAATGTATGTTTTATAGCCCATTTTTATTATTAACTGTGGAAGTGGTGCACAAACAGGTTAAGGAATGGCCAGTGAGAAAGAGAGTAAAGAGGGGTGTTCTGTTTTCCCCAGGCCTACTATAGAGGACAAAAGGCCGGGAAGGAGTGACATTCTCTGGGGCCAGAGCGGGAGAGAGGGAGGGCACCGATTTCATGCCTATTGTTGATGGGGGTTAGAAAGAGGAATTCTTTCACTGAATCCGAAAGGCAACAAGTGGGGAATGGGGGACAGGCGGACAGAGGGAGAGGCGTCAAGGCTTTTGCCGTTCACCCATCTGAAAGATTGTGCTTTTCTCAGCCCCCTTCAGATTCATCCCTCAGCCTCGCCCAAGTTACAGGGCAATTATGGAAATGCAGCTTTGAAGCAGAGCACTGCTCTCTTTATGTTCTTCCCCCTGACAAAGCAAAGGGCTAGGGCCTTTTTATAGCACCCCTCTATAAAACATGCTTCTGCCCTACCATGCATATGTTCTTACCTTCTCCTTTTTTTCACTCAACGGAGTTGCATCTGTTGGTAAAGATTCAACAAAAGACTGGAATAAAGAATGAAATGTAGATATATGATAGTATTTCTGAAAGTGATTTTTGTTAACTTGTTTATGGGGGTAGTATATTGTTACGTTCCAGACTTTATCATATGGGTTTGTTGAAAGAGTTTGTTGACTATTGAAGATGAGCCGAGAGCTGGTGTATAAAATGTATCTCGCTCGCTTTCCGGCCTCATTGCTCTGTGGAACAGTTGCATGGTTTTACCATCAAAAGAGACAGAGAGAGGGGCATAGAGAGAGAGAGAGAGAGAGAGAGAGAAAAGGGGGAGAGAGAAAGAGATCTCTGCTCTCCGCTCCGCGCCCTCTCCTCACACGTCACTAACAGAGGCCCAGCAACCAGCCACCCTACTCTTTCTCAGCTTTGTACATTAGTCAGCGGTGTAGCACAGAATTTAGCCGCACGGTGTGAACTAATAAGACACATTTTCTCCTGCTTTTGAGATGATCACAGGGGAGTGAGGTCTCTAGCAGGGCGAAGGGAGAGGCTCCCCGGACACAGCAGAGGCCTTGTATGACAGTACCTTTACACCCCCAACACATCTAACACATGCCAATACTGACCCTTTCACTCATCACTGTTAATGAGAGGACATATTTTGGACGTTTCCAATATTTGTACAGACTTCATACATTGCATACAGGCCCCTTTATTCACAATCACATGCAGGCACTGACACTGGTTGAGTTCCAAGTGGCACCCTATTCCCTATGTCGTGCATTACTTTGACCAGGGCCCTATACTACTTTGGTCAACAACAAAAAAGTAGTGCACTATATAGGGAATAGGGTTCCATTTGGGATGCACCTACTGTCTAGTCTCCTAGATCTAGAAGGACAAGAGCAAAACTCCTTGAGTCTCTAGGACGTGATTGGCCGCATGGTGGTTGTTAAAGGGAACTTCTTCCTCCTTGGAACACTGTCAAACAAGTCCTTTCTTACATCTAGCCATGAATACATTACAGACTGTGTGTGATTGATTAGAGACCCTCTGGAGAGGGTGAACCGATGAACCCACTCCCTCGGCTTGATTAATAGACTTTATTAAGAGACTGAGCTCCTTTTTAATAATGGTAATGTCATAGGTAGTCTACCGACTGTATCACTACTCTGGCTTCTCTCCTTCTCGGTCGCGCTCTAAATGGCACCCTATCCCCTATATAGTGCACTTTTGACCAGAGAAAGTAGTGCACTACATAGGGAATAGGGTGCCATTTGGGATGCAACCCTTCCTCTCCTTCTCTTCTTCCTCTCTCTTCTTTGATCCATATCCCAGTATACGTTGCATTATATTCATTCATTCCCAGCATCTCCATCAAACCATATCCATCACATTGCTATCAGCATGGCACAGTGGAGTTTGGAATTTCTCCACATTGCACACAGAGCAGGAACACAATGGGTTTCTATTGTGTCTTTTGTGTCTCTCACGCTGCACAATATGAAAGCATTAAAAAGTCAATTGTTTTTTGTATCTTTTGCAAACAGTCTCTCTTGGCAATTTGGAAGGCAGGATTAATGTTGTGTACCGCTCCACATGCAGTTAACAGCCACATTAGAATGACTCAATACTGGGTTCATAAAACGTTCTTGATAGTCAGTATATCATAACTGAAATGATGGTTTTATTGCTCTGCACCTCGTGGCAGAGCTGGTTATCAGTGTTATGACACAGCGCAGATTGTTTGGGTAGTAGTGTGTGCGTGTGTCCCAGTCAGAGAGAAATGGAACACCACAGAGGGAGGGTATTTAGGCTCGCTCTACAGACAGACGATAAGCTGGTGATCAGTACAGTGTGGGGGTGGCAAGGCAGTGGGTTGGGTGCAAGTCTTAACTCTACACCAGGAAGTCAGTCAGCCAATAGCCAGCCAGTTAGAGCTCCACTGCTTATCAGTGTGACTGAAACAAGAGAGCAGTGCTACGGTACAGGGCCAGCCAGGCCAGCCAGGGGGCACACACAGCCACCACCACTTATCAACATAGCTAAATGTTGCAATACACGACTGTGATGCAGGTGATTTATTCAAACAGTGATACTACTGATAGGGGCATTCACAGTCAACACATTACAGCTCTGACCCAGACAGGTTCTGTTTGCTTAACTAAGGCAATCTAGACGTCCACATCCAGGGGATGACATCACCGCCTAGCCTAGCCAGCCCAGACCAGACATACCGTAAACTGTGTGTGTGTACCTGTGTGTGTGTGTACCTGTGTGTGTACCTGTGTGTGTGTGTGTGTGTGTATGTGTGTGTGTGTTTGTATGTGTGTGTGTGTGTGTGTGTGTGTGTATGTGTGTGTGTGTGTGTGTGTGTGTGTGTGTGTGTGTGTGTGTGTGTGTGTGTGTGTGTGTGTGTGTGTGTGTGTGTGTGTGTGTATGTATGTATGTATGTGTGCGTGTGTGTACCTGTGTGTGTGTACCTGTGTGTGTGTGTGTTCCTGTGTGTGTGTGTGCTGCTTGCTTGTTGTAAACGTGGGCAGACAGTAGGTCGATACTGCAGGTGTGAGGCCTTAGCTGTATAATGATGATGCCTACAAGCGTTGGAGATGTAAACTCAGGTTATTGATCTCCAACCCTTCAATACGGTGAGGAGTCTAACAGACAGAATCACAGTCTTCCATGTCTGACTGTCTGTTTACGCGCCCATGGCCAGTGTTCACTCTAGTTCAAATACTATTTGGGACTTTTCTATTGGTTCCATTGCAGCAGGAATGTTCAATCAAACACAGTATTTGAAATAGTAATTGAGCCCTGGTGAGGTCCACTCGGAGAGGAGATGAGGAGAGAGCAGAAGAGGACAGGAGGCAAAAAGCACTCCATTCTTCCTAACTTCTTTGTGCTTAGATAAACTTGTTGTCTGGCACATTGTGGCTCACTCCACGTGACACCTCACTCTGATAATGGCATTGCCATGCAAATGAGAGAGGGTGAGAGAAGCGACACCAATTGTGTGTGTGTGTTTAGTTTGTTTTGTGTGTAAAAAATGTTTGTGCGTCATGTTCGTCCGTGTTTTGGTGCATGTGTGTGTGTATTAGAGAACGAACGGGTGTATGACAGAATTATTCAACAGCGCACAGTATGAGGGGTGCCTTGTGTACAATGGCCATACTGAGGAATGTTCTATGTTTGAAGGGAGTTATCAGTACTGATTATCCAACCAAACCAAACTTTATTCATCATGGTAATTTGTGCTGAAATGGGTTGTCGTGCGCTGCTGGAGCTGGGGTTGGGGTTGGATCAGAACACCCCTCACACTGCCAGTCAGAGACCGCGTCCCAAATGACACGCTATTCCCTATATAGTTCACTACTTTTGATTACTATATAGGGAATAGGGTGTCATTTGTGACGCAGCCAGACAGACTGGAAGAGGGAAGTGGGGGTTATTTTCGGAAGTGGCAGAAGAAGAAGAAGCGCATGGGCGAGCCGGGCAGCGCCCCATGAATGTTCCCCCTCTATCCCCAGCTGAGAGCCTCCTCTCTGGGCTTTGTCTCACAGGGAGAAGGGGGCACAATGAAGTGGCGCTCTCAGAAACGGGGAGGGGTGGGCGCTGTGTCACTTTGTCCTCCCTCTGAGGGGGCAGTGAGTACGTGTCGCCCTCTCTGTTGTCATGCTAAGACCACAGCACCACTCACTGGAACTGTATCCCCTGTATCCCCCATTCACAGACAGCCCAGCTCAACCCACATCACACTCACACAGTACAGGGAAGGAGAGAAACATAGAGGACATTCAATTTCCTTCTCTAATACCCCAAGCTTCCTCAAAGACAAAAGCTTGAGTATTTCTCAAATAAATTAGCTCTGCTCCCATGCAGGAGCCGTGGAAAGGAAACGCTTGGTTAGTTGATGAAGAGGAGGGGTTAGGAGTTTGGACCTTCAGGTCCCATGGGACCATCATAATCTTCATAGCGTAGCCTAGTTTTCCTCTGGGATGGACCATGGGAAAAGGCATGTCTAATGTCATTTCACAGGTAGATAAAGCAGAAGATTGGAGAGTAATTGCCAGTAATAACAGATAGCTCTCAGAAATCCCATGAGACATATCTTCTTCTTCTTCTCTTCAATTTTCCAATGAAGATTCACTGCAAATTTAGCTATGCAGGCTAACGAAATATACAAACTCTGACCTGTGACCTTTGTACTCTAGTTTGAAGGTCATGGCTCTCCTTTACATACACAGATGAGGTCCTCTATCCGGAAATTATAAGACAAACAACAGAGAAGAGGTAAGGTCAGCGAGTTAAAGCAACAGCTGAGATGACAGTTAATTGGCCGAGGGCGGTTGTAACTGTCATCTATTTCCCCCAGGCTGACGGGTCTGACAGGGGAACCTCCCCTGGCCCTGGCCCTGGCCCTCTCTCTCTCTCTCTCTCTCTCTCTCTCTCTCTCTCTCTCTCTCTCTCTCTCTCTCTCTCTCTCTCTCTCTCTCTCTCTCTCTCTCTCTCTCTCTCTCTCTCTCTCTCTCTCTCTCTCTCTCTCTCTCTCTCTCTCTCTCTCTCTCTCTCTCTCTCTCTCTCTCTCTCTCTCTCTCTCTCTCTCTCTCTCTCTCTCTCTCTCTCTGTTATTATTTCATTATCATAATCACAGTGTATCTCATTGCGAGACACAATAAACACTGTGACAAATGGGAAAGTCATGAATTACGGATGTGTAGAAGTACAACCTGGCTATGAATCAATTGGCAGAAGCGGTCCTATTATAGTGAAAGGTCTCTGATCTTAATTGCTACTATCCTACCAGCATGGGGAACCCTCCAATCACTGTGCAACGGACATGCTGACTGAGAGGACACCGATAAGCTGGTGTGTATGTATCATCCAATACACTCTAATGAGTTGTTTAGTCCTGTCTATGTCAGTCACAGGCTTTAGTGACACATGGTGAATGGCAGACTGAGGCAGGGACACATCACATGGTGAATGGCAGACTGAAGCAGGGACACATCACATGGTGAATGGCAGACTGAGGTAGGGACACATCACATGGTGAATGGCAGACTGAGGCAGGGACACATCACATGGTGAATGGCAGACTGAGGCAGGGACACATCACATGGTGAATGGCAGACTGAGGCAGGGACACATCACATGGTGAATGGCAGACTGAGGTAGGGACACATCACATGGTGAATGGCAGACTGAGGCAGGGACACATCACATGGTGAATGGCAGACTGAGGCAGGGACACATCACATGGTGAATGGCAGACTGAGGCAGGGACACATCTATCGAGAATAGTGGGGATTGGGGAAGCTCTCTGCCTCGCCTGCATGTCTAAGTCAGAGAGACAGAGAGACGTAGAGAGACGGAGGAGTGATGGTTTTTGCACAGTTTGTCTGTCTGTCTGCCTGTCTGCCTGTCTGATTTAGCAGGGCCTGGTCCCCGGTCTGGTCCTGGCTCTGGTGTGGTGTGAAAGGCGGTGTGAGAGGAAGTGTGAGAGAGGTTGTGCGTGAGGGAGATAATGGTCCTTTCTCCACGCCACTCAGTTCTCCACTGGCACACAGCTGGTCATCTCTCACTCCACCCCCCCACCCCCCTCCCAGCCCTGGCCCACTACAGAATGCCAGACAGACAGTGTAAAGGAATAAGGGGAGAGTGGGTTAAGAGAGAAAAACATTAGTGTTAATGTGGAGGAGGTGGGAGGAGGAGATGTGAGGAGGTGGAAGGAGGAAGTCACACAGCACGGGGGCCTCCTGCTGCCTCCAGGATCCATCTGCAGCTCTGCAGGACTCGGCAGGAGGAGATCCGTCAGTGAAGGACAGGTGTTCCTCAGCAGCTAGCCAATGACGTCAATTAAGGCAGCCCCCCGCACCGCTCTGATTCATAGGAGTTGGGTTAAATGCAGAAGACACATTTCAGTTGAATGCATTCAGTTGTGCAATTGACTAGACATATTACTCTTTAGGCTAACAAACCCCTCTACTTTGGGGTCCAGTCCCACCACTCTATAGACTCTCTATACACACTCCCTATACTGTTTATATTCCCTCATTTCTCCTGTGTCATCCCTCTTGTGCATCTAACCCTAACCTTAGCTCTGGCTCCAACCCTACCCTAGCTCCAACCCTAACTCTGGCTCCAACCCTACCCTAGGCCCAACACTAACCCTAACTCTGGCTCCAACCCTACCCTAGCTCCAACCCTAACTCTGTCTCCAACCCTACCCTAACCCTCATCCCTTACATTCATCTACCTTCTCTCCTCCATCTGTCTTGTCCTTTCCTTCAATCCCTTCTCTTTAAAATAAAGTGTGGATAGACATTAGGGCGTGTGGCGTGAGATCTCTGTAGCTCAGCTGGTAGAGCACGGCGCTTGTAACGCCAATGTAGTGGGTTCGAACCCCGGGACCACCCATACACAAAAAAAAATGTATGCACGCATGACTGTAAGTCGCTTTGGATAAAAGCGTCTGCTAAATGGCATATTATTATTATTATTATTATCTCTGCTACTGAAACCCTGGGCTCTCATGTTCACACTCACAGATATCCCCCACCTCTCTCCACCTCTCCCTTTCCCAAGCCCCCCCACAGGCTGTGCCCCCTGGAGAGGCCAGCTGACAGGACAGAGTCACGGCAGGGCAGGGTAGTGGCAGACTGACAGGTCCAGCACAGCAGGATAGGGGACCTGATCCAAGGCCAGAATGTGCTGTCCATCCCCATGGACTGACTACCGTGGAGGTTGGAGCCCATCCATCCACAGGACTTTCAGTAGCAGATGTAGTAGTAGAAGTAGTAGGGCTGAAGTACATACAAAGTACATCAGTAGTACACCCCTTCAGCCTGCACACCTTCACTCCCACTCCTCCAACAGATTCACATGTGGGGAAGAGAGGGATGAAGACGGAGAGAGAGTAAGAGAGAAGTAAAAGGGGATAGAGGGAGCTGTCCTATAATCATCCTCTAACTGAAAGAGGGAGTGAGTGGGTGGGTTTTCAAGGCCTCCGCTCCAATAGCTTTATATCCCAAAATTACAGCGCCTGACATTGTGATGTTCAGGGAGGGCCAAGTGTAGAGACGGAGAGCGAGCTTGTCTTACTTCAATGTTTCCATTCCACAGATGTGCGAAAGCCTCATGAAATCTGCTCCACCACAGTTCTTCCCCCGTCTTAACTACTTCACTTACGCAGGTGGAGAAACTGGAGAGTGGCATGTCTGAAATAGGAGACCGGAGGAAGAGGAGATTCCCAGGTGTCCTTATCTCATCACTCAACCCACCAGAGCTCAGCTGGCACAAACAAGAATTACAAAAGTCAATTTGGCAGACCAACCATTACTTAATGTAGGCTATATAGAGGGACCGACTCGGTGGGCTTGTGGTTAGACAGTGTCCCCCCTGATATTGGAAGGTTGGGAGTTCGATCCCCGGCCGAGTCATACCAAAGACTGTAAACACGGCACCCAATGCGTTTCTGCTTGGCCCTCAGCATAAGGAGATAGATTGTGGGTAAAGCCCTGCGATAGACTAACATAGGGGGTGTGGGGGGTGTCCAGGGGGTGTACTTGTACATCAAGCTGCCTCACGCTACAGAGCCTATGAGCCGTTCCGGCATGCACAATGGAACATGGAGGGAATACCAAGTGAATTATAGATACAGGCCTGTGTCAAACAGTGAAAGGGAGTTTGAAGCAGCCCTATAGAGGCAACAGGTCCAGATAGAAAGAGGCGAGTGTAAAGGTGTACTGCTACATTAGGTCATAAGTCAACATGGGACACCACTGCTGCAGATCAGATCACTGTTGTTTTCAACTGATAAGCCACTAGCTACTGACCTCGCTGAGTCATTAGTGTATGTTTTGATCGTTAGTTAACAGACAATTGAGGAATCCGAGAGGTCAGAAATGAGAAAGAGTTTTGCATGGTAGTTCATCTTGCTGCCTGTGACAATATGCAAAAGTTTGGAAATTCAAATTACGTTGCATCATTTGCATACAAATTGCCCACTTTGCTGTTTTACGTCGGCGCGAAGTAGATGAACCACATGATCATGAGTTTGTGGGTTTAGAGGAATTTTTTAAAGTGCAAATATAATGTGTAAATATTGTACAATCCAGGTGTGCAAAGCTCTTAGAGACTTACCCAGAAAGACTCTAAATTGTAATCGCTCTCAAAGGTGATTCTAACATGTATGGACTCAGGGGTGTGAATGCTTATGTAAATGACATTTTATTTTCCAGTTTTGTTTTCTCACTTTGCCATTAAGTGGTATTGTGTGTAGATGGGTGAGACAAAACATCTATTTAATCAATTTTGAATTCAGGCTGTAACAGAACAAAATGTGGAATAAGTCAAAGGTTATGAATACTTTCTGAAGGCACTGTACATGGTTCGAATGCAATACAATTTCGTCTGCTATTTCTGGAGAAGTGCAAATATTATCTGTAAGATAATTATGTTTATAAAACATTAAATTTGTGAGCAGTGTAACGGTGAGTGGACATTCCCCCTTTCTCTTTATATAGGATGTTTATCCAGCTCCTGTCAAAAGTTTGGATGGAAGTAAAATCCTCCATAGTCTAAGTTGCCTTGTCTGTATTATATAAGCCCACGGGGAGAAATGATGGTGCCTATAACTGTATTTAGTCATAGCCTATTTAAAACAAGTTGTTGTTTCATTTTTATTAGCATTTGATTAGAATGATACACTGTCTTTTCGGGCCTTATCAATAGCCAAGTTAATTAAATGTTGCTGATTGACTATATTTGGCATGTCCATATCCAGACTACAATTTACAGTAGGCCTAGCACCTATATATGTGTGAATACTATAGCCTATGTTTAACAATGTATTTCAATATTGAAGTAATGCAATTAGAGCAATGTGGACTGCAAACATGTTCAACATATTTAGCAAATATGGGGCAGCCTTTTTAAGCAACTAGGCTATAAGGACTAACATTATAACTGGAGTTGATGACAACGCAATACATACAAGATTGTAAATACACAACCACATATTTAGCCATGGAGCACATTCTGATTGGCCAGTTAGGGGCCAAGCCTCGACAAACCCACAGTTTGTATTTATTCACAAAAAAAAACAGCCCTTTCGCGCCACCACCAGCTACTGCGACCATAATTCCGGTTGTGAAAACAGCACGAATATTTCTGATACACTCCCGAACCTATAACACTACGGCCAGCGTTAGGTTTGGTAAAATAGAGCCCTGTGAGTGCGTTACAAATTGCAACCTATTCCCTATATACAGTGGGGGAAAAAAGTATTTAGTCAGCCACCAATTGTGCATGTTCTCCCACTTAAAAAGATGAGAGAGGCCTGTAATTTTTATCATAGGTACACGTCAACTATGACAGACAAATTGAGGAAAAAAAATCCAGAAAATCACATTGTAGGATTTTTTATGAATTTATTTGCAAATTATGGTGTAAAATAAGTATTTGGTCAATAACAAAAGTTTCTCAATACCTTGTTATATACCCTTTGTTGGCAATGACACAGGTCAAACGTTTTCTGTAAGTCTTCACAAGGTTTTCACACACTGTTGCTGGTATTTTGGCCCATTCCTCCACGCAGATCTCCTCTAGAGCAGTGATGTTTTGGGGCTGTCGCTGGGCAACACAGACTTTCAACTCCCTCCAAAGATTTTCTATGGGGTTGAGATCTGGAGACTGGCTAGGCCACTCCAGGACCTTGAAATGCTTCTTACGAAGCCACTCCTTCGTTGCCCGGGCGGTGTGTTTGGGATCATTGTCATGCTGAAAGACCCAGCCACGTTTAATCTTCAATGCCCTTGCTGATGGAAGGAGGTTTTCACTCAAAATCTCACGATACATGGCCCCATTCATTCTTTCCTTTACACGGATCAGTCGTCCTGGTCCCTTTGCAGAAAAACAGCCCCAAAGCATGATGTTTCCACCCCCATGCTTCACAGTAGGTATGGTGTTCTTTGGATGCAACTCAGCATTCTTTGTCCTCCAAACATGACGAGTTGAGTTTTTACCAAAAAGTTCTATTTTGGTTTCATCTGACCATATGACATTCTCCCAATCCTCTTCTGGATCATCCAAATGCACTCTAGCAAACTTCAGACGGGCCTGGACATGTACTGGCTTAAGCAGGGGGACACGTCTGGCACTGCAGGATTTGAGTCCCTGGCGGCATAGTGTGTTACTGATGGTAGGCTTTGTTACTTTGGTCCCAGCTCTCTGCAGGTCATTCACTAGGTCCCCCCGTGTGGTTCTGGGATTTTTGCTCACCGTTCTTGTGATCATTTTGATCTTGCGTGGAGCCCCAGATCGAGGGAGATTATCAGTGGTCTTGTATGTCTTCCATTTCCTAATAATTGCTCCCACAGTTGATTTCTTCAAACCAAGCTGCTTACCTATTGCAGATTCAGTCTTCCCAGCCTGGTGCAGGACTACAATTTTGTTTCTGGTGTCCTTTGACAGATCTTTGGTCTTGGCCATAGTGGAGTTTGGAGTGTGACTGTTTGAGGTTGTGGACAGGTGTCTTTTATACTGATAACAAGTTCAAACAGGTGCCATTAATACAGGTAACGAGTGGAGGACAGAGGAGCCTCTTAAAGAAGAAGTTACAGGTCTGTGAGAGCCTGAAATCCTGCTTGTTTGTAGGTGACCAAATACTTATTTTCCACCATAATTTGCAAATAAATTCATTAAAAATCCTACAATGTGATTTTCTGGATTTTTTTCTCTCAATTTGTCTGTCATAGTTGACGTGTACCTATGATGAAAATTACAGGCCTCTCTCATCTTTTTAAGTGGGAGAACTTGCACAATTGGTGGCTGACTGAATACTTTTTTTCCCCACTGTAGTGCATTACTTTTGACCAGACCCCTATGGGTTGCCCTATGAGCCCTGGTCAAAAGTAGTGCACAATACAGAATTGGGATGCAACCACTGTGAGCTTTGTTGAGGACAGCAAAGCACATCCAGATGATGAGGACATGACACGGTTCCACAATATTACCCAGAGAGAGAGAGAGGCACAGCACAGTTTACACTGTGTATAATCTAGAATGAGATGACTGCATGCAGAGCTACAAATTAAATAAGGAGCCAATCTGGAGGCCATTATGATTTCTCCCATTGCCCTACATCTTTGTAACATTTAAATGACAAAATAAATATGAACACCACAGTATCAAACACAACCCCTAACCAGTATTTGTTTTGTGGGAACGTTTGGTAGAAAATGAAAAGCTACACACAGTAAACACCGATTTTTCCACCCTAAATTTGCGATGAGGAGCGGCAGGCATGCACCAAATGTTTTGTGCTTGGTGCGGTGGTAATGGGTGGCAGATTTGTTGGAGATGACTGTTTTAATTAGGGTTCGTCAGGCTGCTGATGGCATTACACCTCTCATACTCTTCCAACAGGCCCCAGAGAGGGAACACCACCAGGGGTCAACCAGGGGTCAAACTAACTACGGTGGCCTAGAACAGGGGTAGGCAACTAGATTCAACCGCGTTTTTTTGTCGGAGTGAATGGTCGGGACGGCCGGAAAATAATTAGAATAATTTGTACACTGCAAATTGACCACAACTAAGCACAAAAAGAGACTGTATTTGAAAATAACAATTATTTCATACCTTGATTACATTGAGACACAATCACGTCTCTTTTTTTTTATTTGTGGGAATACTTGGGAACAGATTTTCTAAACAATATTTTGTTTTTTTCTGAATTCCTGGTAATTTTACAGTCTTTTTCTTTAACTAAAAGCTTTGGGGGGCAAAATAAATATCAGTCGCGGGCCGGTTTTGGCCTAGAAGGAAACGGTAGTCGTAGCTACTGCTAGTAGGTACTGATCTCTGAATTTAATGTTAGGAATACATTATACCAACACATAACAAAGGCATGACAAACCATAACTAACCTTTCTTTTTAAACACCTATCACTATTATAACATTAGGCCTTCACACTACTAGAACCCATCCCTAAAGGCCCTGCTCAGTTACAGCTAAAGCTAATGCTAACCATAACACTGAGGCTAACACCTCATTCCTATTGAATTGCCTGGGGAGAATATGGCCCACAATAGCAATATATTATCTTAATCTGATTGTAAAGAGCTGCCTAAACACACAGCCAGCATTAGTGATCAGCCACTCACAAGTGGTTTTAGGGGTCTGATTCAACTCTCCACTTCACCCGCCTCACAGGCCCCACTCGCCCCATCTTAACACAGACCTCTTCTATTGTGGCTTCCCTCTCCACTTCCCAGACTGGGATCCATTTCCAAAAGTCTTCCCTTCCTGCTCTGGGGAACTTTTTCCACATCTCAGGGCCAGGCTTCGATTTATTAGAGTCCTCCTCAACCAAGATGTAATTTTCACCATGTTGGTTTTGAGAGTGAGGGGAGTGGGGAGAGGAGAGAGAGAGAGGTTTGGTGTTGAAGAGTGATGTCTACCCAGCTGAGATGGGGTGGCAGTGTGTGTGTGTGTGTGTGTGTGTGTGTTTGTGTGTACTCCAACACCAATACCCCTACAGACATGAGGAAAGCATCTTGATTTATAACCATCTTTATTACTAGAGAGAGAGAGAGAGAGAGAGAGAGAGAGAGAGAGAGAGAGAGAGAGAGAGAGAGAGAGAGAGAGAGAGAGAGAGAGAGAGAGAGAGAGAGAGAGAGGAAAATCCCAATAAGTAAGAATAACATTGTAATTGAGCATGTCTGCCATGCTACAGGCAGCTCACAATGCAACACAGGTGGAACTCTGGAAAAGATTAGGAAAAGTTTGGAGTTTTATAAAGAATAAAACATTTTACCTGACCAGCAGAGCCACATAGAGTATCCTGTAACATATCAGAACAATTACTTTAATTTCTTTAATAAACTAATTATATTACCATTAAAACCATTACCTATAAATTACCAGAAAAGCCTCCAGGGAAAAGCCTACCTAACCATGGCACGTTCCCTGGTAAGATAATGAAACAAAGAGACTGTCCATAGAGAGAGAGAGAGAGAGAGAGAGAGAGAGAGAGAGAGAGAGAGAGAGAGAGAGAGAGAGAGAGAGAGAGAGAGAGAGAGAGAGAGAGAGAGAGAGAGAGAGAGAGAGAGAGAGAGAGAGAGAGACAAACAGAGAGACAGAGAGAGAAAGAGAGAGGGGGGGAAGAAGTACAGAGTTATGGAAAAACTGATTGTGTGTGATGGAGCTCTGATGGTTTCACAACAACATGTTCCTCCGTTCAAAAGATGGGGTGTGCTGTCCCATTCCCTTCCCCTGATCAGGGCTCCGGGCTGGGGCACGCTGCCCTCTGGCCCCGGGGGACCTTCCAGACCATCCAGGTCTGTCATTTCATCACTCTTTGGATGCATCGCAAATTGCATCCTATTCCCTATATAGTACACTACTTGCACCCTGGTCAAAAGTAGTGCACTAGGGAATAGGGTGCCATTTGGAATGCAGCCTTCATGCCCCTGTGAGAACTCTGTCTTGGGACAGGCCTGGTAAATCACTGGGGGATGTGTGACACTCAGTGGCTGAGTAAAGCGTGTCGCACCGCTGTGAGAAGTCACTGACGATAACTGGCTCTCCACCTCGCTCCATCCCTCCCGCCTTCTCAGTCACAGCCGCATGACCCAGGCTAAATATATACACTTAAGCACTTACACACTGTTTCCTCTCTCTCTGTGTCTGGGCTGGCGTCCACTGTGTGTCCCCAGCGCCCTTCCCAGTAAGTCTAAAATAAGAAATGCGTACCATTAGCATAGCTTAGCCTAGCATTAGCCTAGCATTAGCCTAGCACAGTGGGAGACATGTCCAGTTTAATGACAGTTAAGTGAAAACACAGTCAGCAAATCAGGGTGAACCCCCCCCCCCCCCCACCCAGGATATTGGTGAGTTCTGTCTGGGAAGTTCTAAAGTTCCAGTTGGAACCTTGGCAGTTGTACAGGTTAACTATAAGGATCCAGGGTCTGGTTAACAGCAGAACAGAGGCCAGAAAGTGACTCTGCTTCTATGTTACACTGTAGCCTATACTGCTGTCAGCTCTACTTAAATAAAGTTAAGTATGGTAATTGCTAGTGAGTGGGAGCCTTTCTGTAATGGTAAGTGCAGTCTCCATCCCATGAAAAATTGCCCAAATGATCCAAAAAGTTGCTTCTGTACAATGTACCTCAAGGAGACTTGAAAGCGTATTGCACACGCGAACACACACACACACACACGCTACACTACTAGCCCTCTCTTATTTGTGCAAACTCAATCAAACGATTTCTGAATAGCAATAAAGTAGTCTTTATTTTGCTTGGCTGAGCTGTGATCCCGCTAGCCCCTCACCCCCGCCACAGCCACAGCAGGGATCAGCTTTCCGCACAGAAACCCACTGAAGCCCTGCCATGGCGGCTGGAGACAATCAGCCTGAACGCTCCTTAGATATTCCTACCTCCTTTCAAAGCACAAATTCAATTTATGGACACATTTATTACCATGTCTGTCAGTGACTAAAAGGAGTTTCACAATCAGGAGCACACATCAGATCTGGTCACAGCAGGGCTGCTCGCTTGGCCAATCGGAGCTCTATTACACGGTCAGGGTCGGCCTGATCCACAGAGGGAAGGAAAACATGAGCAAACAAAAGACTAGGTAGTTAGACATGGTCTGGGGGCCTTTTAGATGTAGCATTTAAAAACTGATCTGATTTAAGAGTTGGGCCGTGGGGAGAAAATCTGTTAACTCAGTACCAGTGCTGAATTGGGCTGGGTCTACAAGCACGGGACGGGGGGGGACGGGGGGGTCGCATAGTACACCACCCGTCCAACCTTTACACAGGAATCCTCACTCATACTGGTGAGATCTGATGTTATCAAGCACATAAAGTGGATATATTTATTTTCGAATGATGGTATCTGTCAGTAACAAAGTAGCACAGCTATGTTTTTAAAGCGTTGCCCCACCATGTCTTACACAAATATTTTCCATTGTTTGTCACAGATATTTAAAGTCCTCCAAAAATGACATGAAATCCACTTTTAAAGTCCCATAAAGCACACAGAGAGCAGGCTGTTAAGCCAGCTATAATAACACAGAGGCCTGAGCGATTTACTATCCCTGCTCTGCTTGTGAAACATAGATTCTAATGAGAGCTCTGCAGTCAGACCACTCTGGAACACACAGGGGCACAGCCACGGACTGGAGCAAGCCCTTTTGGCTGAGGGCTGGCTGAGGCCTGGCGGAGGGCTCTGGTCTGCGGTGTGTGTGTACGGTAACATAAGGGTACACAGTGACAGTGATGTCTTAAAAGCTACTTGTCCATACACACACACTCACACATACACCGAAAGTCCCTACCTCTTACCCATGTGTCCCAGGAGACACACCTTGGTCGCCGGCTATGAATCAACGTGCTCTTACAAAGGCCCAGCCTAAACCATCGCTTGTGCCCACTGAAGTAAAAAAAGGAAAACAAAACTGTGTCCAGAAAAAGCTCCCCCTAGAGGCGAACTAGGAGGTAATTCAGTTTAGGAAACGAAGCGTGTCCTTCATTAACCGAAAGATCACATTTTACCGCGGGAACGACACATTTAGTGGCGCGGAGGGCTCTGTGAAACCTCCCGGAGAAAGCTGCTCTGTTTGCCTTCCAGAGTAATTAGGGTGGCTATCACCCGACACTCACACAGGTAATGCTCTGGTCGGGGGCCAGGGGCACATTTTATCATGGCCTGACCGACTGGCCCGATTCACTGCAGTCGCTAGCCGCTGGAAAAATATGCGCAGAAACTGAAAACCGCATTTCCAAGAAATTGCCCGCTTGTCCCCTCTGTTGGTTTTGGATGAGGCCCTGTTCTGGAGCTTAGGGTTGCTGCCGGGACTTGGTGCCAGGATCCTTAAAAAACAGTAACTGATATCTTATTTTCCCCCATACTGCCCTGAAACCTTTCTGTTATTAAAATGGAGCAAATCCTAGCGGAATGTTTTACACGTTTACTAGGTGTACGTCAAGGTGAGATACAACACTGGTGAATTATAGACCAGATTATAACCAGGAGAGGTGGACTGGGAGGAGGAGAGGAGAGCTGAGGAGAGGAAAGGAGAGGAGTTGAGAGGAGATGGATTCTGAGAATGGGTGACAGTTCTGACTACCATATATAAATCTGTCCCCCGCTATGTTCTACACAAACCACAGTGCCCGCTACAGCCAGTGAGCCCCACACATCAAACTTCATAACCCTAATAGAAGTAGCCAGAATTATAAATAAAACAGTATATAGAGTCATGCTGTGATGAGTTTAGTCAAAAAGATCAATGAGTTTAGATGTCTTGAGGGAGCAGACTAATGTATCTGTGTCATCTGCAGAAGCACTGGGTCGACATGTGTGTGCATGTGTGTGTGCTTGCGTGTGTATGATTTCATGTGCGGGTGTGTATGTATATGCTTGCGTGTGAGGGTGTGTGTGTGTGTGTTTGCGTTAATGTTTCTGGTTGGTGAGTTAGGGAGCGAGGAGTGGGGAGAAGGGCGTCGTTCGGGTCGTGGTAGCTATTCGGTGACAGCTGTATGTGAAAAGCACATCTGATATAACAAAGCAACATAACAGAGCAACTGCTAACCGATGACAAGTGCTTTGTTGGGGCTGTGTTCGTGCCTTCTTGGTTAGGATCACAGGTCTGGATGTACTAATGGGAGAAAAGAGCTCCAATTAGGGATGCAGACCGCGCCGGCCCCAGTCATTTCCAAACCACTTTAAATGTGTAATAAATGATCAAATGAGACAACTCCTTTTAAGCTCACAGTAGGGTTTTCTTTCCTCAAGAGCACATTTGCTTTAATAACAGTGTGTGGCTTTGATTCAAACTCTCAGCAATCTCTCTCTCTCTCTCTCTCTCTCTCTCTCTCTCTCTCTCTCTCTCTCTCTCTCTCTCTCTCTCTCTCTCTCTCTCTCTCTCTCTCTCTCTCTCTCTCTCTCTCTCTCTCTCTCTCTCTCTCTCTCTCTCTCTCTCTCTCCCTCTCTCTCTCTCCCTCTCTCTCTCTCCCTCTCTCTCTCTCTCTCTCTGCAGACAGAAAACTTTCTGCTACTTCTTGGTGGTTAATCAGCGGTGAGTGTATGATGAATGTATGTGTGTATGGCCTGCGTGTGTTTGTGGGTGGGTTATCCCCCTCCCTGGGTTTGAGGGATGTTAGAGAGGGGAGCCAGGGGTCTGGAAGACCGACATGTCACAGAGACTGAAACTGTTCTGCAGCAGTTCAGGGGGGAGTTCCCCATACTGCCATCAATGTAGTACAACCAGTCTGTACAACCAGTCTGCACAACCAGTCTGTACAACCAGTCTGCACAACCAGTCTGCACAACCAGTCTGAGCGACCTAAAGTGGAGTTCACCAAACAGGATATTAAAGCAGCTCATCCATCAACATAGGAGTTCTATGACATGGTCCTAAATGGCACCACAGACAGTTGGAGAGGTGAGGAGCGGACATGGTTCTACTTTCCTGAGATCAACCATTGAATGTACACACACACAAACCGTACACACACACACATGCGGACACAAGTTTCCAACTGGAAGACGTCACCACTAAAGATCACTTTACACGGATCAAGGGGACATCTAGAAAATGAAATAACAAAACGGAATCACATTTTTACATGTTCGCTGGAATTCAATTAAAATGTGATTAGGGCTAGAATTAGAGGGATGAGGGGTCCACCCTGGTGCACTGGACCCTGCTATCCCCAGCCCTGGTCATGTTACCATGGGGATTACCCCTGACAGGCTGACCCCTGACCTCCAGACAGGTGCTTAATGGGAAAGATGGGAGGCCAGTCATGTGCTCATACCACATTGGGGGAAAACAAGGGGGTCCACTGGATGCCTGGGGGCTACACTCTCCATGCCATAGGGCATACGCAAGCAGGCATGTACACACACAGACACGCACACCAGAGCACGCACGCACGCACTCACAAACACACGCATAAAAAAATGAAAAATGGGGCCTCCAGAGTGGCGCAGCGGTCTAAGACACTGCAGTGCTTGAGGCGTCACTACATATCCGGTTTAGATCGGGCTGTGTCGCAGCCGCCCGCAACTGGGAGACCCATGAGGCGACTTCCAATTGGCCCAGCGTCGTCCAGGTTAGGGGAGGGTTTGGCCGGCTGGGATGTCCTTGTCCCATCACGCTCTAGCGACACCTGTGGCGGGCCGGGCGCATGCACGCTGACATGGTCGCCAGTTGTACGGTGTTTCCTCCGACACATTGTTGCGGCTGGCTTAAGGGTTAAGCGAACAGTGTGTCAAGAAGCAGTGCGGCTTGGCAGGGTCGTGTTTTGAAGGACGCATGGCTCTCGACCTTCGCCTCTCCCGAGTCCGTACGGGAGTTGCAGCAAAGGGACAAGACTGTAACTAACAATTGGATATCACAAAATTGGGGAGAAAAGGGGTAAAAATATATGAAATAAAAAAGAAATACTTTTTTGAAAAGGAAAAATGTACCGTGTCTCAGTCAGGGAACACACATGCTATAACATACGCTATCAGACCACTCACATAGGGCCAAACTCAGGAGCAATCAGACCACTCACATAGGGCCAAACTCAGGAGCAATCAGACCACTCACATAGGGCCGAACTCAGGAGCAATCAGACCACTCACATAGGGCCGAACTCAGGAGCAATCAGACCACTCACATAGGGCCGAACACAGGAGTTACAGTATCAGACCACTCACATAGGGCCGAACTCAGGCTTGAACAACTAGGGGTTTACCATTTTATTTCCTGTTGGATGCAGCATGGATCATGATCATAAAGTAAAAACATACTGTACAGACAGAGCCAAAGACAAACCCTGACAGGAGAAGACAAAGTGACAGAGAGGGCTGAGATGCTTCCTGAGGCTTCCTATAGTGCACTACTTTTGACCAGGACCCACAGGGCTCTGGTGAAAAGTAGTGCACTATGTAGGGAGCCTGGGTACATGTATCGTACGCTCCTCCTTGTTCCTGTCCTGCACTGCTTTCCTCATCACTGTGTCCACTGCGTAAACCAGACACAGGGAGTGTGAAACAAAACCAACTGCTTCCATTCTGTGCTGTTTACCAACCATGGAGCAGACTAAATAGGCTGTGTTTGTCATCATCACAGTGCTCCGCGCTACACACACACAGACCCAACATCCAACCCTTACCGAGACCTCTACTTACCCTGCTGCCTGCCTGTCTCTGGGATAAACCGCTTTCCTTCGGTGGCCAGGGGGAACCAACCAGTGGTGGGGTGGATGGGGGGAATGAGAGAGGTAAGGGGTAAGAGGGAAGGAGACCTACAGGATGAGTGTTATCACAGTACAACACAGCAGTGACAGGGACCAGGGACTGGGGGGACCACTCTGTAACCTCGAGGTTTTATTTCAGTCGCCCCATACAGAGGCATTGGGAGAGGGATAGTGAAAGTGGTCCAGTTTCCATGCCTTGGCTCTGATCACGTTAGAGAATGATGTAAATACATAGGGGAAATAGTAGTCAGTGTTTCATCCTAATACACAGAGATTTATACTGAAACCTCGAGGTAGACAGGGTTGTAGAACACATACAGTTACAAGCTGTATCATCACCAAACAGCATTATTCTGTATTAGTCCCAGTGGTTTTTAGGAACAGCCACAGGGGAAAGAGAAGCTAGTTGTGAAATGTGGAACAAAGTGGTGAAACAGAGCAGTGAGTTGGAGGACTGTAAAACAAAGTCAATCCACACTTGACACTTTCTCCAACAGCAGACAGACAGACGTACTGTCTACCTTCAGGACGGGAAACGGAACACACGCGGTTGGTGGACACACACGCACACCAGGCACATACACACACACACTGCTCACACATATAGTGCCGTTAAATTCCCCTCATTTAAAGATCATGACCTGTTTCCGCACATGCATTATCTCTTAAGAAAAGCCTCCATGCAGTGGAATCAATTAAAACTTAACAGACTGAATACGGGATTAAAAAACACACAACTGCAAGTCCAGCTAGCGCTGATAAGGGTGTTTGGGATCCTCATATATCAGATAAAATGATTATCCAAGAAATAGTTAATTTAGCCTTTAAATAGACCAGAGCCAGATTATGGTTGTCTTTTAAAGTCTAAATGCCAAACAGCTTCGATCGGTGCCATATTATTTTTAAGCGCACATATTTCTTAATGCTATATAAAAACACTCCGCGTGGCGTTTCTAAGCCCCTGTTGTTGTCAAACATACTTAACCACTTTCTGCACGCATCTGTGGCGAAAACAGAGAAGCCAGAGTTTCACTTATCAAGAACAAATATAGACCAGATGATTTGGAGAGTGGAGAAACACATCTCCAAGGCAGTGGTCCACTCGTAGTACTCTGCACATAAAAATACTCTTGAAGTTCTGTGTTATTTTCCGAGCATATTTTACATAGTGACACATAAGATAAAGGGAGTATGGTATCCAACCATATGCAAAGTAAACCGCTCTGTGAGAACTACATGGGGTCAAAAACCTAAGCATAAGTGTGAAAGTCAGCCCTATGATACATTACCAGCATATAACTTTCACCTCTAAACATAATATGAGTGTAATATCACCCAGGAAGTGTCTTTAGGACATGAATCACATGCTGACAACCGGTTAATGTAACTGCAGCATAGAGAGGCCACACATATAAGGACAAATCAATCAGGATTTGAAAGGATACTAGACCTACATCAGAACTAAAACCGCTTCAGTATTGAAGAGCATCGTCCTACTGTGTAAAGAAGGTCTTGTATGAACGTATTACAATTAAGGATATTTTCCCTGTGTAGGCTACATCCATGGAGTCCATGGACCACATGAATAGCCATAACCATTGTGGATTTGAGGGTGGGGTTAGTAACAATCCCTACACCTCAACTATCGTGAACTAGCATACTAAATCCTTATTTTTTTTACAACACACTAGTGCATCCTCACTCTTCTCCCTCATGTATAACTAGCTGGGGGATTGGTAGTGGAGGCAGGGCAGCAGCTACTATAGGACAGAGAGGTGAAGGCAGGAGCAGCAGCTACTATAGGACAGAGAGGTGAAGGCAGGATCTGCTTTGTTCTTTATCTCCCACTGTCAGACTGAACGCTGTTTGACCTCCTCCTAACTAACTAACATCTTATCCCTGGTCAACCTGACCTAGTCCCAGGACTCCTACCTCAACCCTGCATCCACCCACACACACGTTTAACAGGCTCATATGTGTCTTACTGCATGTACGCTCACAGACACACAGATACTCAGGGATACTGACTTCTAGAGGTTACTCATACTCGCTCACAGCCTGGGAACGTATACTTGCACATTGTAACACACACACACAGTTGCAGTGCATAATAACACACTACTGTACCTTACTGTGTTTTTGATACATACATCTATCAGTTCTGCTGAACACAGCCAATCTGGAATACAGCTCACTGTTTCTTTGACACTCTCTCTCTCTCTTACAGGATGGGTGTCTTTCACCCAGCTCACATCACAGCCATACAAACAGCAATTAAAAGGGATGTGCTACCCTAACTCTGTGTGGAGAGAGAGAGCAGTGAGACTGTAAAACACCTCCTCTCCTCTCCCTTTCAAAATGATGACTGATATCGTGTCTATTGATCTTTATTACAATAGCAGCAAGCTGTAAAATGTTTGATGGTTTTGTACAGATCTTAGTGCCCCTCATTCATAATTACCACTACACATGTAGAACCAAGGGTAACTTCAGAAGGGGCTGCAGAGGGAAAAGCTGCTAGGGGGAGAAGTCTCGCTGGGCCTTGGCTTCACAGGGAGGGAGCTCACAGCCCTAAGGCTATCATTCCTCTTGCCATATACCTGCTCCCAACTGCCTCAACTTAGTTTTACAAAGATCAGATTATATTATGAGTGTTGAGTTTAAATAAGAAATGACTGACTTCTCTTCCTTCCAGCAGTACTAACTCCACTTTATTTTTGAATCATGGATTTTGATTTTGACAAGAACAAGTACTAGGGGGAAAAAGGGAAGGGATGGGAATGTTCAGCTCATTTGCTAGAACAAAATCCACCACCTTGTGTACTGCGTAAATGGACCTGAAATCCCTGAAGTCTGAGCTGTAAAAGCTACTCATTACATAATGTAAGTACTGTACAATGTAGTATCTGGCAGTTCTTCTTGTTAGCTCACCCCTCCCCTTTGCATGTGTGCCTTCTCTGAAACACAACAAATGAGGTAAGAGAAAAGAAAACAGAGAGAGAAAGAGAGAGAGAGAGAGAGAGAGAGAGAGAGAGAGAGAGAGAGAGAGGGGGAGAGAGAGAGAGAGAGAGAGAGAGAGTTAATAGGGGTGAATTATTCTAACCCTTTGTCCCAGGTCTGGAGAGGAACAGAAACACTGCCACTCTGCCTGAACACAAACACGCTCCACACTCCTCCTCTTCACGACTTGTCCTCCTTTGCCATGCTTTCTGGGACATGTAGGCAGCATATGCAGCACATCAGGCCTAGGGCTGGCCCTGCTTTCCCCGTCCTCCTCTGTCCCCGGCCTGCTCAAACTTTAATGGCTACAGCGCTGCTCTGTGAGGGGGAGAGAGTCAGAGGAGACGAGCAAACACTGTCAGCCACATGTGTTTGGATCTGTTCCCCCACTCCACTGTCTGTTCACATTACAACAGAGAGAGAGAGACAGCCACTCTCCTCTCCAGGGATACTCTACTGTGGGTCTGAAAAAAAAAGAAAGAAAGAAAGAAAGAAAGAAAGAAAGAAAGAAAGATAGAAAGATAGAAAGATAGAAAGATAGAAAGATAGAAAGATAGATAGATAGATAGATAGATAGATAGATAGATAGATAGATAGATAGATAGATAGATAGATAGATAGATAGATAGATAGATAGATAGATAGATAGATAGATAGTAGATAGATAGATAGATAGATAGATAGATAGATAGATAGATAGATAGATAGATAGATAGATAGATAGATAGATAGATAGATAGATAGATAGATAGATAGATAGATAGATAGATAGATAGATAGATAGATAGATAGATAGATAGATAGATAGATAGATAGATAGATAGATAGATAGATAGATAGATAGATAGATAGATAGATAGATAGATAGATAGATAGATAGATAGATTAGATAGATAGATAGATAGATAGATAGATAGATAGATAGATAGATAGATAGATAGATAGATAGATAGATAGATAGTTAGAGGGAGAGATAGTTAGAGGGAGAGATAGAGGGAGAGATATAAAGAGAGAAAGGGAGAGAGAGAGAGAGAACATTAGCCCAGCTAGCTAGAGAATGGAAGAATGGTTTATATACTATACCAGACAGGAAGAGAAGAGCATCCTGGCATCTCTTGAGTAATGTATGAAGCCCTAGCTGTACCAGTCCAGATATATGGGCGAGGGCAGCGTGAGGGTAACCCTGATTTGTGCCCTCTAGCATTGTTTAAGAAATGAATAATGGATGGGTTAAACGATGGAGTTAAGAGTGAATTAGGAGGAGCGTGCTGTGTTCAGCTGGATTTATGTAGAGGAGGATAGAAGTTGTCACCGTAACAAAATAAAGAGGCGTTGAGGATACACTGAGACTGAAGGCCCTTACAGCAAGGATAATATATTGTGTCTCTGATAATACTGATCTCAGATCAGGTAACAATATAAAGAGGCATCAGTGATACACTTTCTGAGGCTGAAGGACCTGACAGCAGGAAGATATACTGTTATTTGTCTAATACTGATTTCAGAACAGTGGTATAGTGTTCTTGACAGTAGACTTTTCACTGGAGATCTGATCCAGAGAAGGTTGATAGCAGTCAGTCAGTCTGTATGTCTGTCTTTCTGTCTGTCTGTCTGTCTGTCTAGAAACTTAGAGGACTTAGAGGCAACCAGACTCAGCATCACCAACCGAGGCTACCATTGATTAACATTTAAAATCCAGGGAATACTTTGTAAATGAAAAGAGAAGCAAACTTTGAGCTCTTCAAAAGTGATGGAGAGGGAGGGAAAGGGGAAAAAGAGAGAGAGAAAAAACGTGATGCACAGTACACAGGAAGCATTTTCACATAGCTCGTCATGTATAAGTCATGAAGGCCTGACAGAGAACGGCACATTCTCTATTCCCTTTGGCTGTCTCATGCTGCCAGCTGCAGGAGGCAGGATGAACAAGTTGTTCCGGCCCCTCTCTCTTTCCCTCCCTCTCATTCCTCTCCCTGTTCTCTTTCCCCCCTCACTCTCTCTCTCTTCCTCTCTCTCTCTTTCCCCTGTCCCTCCCCATCGCTCTCTCTCTCCTCTCTCTCTTGTTTCTCTCGCCCTCCCTCTATCTCCCCCTCTCTCTTTCTTTTAACTCCTCCCTCTCTCTCCTCTTGCCCCTCTCCAGGCCTGGAGGTTCCCATGCAGAAGGAGCCAGGCCGGATAGGAGGCAGGCAGGGTTGGGCAAGGTGGGGTATCATGGGCCACCCTCCTGCTGCAGCTGCTACCCCCTGCTGCTCCTGCTACCCCTGATCCTGCCTGTGCTCTGCTCTGCTCCAATACAATAGCCCTGTGTTCAGCCAGTCTGACAGATCTCAGGCTGAACACCCCCAAGCACCCCGGGACTCAACACCATACAGATCCAGCACCAGCTCCAGCACAGACATCCTCTCCCTCCTTCCCTTCTTCTCTCTCTCCCTTTCTCTCTCTTTCCTTTTGAGATTCAATAGCAGCCCTAGAGGCATAGAAAGAAAGCGAGAGAAAGGGAGTGTAAAAACATCTAGGGCTTTATTTACAAAGGGCCCAGGTATTGCTCAGGCTGATGTTAAATCTTGGGAAGTGATTTATTTTCTGCCCATGTGTGGCACCGTTCCCTGAGGCGTAACTCAGTGGTGGACCGGCCTCTCTCTCTCCCTCTCTCTCACTCGCCTGCCCGCCCGTCGCAATTTACTGTGGCTGCAGAGGGTCATAAAAGAAGAATGGATTAATCTGGAACACGGCATAAACAATATGACTGTGACAGCCCTATTAAAACTTGTGCTACTCAGCATCAATTCTCCCCCAGCCCAGTCCGGCCTGCTGTTCACTCATCATAGAGTGAGTGAACAGGAGAAAAACGAAGGCTGCAACCCAAATGGTACCCTATTCCCTATATAGTGCCATATGGGGCCTGGTCAAAAGTAGTGCACTATAAAGGGAACAGGGTGCCAATAGAGACAAAGACCTAAGTCCACAGGCTTGTTATTGTGCTTCCCAGGGTATCATGTTCAGTATAAGAGGCGTTTCACATCTACATATAGCAGCCGGACCTTTTAACTGTTTAACCTTTAGACATCATCGGCTGTATCGGATGTACCCCGTCCAGAATGGTAGCTCCCTGAGCGCTCGTTAGCCAGGCCAGGATGCTTCCTGTCCCTGTGTCCCGCCCCCTAGCCCTGTCCTGGCCTGGTGGTAGGGTGCCCTCTTCTTCTTTTTGCATGAGGTTGGGTTCTTGATGTAGGGAATGTTTTTTGGTCGCTTCTGCTGGCATGGGACCTCCTTGGGATATACGCAAAGTTACATAAGCAGACAGACAAGCATGTAAGTGCACGATCACATACACATGATCACACACATACGAACACACACACACACTCCATACTCCATACTATGTCATTCTGATCCATTCTGGATCATACTGATGGGCTCGTTCGGAATGGCCTCCTTGATACACAGCGTGCACACAGCCTCCGCCATCAGCTGCTCTCTGACCCCCCAGGGAAGAGTTCACTCAGCATCCCCATTGAACCCCCATAACCCTTAAATGTTTGTGTGTGTTTGTCTCACTCCTGTCGCAGCCATTTCTCCAGCTCCATCTCTGTAAGGGACAGGTGTACACTAAGCCACTCAGAAAACACACACAGAGACACAGCATCTATCTTACCATAGCCGCTTTTAACACATTTAAAAACAGCATTTCCAAGATAGCTCAGCCACATGTCCAAAAACTCCCAACACAACAGAAACCGTTACTAATTTATAACCCTGGATGGATGGAGCCGGGAAACTTCCAGACGAATCAGGGAAGAAAGAAAGGAGAAAGAAATCCGCGAAATTGAAATCAATAATTTCATTAAATGCAGACCTTATTCTCCTCCTGCATCTCTCCTGCACCGGCTCAACTTCCCCTCAAGAAACAACAACAACAACAACACAAGGAAACAGCAGAGAAACAAGAGTTGACCTTTGTCCAGTGGCCAACCATTCCATTTATTTCTCCCTTATCACGCTGCTGATCAGAAGAGGCAGCTACACTGATAATGCCCCAGGATAATAGCAAGACCAGGCAGGAGCTAACGACAGAGAGACAGGCCGGAGAAAGGACAGAAAGAAAAATGTGTTTTGGCTGTCTTCTTTTTCACTCTGCGCGTGCACGCACGCACGCACGCACGCACGCACCCACACACACACACACACACACACACACACACACACACACACACACACACACACACACACACACACACACACACACACACACATACAGACACACACACATATACACCACACACACACAGACACACACACACACACACACAGTATATGATATATGGAGGGCCCTTAGGAAAGTTTTACAAGGGTTGTTGTTCTGGCACTGGTTGTTTGTGCCTCTAATTCAAAGCATCCCATCAATAAGTGAGGGAACATCTTATGTGTGTATTGTTTGGTAGTCTGACAGCTAACAAGCACTGGGACTATCTGCTGCAAACAGAGGTAACACATACTGGTTTCTGTATGTGTGCACTGACCAATTGCCAACACAAAACAAATTATATCATAGAACCATACATGTACATACACATGTACCATACATGTGAACAGCCTAACGTGTGAAGGACTCCAGAGACCATATTATAGCCTATGTCTGGTACTGTAGCTACAGGCTGGCCAACCAGAAGTGTTCCCCAGGTGAGTGAGTGAAACCCTCAGTGCTGTGTTCTTGTAGCAGTAATCTCCAGAGCCCTCAGGAGTAGTAAAGATCACCTCTGCTGATGTTTTCCTCCATCTGAAACAGGCCCATTATCCAGGCCTCAGTATCAGCAGGCATGCAGCCCCTTAGTACCTCAGTATCAGCAGCCCCGCAGCCCCTTAGTACCTCAGTATCAGCAGGCCTGCAGCCCATTAGTACCTCAGTATCAGCAGGCCTGCAGCCCATTAGTACCTCAGTATCAGCAGGCCTGCAGCCCATTAGTACCTCAGTATCAGCAGGCCTCCAGCCCCTTAGTACCTCAGTATCAGCAGGCCTGCAGCCCTTTACTACCTCAGTATCAGCAGGCCTGCAGCCCTTTCCTACCTCAGTATCAGCAGGCCTGCAGCCCATTTGTACCTCAGTATCAGCAGGCCTGCAGCCCCTTAGTACCTCAGTATCAGCAGGCCTGCAGCCCATTTGTACCTCAGTATCAGCAGGCCTGCAGCCCATTAGTACCTCAGTATCAGCAGGCCTGCAGCCCATTAGTACCTCAGTATCAGCAGGCCTGCAGCCCATTAGTATCTCAGTATCAGCAGGCCTCCAGCCCTTTACTACCTCAGTATCAGCAGGCCTCCAGCCCTTTACTACCTCAGTATCAGCAGGCCTCCAGCCCTTTCCTACCTCAGTATCAGCAGGCCTGCAGCCCATTAGTACCTCAGTATCAGCAGGCCTCCAGCCCCTTAGTACCTCAGTATCAGCAGGCCTGCCTCCCATTAGTACCTCAGTATCAGCAGGCCTCCAGCCCCTTAGTACCTCAGTATCAGCAGGCCTCCAGCCCCTTAGTACCTCAGTATCAGCAGGCCTCCAGCCCTTTACTACCTCAGTATCAGCAGGCCTCCAGCCCTTTACTACCTCAGTATCAGCAGGCCTGCAGCCCTTTCCTACCTCAGTATCAGCAGGCCTGCAGCCCATTAGTACCTCAGTATCAGCAGGCCTGCAGCCCCTTAGTACCTCAGTATCAGCAGGCCTGTAGCCCTTTCCTACCTCAGTATCAGCAGGCCTGCAGCCCATTTGTGCCTCAGTAGCAGCAGGCCTGCAGCCCCTTAGTACCTCAGTATCAGCAGGCCTGCAGCCCATTTGTACCTCAGTATCAGCAGGCCTGCAGCCCATTAGTACCTCAGTATCAGCAGGCCTGCAGCCCATTAGTACCTCAGTATCAGCAGGCCTGCAGCCCCTTAGTACCTCAGTATCAGCAGGCCTGCAGCCCATTAGTACCTCAGTATCAGCAGGCCTGCAGCCCATTAGTATCTCAGTATCAGCAGGCCTCCAGCCCTTTACTACCTCAGTATCAGCAGGCCTCCAGCCCTTTACTACCTCAGTATCAGCAGGCCTGCAGCCCTTTCCTACCTCAGTATCAGCAGGCCTGCAGCCCATTAGTACCTCAGTATCAGCAGGCCTCCAGCCCCTTAGTACCTCAGTATCAGCAGGCCTGCCTCCCATTAGTACCTCAGTATCAGCAGGCCTCCAGCCCCTTAGTACCTCAGTATCAGCAGGCCTCCAGCCCCTTAGTACCTCAGTATCAGCAGGCCTCCAGCCCTTTACTACCTCAGTATCAGCAGGCCTCCAGCCCTTTACTACCTCAGTATCAGCAGGCCTGCAGCCCATTACTACCTCAGTATCAGTAGGCCTGCAGCCCATTAGTACCTCAGTATCAGCAGGCCTGCAGCCCATTAGTACCTCAGTATCAGCAGGCCTGCAGCCCATTAGTACCTCAGTATCAGCAGGCCTGCAGCCCATTAGTACCTCAGTATCAGCAGGCCTGCAGCCCCTTAGTACCTCAGTATCAGCAGGCCTGCAGCCCTTTGCTACCTCAGTATCAGCAGGCCTGCAGCCCATTAGTACCTCAGTATCAGCAGGCCTGCAGCCCATTAGTACCTCAGTATCAGCAGGCCTGCAGCCCCTTAGTACCTCAGTATCAGCAGACTTGGTTGCCTGCAGCCTTTGTCACTACCACTACCTCCTCTGATTTACGGCCTCTATGGCTCAGGGGTATTAGCACCCTCAACAGCCTCATTCCCAACCTCCACAGCCCCGTCCCCAACCTCCACAGCCCCGTCCCCAACCTCCACCACCCCATCCTCAAGGCACAGATTGTCCACGACCCCGGGTGAATTCCCCTCACCTGAGGTGGCTAAACTCTCTCCCTGGTCACCTCTATCGTCCTCAGGGATCCGTCTGTCACCTGCAGATTAGCCTGCTACGCTAACATAGGCCTAGACCATATCTACACTCATACAAATGAAAGGACATCTTCATCAAGTCCTACTAAAAACTAACAGGCCCTAGTCAGACCGCAGGCCATATCTACACTCATACAAATGAAACAGGACTTATTCAATTCCTACTAAAGCCTTATTCCTATTATTCTTATCACAATCACAATGTGGGGAGAAAATGTATTTCTATAGCTAATCATAATGGGAACGATTCTATGTCTGCAAGTTATTTCTTCCTTTCTCTTCTTTCATTTCATACTTTTCTCTTCTCTTTTTTTGTTGGAAGAGAGGAACTAGCGGCTGTCCGTCCGGAAGCTCAGAGGTCATTGTCCCAGGGGGTCTCTGGGAATGCAAACACACTACCATTGCTGGCAGGCTGCTCCACTTGCTCTCGCCCTCTCCCTCTCCCCCTCTCTTTCACTCTCTCTCTCCCGCTCGCAGAGTTCAGACAGAAGCCAAAACATTTGTTACGGACTCATTTGGTTTCCTGGTACAGAGTAGTGTCTGGAGAAATGTCCAGCACTGAAAAGCTAATGTGAGAACATGAGTAGATACATTCACTGAGTCAAAGAAAACATTCAAGTCTTTTCCTCAATAGCAGGAACAAGAAACATGTTTTAAGATCTCAATAATGTTAGAATAATGTGAGGCAAAACATATCAGACCCTCATACCTTTTCCTGTGTTTACTGATAACCTTGTATATCCCTTGATAATAAAATGTTAAGTTCGATTCATGTTTTCCAGCCATGTGGACAGTACAGGTGAGCTTTATCCCCCCCCCCCCCCCACACACACACACACACACACAGAGCTGGCCATTGACCATTTATTTATGAAGTCCAAGCTTAGTGCCAGCAAGGTAACCACTCTGAAACAACTTAAATCTACACTGAATATTTCATCCCACAACTTTAGACCAAAAGACAGGAAGGGAGAGAGGGAGGGAGGAAGAGAGAGAGGGAGGACACTGCAGGTGATGTTAGACCTCTCTGTAACCCAGTCAAAGTAAACAGGAGGGGCTGGGAAATAAAGAGAGAGAGAAAAGGAGGGAGAGAGGAAGGAGAGGGAGAGAAAGAGAGGGTGCAGCTCACAGGCCTCCTCAAGGTCAGAGCAGGGAGGAAGGAGAAGGTTAGTATTCACTCTTCACTCTCTGTCTCCCTCTCATCCCCCTCTCTCCCGCCCCCCTCTCCCTCTCCCAGCACAACAGCCTCTGAACCTCTTTCTTTCATGTGAGGAAAAAAAAGCTTGGGAAAAAAAGGGCTCGGAAAGCAAAACGTTGTTGGGTACAGATTTCACAACATGCAGGGAATCTTTACTTCCTTGAAAGAACTCTGTTAAGAACTCCACAGTATAGAGAGAAACCCCAATCCCCCACCCCCTTCCAGATCACTGTGAATGTGGGAATGCCTAATGTATGATGGGCATCTCTTTCCTTCCCTCCCTCCCTCCCTCCCTCCCTGTCTCCCTTTCTCTCATTTTGATCTGTTTACCCCTGTCCTGTGTCCATCTGTGAGAGGAGAGGAGAGGAGAGGAGAGGAGAGGAGAGGAGAGGAGAGGAGAGGAGAGGAGAGGAGAGGAGAGGAGAGGAGAGGAGAGGAGAGGCAGGCAGGCAGGTGGCAGTGAGCTGCTGGTGTATTGAGGGATATGAAATATTTACCAAAGCAGTAATGATTCCCTAGACAGAGGAAGAAGAGGAGGAGTAGGGAAAAAAAGAAGAGAGGAGAGAGAGAGCTGCCCGTCTTCTCTGTGAGGAAGGAATGAAGATGATTGAAGTCGATCCCAGTCTTAAACACTTTCCCTGTTCTCTGAAGAATAATACAGTCAATCACATATCATGGCCAATAATGTTTCAATATCTCAAAGTCCAGATGGCATCTGATTTTCAGTGATGGTAAATTGTGACAAGTTATATTGTGGGGACATGAAAGTTTGAAACAAATACTTGAAAAATGTTAGACACACAAGAGGATACACACACACACGCGCAAGCGCACGCACGCACACACGCACGCACACACACACACACACACACACACACACACACACATACACACACACGCACACACACACACACACACACACACACACACACATACACACATACACACATACACACACACACACACACACATACACACACACACGCACACACACACACACACACACACACACATACACACATACACACACATACACACATGGTGTAATATAATAATCCTCTGGGTTTGAGGAGACTGATACTTCAAGGATAGGGAGGCCACCCCATGGAGAGGCTTTTAATGTGTGTGTCCCCCACTGTTTACCTTTGAGCAGACAGGGCTGTGCTACACTCTTTGGACAGTGTGATCCGGACGGTGAGTAAAAGGCCTTTTAGGGAGGGAGACATAGGAGAGGAAGGAAGGAAGCTTTACTACCATGCTGCTATTCTGTTTCACAACCCTCACACAACTACCAGGAGACTTGGGCTAACAAAACAACAGAGGACTGGTCCCTCCCTGGGTTGAAGAAGAAGATATGTCAGTCAGAACTCTCTGATAGGGCTGGCAGGGGGTAGTTGTAGGGTGTCCTACGTGAGAGCCCAGCATACATGGGGACCAAGGGAGGGGCAAACAACCATGAGCCTATAGAGTTAGTATGCTTAACATACAGTAGATTAGGATCAAGGGTCATAAAAACACCTTAACTTAGACCTACACATTATATTTACCTCCACAGACTCAGTATGGGAGGCATAGGAAGAGTTCAATGTACATGAGGTGGCCCAAAACAAAACAGCAAGGGTAGGGAAAACACATACTGACCTACACCAATTAGTATAGGAGCAAGGGACAGCCCCTACGGTCAGAAGCTACACTTCCTGATCAGCAAGCCTGACACACTGGACATCTGACCTTTGACCCCATATCTCACCTGGGTCCCAGAGTCCCTGCTCTCCTACTCTCTGGCTCCTGATAGGTCAGGGCTGTTTCCAGTGTCAGAGGTCAGAGATGACACAGCACTCCTGTGTTTGTCTGGGGGTGTGGGGCGAGGCAAGTGCTGTACATCAGCGGAATCTTGTGTGTGTGTATGTGTGTGAGTGTGTTTGTGTTTGTGTGTGTGTGTTTGTGTGGGTGTGTGTGTGTGTGAGTGTGTGTGTGTGTGTGTGTGTGTGTGTGTGTGTGTGTGTGTGTGTGTGTGTGTGTGTGTGAGAGTGTGTGTGCGTGTATGTGTGTGAGTGTGAGTGTGTGTGTGTGTGTGTGTGTGTGTGTGTGTGTGTGTGTGTGTGTGTGTGTGTGTGTGTGTGTGTGAGTGTGTGTGTGTGCGGCCTGTGGTGTGGTGTGGGATATGTGGTCTTGTTTTTACAAGACAATATTTTTTTTATTTTCTTCACAGACATTGATTTTTCTTCCTTCACATGCATCATCTATATTAATATGAACATTAATTTTGGCCTGTGTAGATATTGCTAAACTGGAAGGGAGGGAGTAGAAAAAAGATTGAGTGGCTTTTAAAATAAATGCATCAAGGAGGCCATACCAAACGAGCCCATCAGTATGATCCAGAATGGATCAGAATGACAGAGTATAGAGTCTGTGTTGCTCCTGGTGTGTGTGTGTGTGTGTGTGGTTGCATGCCTGCTGACAAATGACCAGACACGACCTTTACAGCTGACCTACACAGAAAAAAAACAGCCCACAAAAAAAAGACGGAAAAAATCCATGCAGCCAAAGTAAAAGCGCCTCTCGCCTGATGAGTGATGTTAAACAACAACTGGACTACCAAGCAATTAACATGATTAGAGTGCAGTGCATTGTAGACTATAGTGTTCCCCCCTTCCCTCCCTCTGTACACACTCACAAACACACACACACTGCTCCATCGGGCCCAATGCTCCCAGTGCTCATTATCATACATGCTTTAACAGGCCGGCGAGGCTGCTGGCCTCTGTCAATGCTCTCCACTTTATTTATTAGTAAACAGAAACAGATGGGAGGAGGAGGTGGTATTGACTAACCAAAGCCTTTTAAACAGGAATCAATGACATGGGTGGAGCACTGAGACAGGAGCATTAACTCTGTAATATGAGGTTATGAAATGACTGGGTTGTTTAACCACTAGTGGGCTGTGTGGCTCAGTGGAGTAGTGAGAGGATCGGAGTCTAACATGACTATTGGCTACATGGCCCCTGTCTTTTGTTTTGACTGCATGGGGGAGTGGGGTGGGGTGGGGAGACAAGGCAGCGACAAGCGAGCCAGCAGTCGCTGACAACAGATTTATAAGCGGAGGAATTGCAGGATTGATCCCATTGATTTGTGGTGCGGGAGAGTTAGCGGTTTTATTTTAGTGGCAGAAAAGCATTATCAGGGAGATGGCTTATGGGGCTGTTGTTGGAGGGAGGTTTGATCGGGGGCGTGTGGTGGTGACAGGGTTGGGTCCTGTACTGTGGACAGCCCCCTGTGGACTGAGGGACACACCACACCTCTCTGTACCTCAACGGTCTCTAGCCGTGAGCGAAAGGGGGAGACGCTTTGTAACTGTGTGTTGTTACTGTGTCTGATACATTATCCAGGCCATAGGACTTCCAGGAAGAGTAGGGTCCACATATCAACAAGATATACTGTCACATCTCATAGCACTACTAGTGATTTACAGCATTACATCACTGAGTGGCCTGGAGAGCTGACCGAGAGTAAAAAGATACATGGTAGTAGATACAGAGTGATACATGTAGGTAGGAGGCAGAGAGAGGTGAAAAGTGGGTAGAGAAAGAGAGAGAAAGAGAGAGAGTGACCTAAGTAGAAGACAGACAGAGAAAGACATAGGTGTGCAGCAGGATCATTGTTTGTGTGTCTCCAGGAGGATCATTGTGTGTGTGTCTCCAGGAGGATCATTGTGTATGTGTCTCCAGGAGGATCATTGTGTATGTGTCTCCAGGAGGATCATTGACTTTGAACAATGCTAAGCTATGCTGCTGTCAAAGGTCATCTCCATCACCTACATTAATGAGCTTTATCATTAGACAGCCCTGTGCCGTAATCTAACATGGGACGACACACACACACACGCATGCACACACACAAGCACGCACGCACACATACACACGCACACTCACATACACACACAACCCCCCACTGCCCAGAACAGGGCCCAGCACAGGGACTGAGCCTCAGTGAGCCAGGGCCTTAAACCACCCACTGGAAGGCAATTAAGAGTTTAACCTGGATGCAGCCAGGAGAATCCAGAGAGAGACTCCTCAGTCTCCAGTCAAATAGAGCAGGACACAGCAGAAAGAGATAGTGAGAGGAGAGGTGGAGAGGGTGTGGAGAGAGGAAGAAAGAGAGACAGAGAGAGAGGGGGAGAGATAGAGAGAGAGAGAGAGAGAGAGAGAGAGAGAGAGAGAGAGAGAGAGAGAGAGAGAGAGAGAGAGAGAGAGAGAGAGACGGACGGACGGACACAGAGTGAGAGAAAAGGAGAGACAGAGAGATGGAGCGATATCGACAGAGAAAGAGAGGTTGAGCAGGTTGGCGCGAGGGAGCGAGTGAGTCGGGTAGAGAGAGATAGAGCTAGGTAAAGAGAGATAGAGCTAGGTAGAGAGAGATAGAGCTAGGTAGAGAGAGATAGAGCTAGGTAGAGAGAGATAGAGCTAGGTAGAGAGAGATAGAGCTAGGTAGAGAGAGCAGCAGCGTTAGGCTAAGCTCAGTGCAGTCAGTGTACACAGCATCGCCTGGCTGAGAGAAAGGTCATCCCCTCATCCTCTCCAAGGACTTCCTTAAATAAAGTCTCCTATCCTGCACTTTCCTGAGCAAACAACCTCCTCCATTCTTTATTAACTAAATATGAGCCACTCTGACCGGGGGACAAAAATTCAATATTTTCCCCACCAAATATTTAAACCAAGCAAATAAACAGACAAATAAATAGACATCCCCTGCCGACGGAGGAGGGGGAGGAGCACGGCCAGCGCTCTGGATGTAATTTGACGGCCCAGTTATTTGGAGGGCCAGAGCCCACAGCTACTCATTTGAGGACCTGTCAATCAAAGCAAGAGCGAAAAAGCGTGGAGGTGTGTGTGAAAGGTGTGTGTGTTTCTGTGTGTGTGCGTGTTGACACACACACACATCCTTCTTCAAGGTTGCCGCAGATAAGGTGAGCGTCTCTCTTTATGAATGCATCACACCATCCCCCTCTCCTCTCCTCTCCTCCCCCTCTCTGTGCCACCTATCAAAACATCTTAATGCTGGCCTAATAGCCGGAGCTTTCATTGCGTTGTGTGCCGCTGTCCAGGAGATGCATTAAACATGATGACCGTGAGAGACAAGAGAGAAGAGAGGTGCAGCGGCAGAGAGTGACTTGTCTCGGCTAATTCCACCCGGCTGATTAAGTTTTAGACCGCCACGTCAGGTCCGTCCTCACTCTGGGGGAAACTCACAATGCTTTAAGCTTCTTTTTTTCTCATCTAAAAAGAGGATGAGAATTGCTTGGCTAAGGCTGTTTTCTCTCTCTCTCTGGCCAGCCGGGCAGGCAGGCATGGCAGAAGAAGCCAGTGATATCAAACAGGCATTTCATCCATATTAGATGAGACGTATACTGAACAAAAATATAAACGCAACATGTAACAATATTCAAAGATTTTACTGGGTTACAGTTCATATAAGAAAATAAGTCAATTGAAATAAATTAATTAGGCCCTTATCTATTAATTTCACATGACTGGGCAGGGGTGCAGCCATGGGTGGGCCTTGGACGGAATAGGCCCACCCACTTGGCAGCCAGGCCCACCCACTGGGGAGCCAGGCCCAGCCAATCAGAATGAGTTTTTCCCCACAAAAGGGCTTTATTACCGACAGAAATACTCCTCAGTATTTTTTTTTCAGCTCAAGAAACATGGGACCAACGCTTTACATGTTGCGTTAATATTTTTGTTCAGTGTAGATGATGACTCAATTATGCCTGGCTTCTCATTGATGTTCTATCTTGGCATAAGTAAATAGAGCCATTCTAATCCCACTAATATGGATGGCAGAGCGCTAACTAGGCTAACACTGCTAACTAGGCTAACACCGCTAACACCGCTAAGGAAGTGAGACAGAAATAAGCACAAATGCTACAATCCAACTCATGGGAACAGGGCTCAAAAAGGAGCTGTGAATCTGAATGAGAGAGGAGAGGGAAGTAGTGGAGGTCTCTCTAGCCCTCAGACAGGCAGAGCCAAGAGAAAAAGCTTGTCGAGCTGAAGACGAAGAGTGGTGACCAGAGTGATGGAAATGGTCATGTTTTGGAGCAGCAGGCCTCTGGAGCTAAGGGGTCTAGGGCTGGACATGTCCACTGAAGACCCAGCCGGAGAGTCGAGGAAAAAGTGGGTCAGAGGACTTCAGAGCCACTAGTGAAGATCAAGGCTGGAGAGAGAGCGAGAGAGAGGGAGGGAGAGAGAGAGGCCCTGTAGGACAGACGGGCTAGTGACCAGAGCCAGGCCACAGAAGTGTCCCACAAACATGCTCCAAATTCATCAGCTATGCTACTCTTTGATCTGCTTCCCCCCACAACAAACGCACGCATGCGAACACACACACACACACACACCCTCCTTGCCCTCTGGAACTCATTAAAGGCATTCAGCTCTTGCGATCAACAACAACAGCAACACTTAACTTAGATTCCCACAAACAGTGCTACCACATTCATCCTAATACTTACTGAACTGAGCGCTTGTGAAACTGTTAGAAGCCATACAGACCCACACACAGAGGATGTGAAGTCTATGGGATTGGTTGTTTTACTTTGAAAAGAGGCTTTGGAAGTCAGCAACCCATCTGACCCTATTGGTCCTTGCCAGGCTGGTAACACTGCTGGGGGTGGAAGAGAGACGTGTGTGTGTACGTACAGGGGGCCTATCTGCTAATGAGCTGGTAGACAGAGCTCATGGTTTTGACTGGCCCTCTCATTCCCAGTTAGGAGAGAAACAGGACCTGTATTATGTGCTGATCATGTGGAGGCTCTCCTGTTTCTCTACCTGCCTCTGTAGCCTAACATGCTTCTGGCCCTAGCATGGGAATATGGAGGGGCTGCTCTGGGGAGCTATTGTCACAGACTATAACCCACTCATCAGTCAAGTCAGGAGAGGAGAGGAGAGGAGAGGAGAGGAGAGGAGAGGAGAGGAGAGGAGAGGGTGAATGGATGGCGATGAAGAAATGAAAAAAAGTCAGTGAAGATGTTGAAATATGTTCTCCATGAGGAATTAAGAGTGATGGTGATGAAAACAAAGCATGAGCTGTTTTGTACATGAACGTACTGATTGTGTGCACATGGGGGAATTGGATAAAATAGAGATCATTTATTGCATTGGAAATCACTGCAATTTACCATTACAAATTTACCACTGCAATTTGTATGGCCACGATTTTGGTACAAATAACACATGACATTTTACAGTATGTCATCAATTAGTTAGAATAGGTCAATAAGTCAATGTTGTGTCATTGTGTTGACCAGTGCTTGTCTCTGTCATTGACAAATGAGCATGGCCCAGTCCACTGCTGACAGAGACCTCTGAGTAGTGATACCATCTACCTCCGACTGCTCCTACTATTACTACTGCCTTGGGCCACCAACCAGCATACGCACACATACAGACGCATGTGCACGCACACACAAACACTCACTTCCAAACCCCCCTTTCACCCAATCCCCGGCCACACACACACACGTGAAAGGGATATGACCCCAAACCGATACTTTCCACAACACACACCTGGTTATTTTGTCTTCCCTGCCACCTATTGTTGGCCTAATTGAGGCTGGGTTGGTCTGTTGCCTGCTGACCTGGGCAGAACAATGCATACCTGTGCCTCCCCTCTAGCACAATGTAATTGTCTCTTCAAGTGGGGCCTTTTCCCAGCAGCCCCGGGGCCCGGCCAGGCAGGGGGACAGTATATACCCAGCTAGGCCATCCATCACTCAGTCACTGAGCCACTACAGGAAGTAGTTAACATGGCCGACCTATGGGGCTGTTGGACGGGGGAAAACACACAGAACAGTGGCCATACTTCATCATCATCTAACCCCACGTACATCAATCAATCAGTTTGCTGTGTTTGCTCAACTAATTCAGCCGGTTCACTCTTGGATCAGGGAGGGAGGGAGGCGGTAAGAGAGAGAGATAGAGACAGAGAGAGGATGATTATGTTAGTCTTTTGTTCTTTTACATAGAGTAATTGTTAGATCCCACTGAGGTGGTGGGTATCACTATAGATGGGTGGTTACCTCAATACTATACTACATGGAGCTACCTGTATCTAGGCCAGGGTTAAGGGTTGAGAGTGTGCATGGCCTTAGGTAGTGGGGTAGAGCCAGGTAGAGCAGTGAGTCAGGTCTCCATGGTTGTAACTTACATACAGTATACTCTTTCCTCAGCTTGGCTGGGCTTGTGGCTTCAACTGACTGTGTAAACCCAGCAGGCCCTTCCTGGTGGGAGAGGCCTATAAACCTGCATAGGGGTGTATTATTATTTTATGAGTAATTATTCAGTTAAAAAGGCATTTCTACACACCTGTAGTGTGAAATAGCAGCCCTTACATTTAGCTATTGAGCCAACCAGTTCCAATTATAACTACCCGTCAAAATATTAACTTTTATTGAAATATACAGTCACGTACAGTACATCATAGTAGAGAGAACAAGCTAGAGTAGGACTGACAGAATGGCCCGTCTATCTGGCTTACAGAGCCTTACAGAGCCTTACAGAGACATGGCTAGGGCTGGGCCAGCCTGGCAGAGTAAGTAGATGGACAGAGTGGCCTGAAACCCAGGGGTTAGTTGTGCTGCAGACACACTTGGGCTAATTTGTTTTCCAGTGAAAGAGGCTAAAGAGGCCAGTAAATAACAGGACTTTGTACAGATGGCTGCCAGAGCATCCATCCCATCTATCTGGCAGGGAGAGAGAGAGGCCAGGCGGTGACAGGGCAAGCAGGCCAGAGAACTGTAACTCACACTCACCTGACAAATGAGTCTCAATTCACTGCTCAAATACACTCTGGGAAAAGGTAAAACACACTTAGATAGCCTACTCACACAGCCTGGTAAATGGAATGTGTACATGTGTAAATGTGCATGCACGCACAAAAGCACGTGCACACACACAAATACGCACACAGACACACACACGGACACACGCACGCACAGACACACAGCGAGGCCAAAGTGGGATACAGTGTGATGATGAACATGATGCAGGAGCCTTCGACACAACAGACAGCACCACACAGAGAGCAGAGGGTCATAAAACACTGTCTTGGTTTATTTACTGCCTTCCTAATGCTTCAGACAGACAAGCTGAGCTGTGAAGCAGAGAGCACATAGTAGTTCGACTCAACAATACCGCCAGTCTACTGCAAGTCTACAATCTCAACCTCTGTCAACATACAAAAAGATTAAGCAAGAGAACAACATTTTGGCAACCGTTAACATTTGAAATTGGAAAAACTTTCAGAAGTAAAAAACAACTTTTAACACTATATATAATTTCTACTTCATGGTGATATAGATAGATATAGATAGCGAAAGAAATTGGTAACAATTAATTTGAACTAGACACCATGACCTCTTCATAACCCTTCATAAAAATGTCCTAACCATGTTATAAAGCTTCATACCACGAGTCATAACTTGTCAAAACATGCCATAAAGCTTCAGTTATGACAATGACACAAGCTATGAAGCATTATGACGTGTTTACAACATTGTTATAAAGGCACTATGGTGGTTAGTTCAAATAAAGCAGGGTTCCCCAACTGGCGTCCCGCGGGAGGTGTTATTTGCCCCCCCACAGTTTAAAAAAGAAAAATAATACACTTCTTTACTTTTTTTAAATTCCCAAGTATTCCGATGCATAATAGAGAGACAAGTAATCATATACAAATGTAAGCAAGGTTTGAAATTATTATGTTTTAGTCAAACATTATATCTGTTTGGGCTTCTTGCGGTCAATTTATTTGTAATTATGTTCCTGCCCCCCGACCATTGGCTCAATAAATAAATCGTCCCGCGGCTGAATCTTGTTGATGATCCCTGAAATAAAGTGTTACCAAGAAATAAAAAAGAAGGCTGCTCTGCTTGGCTTTGACAACCATCCCGTTTCCACCCATAGCTTCTCTTTCCTGGCTGGTTTTGTCAGAAGCTGTGGATGTGAGTCTCTGGCCTGCAGCGCTACAGGGCAAGTGGTGCTCTACACGCTTTAAGACTAATTAAAAGCCATTGAACAGCTGCAATTATGAAGAGAGTGGCAGTTGGGATGGGGATCCTTCTATCAGCCCCACAGTACAGTAGCTGCCTTTCAGCCCTACAGTAGCTATCTGCCTGGGCTGCCTTTCAGCCCTACAGTAGCTATCTGCCTGGGCTGCCTTTCAGCCCTACAGTAGCTATCTGCCTGGGCTGCCTTTCAGCCCTACAGTAGCTATCTGCCTGGGCTGCCTTTCAGCCCTACAGTAGCTATCTGCCTGGGCTGCCTTTCAGCCCTACAGTAGCTATGTGCCTGGGCTGCCTTTCAGCCCTACAGTAGCTATCTGCCTGGGCTGCCTTTCAGCCCTACAGTAGCTATCTGCCTGGGCTGCCTTTCAGCCCTACAGTAGCTATCTGCCTGGGCTGCCTTTCAGCCCTACAGTAGCTATCTGCCTGGGCTGCCTTTCAGCCCTACAGTAGCTATCTGCCTGGGCTGCCTTTCAGCCCTACAGTAGCTATCTGCCTGGGCTGCCTTTCAGCCCTACAGTAGCTATCTGCCTGGGCTGCCTTTCAGCCCTACAGTAGCTATCTGCCTGGGCTGCCTTTCAGCCCTACAGTAGCTATCTGCCTGGGCTGCCTTTCAGCCCTACAGTAGCTATCTGCCTGGGCTGCCTTTCAGCCCTACAGTAGCTATCTGCCTGGGCTGCCTTTCAGGCCTATAGAGCAGACTAGAGACAGGCCTGCAGACAGAGGCCTGCCTACTAGAACCTAGAGGCCTACTAGACTCTCCTGTCCTTTCCTCTCTAGCACAAACATCTTCCAGCCCTGCTACGGGCACATGCCCTATCCCTATCATACTGCTTCACACATATCCAATATCACACACTGTAAATACTGCAGTGACACACATTCAACCACACACACACACACACACACTTCAGATAAACACTTTCAGTCACATCTTCTGAACAAGAAAGTTGTGAATTGCAGTTATATGAAATACAGGAAGTGAATGGACATTAGAATACAACAGTATCATTAGAACATTAGAACAATATTGAATTAGAAACAGAAAGTATAAATGTACTACAGATATAGGATTTAAATTTGATGTCCCTGTTGTTGCAGTAAATGTCCTGTACAGCAGGAAATGCAAACTTGTAGTGTATTCAAGGTATAAAAGGGCTTCTGAAGTTCGTCATTTCCACTTGAAAATGTCAGACTTGATTTGCCCTAAGTAAAAATGTATTAACCCCTTCAAAAATGTCCATTAATTATAATCCACCCAATAATTCACATTTCCTGTTGCTGCAGGATAATTGTCCTGCTGTGAGAAACTGGTCAAATTAAGATCCTAAATCTGTATGACTATTTGTCATATCCATACACAAAGCTGGTTAAATGTAGAAAAGGAACAGAACATTCATTGAAATAATACATTCCTACACATTCAGTTTTAATTCTGCAGGTTATCCACATTACCATTGTGAGACTAGTTCCAATGCCAGCTATAGCATGTTAGCAAAGCACTAATCAGGGTTCTATCTTCATGGTGCAGCCATGTTGGGTCCATCCAGGCAAAGCTAGATGAGACTGGTTTGGGCGGGGTGGCGTGAGGTACAGGGTTGGGTGGGGTTCAGGGTGGGCTGGGGTGTGGTGGGGAAGTGTACCCCCATTGGAGGACGTTGACACAAGCAGGAGCTGGTAGGTCCTGTTCTCTTTCTCTGTAGTCTGTCCTCACGATAGGTGACTCTCTCTCTCTCTCTCTTTTCTCTGTGTCCCATCCTTCACATCCTGACAGGAGGAAACAAAACACAAGCCCAGTCATCCCTCCATTCCTCCATTCATAGCCCGTCCACAGTCACTCACTCCGTCTGTATGACAACAAGTCATTGAGATGTCAGAGTGCAGACAGGGCCGGGACCCGGCCACACACTGCAATTAACAGACGGACTGAAGGAGCCAATGTCTGCATCCCAAATGGTACCCTATTACCTTTATAGCGCGCTACTTTTGACCAGGGTCCATAGGTATCGGGTCAAACAGAGTGCGCTACATGGGGAATAGGGTGCCATTTGGGAAACATCTAATGAGCCAAGCAGAGAGCCATGGTGGCTATGACAAGGCCAGCGTACTGCAGAGTAATGTCTGCTGAGTTTAAATGCCAACAGGACGGGATAATTAAACTGTATTTATGACTAAGGAAGATAACTGCTGGCCAGAGAGGCATCAGTTACAGAATAGGGGGTGGTGGCAACACTATGTAGGTCTATGAAGGAGATGGTTAAGTATTGTTGTATAGTGGTAGGACAATCAAGGAGCTACAGGGAGGTATGCAGACTCATATAAGTGAGTTATTTAAGTGTGTGTGTGTGTGTCTATCTGTGTGCCTGTTTCCGCTTATGTGTGTATCTGCAACCGACCTCCAGAGGAGTGACTCCACCCTGTTGATGATGTCAGCCAGGTCAAAGGGCAGCGGCATGCTGGGGTCGTCGTCGGCCCAAAACGGCCGGTCCACGGGGGCCTCCTCTGGGGGCAGGGTCTGGGCCAGGCTGGAGTGGCACCTGGAGGGACAGACAGGGACAGGAAATAACAGGACAGGTCAGACACTCCTCTGGACATAAATCACCTCTTATACAGACGCCACCATAATTACACATTGTTACACAGAAGCAATGTGAATCAACAGTGGTGGTTCACTGTATTACACACAATATGAGATCTGTATCTGACTGATAGTGAGTTTGAGCAGAGTAGATCACACAATATGAGATCTGTATCTGACTGATAGTGAGTTTGAGCAGAGTAGATCACACAATATGAGATCTGTATCTGACTGATAGTGAGTTTGAGCAGAGTAGATCACACAATATGAGATCTGTATCTGACTGATAGTGAGTTTGAGCAGAGTAGATCACACAATATGAGATCTGTATCTGACTGATAGTGAGTTTGAGCAGAGTAGATCACACAATAATTGGAGGTAATTGTTGGGTGAGTGTGGAGTGTGTGTGTTGTGTGTGTTATGTAAACACACAGGGAGGACCAGTGTGTGTTTGACCAGGAGGCAGTAGGCTTGTGTGTTTCCTCTCCTGTTCTCTTTATGACTCCCACTTAGACTAGTCTCTATTAGACCCTGCAGGGTGTAGGGCTGTTTGTGTGTGTGTGTGTGTGTGTGTCTGATACGTCTAAGTTTGTGTGTGTGTGTGTATGATCCGTCTGAGTGTGTGTGTGTGTGTGTGTGTGTGTGTGTGTGTGTGTGTGTGTGTGTGTGTGTGTGTGTGTGTGTGTGTGTGACTGGGGTAGATACAGTATGTGATCTGTTTGAGAGGTGATCAGTCAGGAATGTTTTGTATGCAGCCCTACATGGGCGTGTCATCTGTGTGTGTTGTGGTTTAAACCGTCAATATGATGACAAAGCAACAGTATCCTCATAGTCCAGTGATTAATGCTCCAGTCATTTACACACTGCCAGATGGTTTCACTGGAAAGCCCTCTCCTTTCATCCAGTCAGAACAAGAGAGACAGATAGAGAAACAACCCTTATTCTTATTACATGGTGTTTCTATAGTACTCTACATTATCTGATTAATGGATTATGACTTCTACTGTTTCTACCACCTAGTCTGTTGGATCAAAATGGATACCGAAGCATCACGGTATGAGATGTCTCAGTAGGAATGTGTGTGTGTGTCACAGTTACTCCTTACTTCACCATCTCCTCCTCCTCCTCCTCCTCCTCCTCCTCCTCCTCATTATGAAAAATAAGCTGGTTGGTGTCTGACTCGCTGACACCCTACCTCCCCCCATCTCCATCCCTACCCCAGGCACCCTGCATCCCCCTGCCTCCCTACAGTCTCTATGGACCCTAACAGGGAGGTGTGTTATGGATGTGACGGGGAGGTCGTTAATGTGGCCAGGGGACAGGCAGTCCAGGCCATCCCTGCCTCAATTTGCGATTCTATATTTCAACCAAGGGCCACTTAATACTGGAGTAGTTCTTCAGCTAAGTGGTACCACTTCAGCTGTGGTCGAACCCTCTGATAGGTAATGCATTATACCAAGAGGATGGTATTAACATATACCATTCACATACTGTATATCTTCCACGCCTCAGATCAGGGGCCTGATAATAGAATCTGTTAACATGCTCTAAGTACCATTATGTAGCATATCACTTCATAAATAATAGGATTAGCTGACCTTGGGGCTGCGCGACAAGCCATGTGTTTAAATGTTGTCATTATTTATTTAGGGGCAGAATTAAAGGAAGCGCCACTTCAAAGAGAGGACGACGGACACGCCAGGCATAAATATCTAACTGGATGAAAAGAGACACAGACACACAGAGAATAGAGATACGTGCACACACACACACACACACACACACACACACACACACACACACACACACACACACACACACACACACACACACACACACACATTCTGCTTACATCAGCGGACCGACACCAAAGGCCATGGGAACACAGTGCCATTTGATTTTAGATTTAATTAACTATTCATGTTAGACTGGTACAAAAGAAAACACTGGCCTCTTTTCTGCTGAACAAGGATATGAAGAAAGACAGTGTAAATATGTAGTGAAGTTAATTACGTAGTAACACTTTGCTTATCTGACAGAGAATCTAACCATAATAAACTGGAATGGAGAGATCTTGTTTAACCGGAAATGCAGTAGTTATGAGGATGAGAGTTGTGTCAAATATATTGGAGGCAAGGACATTCAACAAACAGTTTACACACCACCTCCAATAGCTGCAAATACCACACCTTCACTTAACGCTAAAATGGAATGAAATAATTCAATATCTAGTCTGGTACCTTAAACTCTCTTGGGCTCTCATAGAAATTCATTGTGAGCTACAGCACTATACACATTATCACAAATCACCCCTTTCCCCTGGACAAACGGCACGTTAAAGGTAAGGTCAAAGACAAAGAGGAGGGAGAAAGGGAGGGATGGAGAGCCAGAGGACCAGGAGTGTGTTTGTGAGTCTCCAGTGTTCCTATGGATTAACCCTAGACAGATATGGGCTAACTATCCCATCTGGTGCTCTCTCGCCGCTCGCTCAGGAGAGATTGGCAATACAATCACTCATTTCAATTTGCCCTGAAACCCTATAGCCCGGCAGGCCTGCTCAAATAGTATGCTAATGTGAAAGGAATCTGAGCTTCTATCGCCTTCTATTCCACAGAGGCCTTCCATAGTGCAGCCGCACACTGCACTTGAACTGCTCTGTCTGGCTGCCTCCCAAATGGCACCCTATTCCCCATATAGTGCACTACTTTTGATCAGAGTCCTATGTGCCCTGGTTAAAAGTAGTGCACTATATAGTGAACAGGGTGCCATTTGGGCCGCAGAGTCTGTGGCAAGGAGGGGGCTATAGAGCTCTAGCCGCCGGAGAAGCCCACCATATGGCCCAGGCCCCGGCCCCACACTGCACTGCTCAAACTAACCACTTTAGCTAAAGTGAGTGTTAATTATGGACAGGCAAAGCAGTCAATAAAAGGTTAATGTAAAAGTCAAAGGATAAATTCCTTTAAGCATTGCATCATTCCACCATCTCCGCGACCAACGCGGTGCTCGCAGGTCTCTCCTAATCAATACGTTTTACTGTAATGCGCTCCCTATCGATTTCCCCCTAGCTCAGCCCTCCCTCCTCAGCCCACTCACTGCCCTGCCTGGTAAAGAAAGGAGGGAAAGAGAGGAAGAGAAAGAGAGGGAGAGAAAGAGGGAAGAGAAAAGAGAAAAGAAATCCATTGCTGCAAGTAAATAAAATGATTAACCTCTGCTTCACTTTGTTGTTTTCTCTCTCTCTCTCTCTTTATTTGTTGGGAGTGCATGGTTGGTCCAGAGATCAACATTATCATCAGCAGGAACCCTCCATCTCTCCACTAGCCATGCAATTGTGCTGAGTCCACTTATGCAGCCAGGATCATACATTAAAAGCCTCTCTGCTCTTAACAGGATGGAGATCCGCCTAATAGACAACATCAGTGCTTCCGACTCATGCAATTACACTGATAAATGCCACGATTGTGTCAGGCCAAGTGAAAAAAAAAGCAGGCTAACATAGATAGCGAACAACACTTATTGCGTTATTGCTACAGGAGGTCATTTGTAACCACACATGGGAGTAAATGGAGGCTGTTTGATAAAGACATTATGTATGGGATAGGTAGGGTGGGGTTGTTGCCTGATGGAAATGTATTTTAAGGAGATGGGTTGTGATATCTCTCTTTCTCTCTCTCTCTGTGTGTGTGTGTGTGTGTGTGAGAGAGAGAGAGAGAGAGCCTCAGATCACCTGGATCCTCATTCTCTCCACTACACCCACAGTTCCCTTCTTTAGAACTCTGCAGGTGTGAGGTTTAACGGCCTTGGCACCGGAGCCCCAAACCAGAGAATGCAATCAAACGAGTCATGCAGAAACAGGCATGTGTCCCATAAATTCAGACTAGCCGCCGAAGGTGATGTACGCAATCACGTTGCCCAGGATGACAGCGGTTCAGCAGGCATGTCTCGCCTGTACCTGTACACATCTCTGTCTTGTGTAAGAGTCAGTGGGAACTTTGTGTAGTCATGTCCTGTACTGTAAGGTTCCGTCAGGCTGCGTGGTGTGGGGCCTGTGCTATTTCATTTGCCCGAAGGCCTTCTGGGGTCATGCATGCACGGGCACACACGTACGCACACAAACAGGGTCCTCTCAGGCCGTCCTCATTACTGCCGTAGGCACAGCAGAGCGTGGGTAGGGCAACGTCCCAACAGCTTCCTCAGGATCAATCCACTAACCACTATTGTCTGCAGACAGACTGTGCTGGCTGTGCACTTTGTGAGTGTGTGAGGTGGGCGATTGCGGAGGAGAGGAAAGGGGGGAGCAGGCGGGGCATCAAATGCGTGACATATGTTCCTTTCATTTTGATTCCTTTTAAAGAGCCCCTGCTAATAAAACTAACATCTGATCCACTCTTTCCTCTAATTAATGGCTGTGGAAAACACGCAAATGCTTTTTGGTCGGGAGCAGGAGCTGAGGTTGCTTTCTTCACCCACGTGCCGCTGTGCAGGACAAACACACAGACACACACACAGGGTGATGCTGCTTGTAACAATGAGTGAGCTACCTTTGGGTGGGACGCCCCGCCACCCTGCCACAGCCAGACTCAGACCCTGTGAGGTCCCCTTCCATCCAGCTGCAGTCTGATCTGGGGCTGCTCATTAAACCACATGAAACAAATAGGATCCTTTATTATTCTACTTTATTAGAGCCTGCAGGACTCCTACATGACAGCAGTGGGAACACAGGACCTGTAGATCTGGGCTGCGGCACGTACGACCACACCATGTACACTTCTGGTCTCTGCAATGCTCCTGTGCTGCATGATTCAATAACTAAGTGAATGAGGCAGAGACAAAGCGGGGCTCATCAGAGCAGAGCACACCAAGTCTCACACCGAGGGTGTTTGATGTGGGCTGGCTGGGTGGGTTGTTGAGTGTCTGGTGCCTCCACCAACCAGATGCCATGCAAAACACACAAGCAGCAAGGTAGTCGCTAAATATCCTTTATAATTGGGGCCATAAAACACAATTGCAGTCTGGACTTGCAAAGGAGGAGTCAGGCAAACTGCTGCTGCTGCTCCCAAACCAGGTGGACGTCCATTAGTCGTTTAACAGCTAAACAAATTACCCAACACCCCAGCCCTACTCTGCTACAGCTCTCCTCTCTTACCTCGGGCTATGGGATGGAATGCGGCTTAATGCCAACATTTACGAGCAGACAACTTTTGTTCAAACGCAATCAGGCTGTAATGAAAAAAGCAGGAACAGGACAAACAGATAGAGCTTCTGTCCACGGCTTCTGGCCGTATGGACTGTATGTGTGTGTGTGTGTGTGTGTGTGTGTGTGTGTGTTCCAAGAAGGATGAAGAGTGCCTCCAAGCCACCTGTGAGAGCTCCATAGCTTTGAC
>NC_140024.1:22295626-22355626 GCF_964263955.1 Coregonus lavaretus | reverse complement strand
CGTGAGTGAACTGCCTTGTCTTAAGCTCATGTGGAGTAACGTTGGCTCCATATATCTCTCTTTCCCAGTTCCCTACACGCACATATCACATGTGCCAACACACCACGACAATCCCAGGCTCTTGTGAATTAATCTACGTTAAGCTTGAATTAACATAGACATACATCCTGCACTGCAGGATCCTCGGATTCAGGCCCTGGATTGATTTATGCCCCATGTGAGTTTCTCACAGCTAGCAGACCTGTCACACGCTGTCGTGTCAAAGGCTAACGGCTCTGTGACTTATGTCTTCCTATAGCCTGAGGATATGACAATAGAGCACTGTGCCATGGAAGGTACTGTAGGTAGGGCTGGGTGCTAACAGGGTGAAAGTGAGGATAACGGTGCCACCTAATGGCTGAGACACACCTTGTGCCATGTGTGGGCATAGGAGGGGGCACAGGGGCAGAGAGAGAGAGAGAGAGAGAGAGAGAGGGAAAGAGAGAGAGAAAGAGGGTTAGCCAGCAAACACTGTCAGTCACCTGATCAATGGTACCACTGCATAGCTCCTGTGTCCATCTGTGTCCTCCCCCCAGCCCACTCCAGCCCAACACAAACACGCTAGGCTGGGAGGTGAAAAGAGGGGTATTTAACACACCAGCTAACCTGCAGACAGACTTTATCAGCTGGACAAATCAATAGGGCTGTCTGAGAGCAGAGCCGCGTCCTGCATGGTGCTGGAGGGGAGCAGCAGGGGTTACCGCTGGCTTATTGCCACCCGGACTCCACCCCAGCCCCCCGGTTCTCTACCCCAGCCCCCCGGCCCCCTCCTGGGGCCACTGTACCTGTCTCCTCTCCCCCCATCGATTCTGCCTCAGCGCCCAGTATAGTCCACTACAGCCTCCCACCCACACGGCAGAACAACAGGCCCCTAATGCTCCAGCCTCATCAACTCTGTGTGGAGTAGACACTGTTTTCAGCCCACAGGGAGAGAGAAGGAAGAACACAAAGAAAACAGGACGTTCAGAAATGTAATAGTACAGACACATGCAACTGTGTATACTGTGTCCCTTGGGTTCAGACTGCCTGATTCCCTAGTACATATAGCACAGAGCATGTTCCTGCTACAAATGGCTTTCTCATGTCGGGGTCTTACTTACTGGGACCCAGGATACCTGCCTGTACACAAAGGACAGGAGAGCAGATGCTCCACACCGCACCGTCCGTCTGACATTAACCTGACAGACATTTCTCCCTAACTCTGAGGATTTAATGCTCTAAAAAGCAGGAGAGTACCCCCCCACCCCACCCCCTTTCACTGTTACCTACTTACCTTCAACAACGGTTAACATCATAAGACAGGAGATATGGAGGTGGGGGTGGGGGGGGGTAACACCGTCCTGTACAATGCCCCCGTCTCTGTCTGGTAGCTGGGTCTGTTCTGACATTTGGGGCCATGGGGACCGTGTGAAAGAGCAGATGTTCACAGACGTACACAGGAACAGAGAGACTACACACACACACTGGAACACACACACAGCAGAACACACACACACACACAGCGGAACAGAACATACATACGCCTTGGTGTTTGCCACGGCCCCTTGGCTTCCACTAGCCCCCAGGACAGGTACAATCCGTCCCAGACAACATAGCGCACACGCACACACACACACACACACACACACACACACACACACACAGCTAGTGAACTACAAGTGAACGACCCGATCTGACCTTCAGAGATTCTTCTACCTTGTAGCTGATACCAGGGGAGGGATGTCTAGTTTCTTCATAGGGCAACTTCCTCCATCTCATCAAAACCATGACTGACAAGACGTTCAATGCCTCTTGGCAGCAACCAACAATGCTGAGCTGATTTAAAAGTACAGTGGGGTGGAGGGAGATTTCAGGGGTTAAACTAAGAGGTGGGAAGTGAGCTAGAGCCAGAGGAGAGCGTAGGGAAGGAAAAGAGAGAAGAGAAGAGAGGGAAAGAAAAGAAGAGAGAGTGAAGAATCGGTTTCCACCGAGGACTGCAGGCACAGTTATGGAAATGGATGGCTGGCAGCTTCCTCTGCTAACTGTAAACAGGATCTTGGTAAGGCATATAGCCTCCAGCCAGGCCCGGGGAGCCTGGCACCATTACAGTGCACCACCTCACCGCTCCTACTCCTCTCCCCGTCCATACCTCTCTCCTTCCTTCCTTCCTTCTCTCCCTCCCGCTCTCTCCCAAACCTGCCCAGGCTTCAGTATTTAGTAATTCATGAACAGGGGAGGTGGAACCGGCCCACACACATCCTGATACCAAACACATGACATGTTCCCCATGTCTCCTCCACCAAACTACAAAGAGCCTCTTTTGTTTCCCTAAAAAGAAACACAAAATAGTACCGCAGTGTAGTTGTTGTAGTTGTCTAGTCACACCTGGCAGATGTTGCAACACTTGGTACTGGGCTATATAAATCAGGGAGAAACATGGTGTCTCTCGTTGTGTAATAGCTGGAGAACATTTATTACTGGTAATTACTAGGTGAACACAATGTTCGGTTTAGTAAGATGTCACACTTTGGCACTGCCAGTCTTGGGTTTGCCAGGCTGCAGATGGGGATACAGCGCCACAGAGGGTTCTGATATTGGGCCCAAACACCAGCCAGATCTTTCACTGAGGGGTGCAAGTGCGCCGCCCTATGGGCTCCCGAGTAGCGCAGCGGTCTAAGGCACTGCAACTCAGTGCTTGAGGCGTCACTACAGACCCCCTGGTTCAATTCCAGGCTGTATCACAACCGGCCGTGATTGGGAGTCCCATAGGGCGGCGCACAATTGCCCCAGCGTCGTCCGGGATTGGCCGGTGTAGGCCGTCATTGTAAATAAGAATTTGTTCTTAACTGACTTGCCTAGTTAAATAAAGGTACAAAAAAATTAATAATGTAAAGGGCTACAGCTAGCGCTATGAGGGTACAAACTTCCCTTGAAAGCTTTAATAAGACATATGGTAAGACCAGTCATGTAGCACTCCTCAACAGTAACCACTTCAGTTCCATCCCTCTACAGATCCTCCTTTGAGAGTAACTTCCTCTCTCAGATCCTTTCCTTTGAGAGTAGCTTCCTCTCTCAGATCCTTTCCTTTGAGAGTAGCTTCCTCTCTCAGATCCTTTCCAATGAGAGTAGCTTCCTCTCTCAGATCCTTTCCTTTGAGAGTAGCTTCCTCTCTCAGATACTTTCCTTTGAGAGTAGCTTCCTCTCTCAGATCCTTTCCTTTGAGAGTAGCTTCCTCTCTCAGATCCTTTCCTTTGAGAGTAGCTTCCTCTCTCAGATCCTTTCCTTTGAGAGTAGCTTCCTCTCTCAGATCCTTTCCTTTGAGAGTAGCTTCCTCTCTCAGATCCTTTCCTTTGAGAGTAGCTTCCTCTCTCAGATCCTTTCATTTCTGACCTCCATCATACCCCTATGTATGTCTCAGACCTGGATTCTGGGTTTGCCTACTGCACTGTACTGCACTGCCTCTCCAGCAGGCGCAGGCCTCTCTCCTCTCCTCTTCTAAACACATGTAGCTGGCACAATTACATTATATTTGCCTTGCTGCTGAACAAAGTGTCCCGTCGTAATTCGGGACCTAACACAAAAGTAAACAACTTCATCTTGTCTGGAAATATGTGTCACTGTGATTGCATTAAGCTGTCCATCGCCACAACAGTAGAGGGGAGAGGAGTGTGTTGTAATTAACGATTGGGTTCGGTGTGTGTGTGTGTGTCTATCCTCTCCACTGCTCTCCTTCAAACAAACCCATCCTGCGGGAAGCCATTGTTTGGACTGCAGCATCATGGGTAGCCTTTTATTTACAGATTTTAATTGCTCTGGTGATCTGTGGGTAAAAACACCCTGTCGTAATCAGCCTACAATACAACTGCTACTCTTTCTGACAATCCCAATAAAATGGTCCAGTGTCTAGAGAAAATGAATGAGAGAAGTGGATGGAGGTAGAAAAATAAAACAAAGGATAAGGACGGGAATTTTTGGGATGCAAATTGTCGAAATGTTGCTTCCATTTTCCCAGAGAGGAACTAATCCGAGTGAGAGGGATCGCAGGGAAGCAGGGCTGAGGCTCAGGGAGACGGGACCAGGAATGAGTGCTCCAGCACTTCAAAGTGACAACCGTGAGGAGCTCACCGTCCCCGGACCTCCAGAGCGGAACCACAGAGGAGACATCACGAGCTGCGACCGGAACTCAACTTCTCACGCTGGCATCACACAGAGACACGAGAGAGAGGAGGAGTAGGTTACCTACAGACACACTGTACAGATTACTGTCAGCAGGGCTGGGGTCTGGGTCCATCAACGCAACTCAACTCTGTCACGTATACTGTACAGGAGGAACTCCTAGCATGGCTGTAGCTCCAACTCTACAACTACCTGTCTAGGACTCATAGATACAGTTTGGTTGCCTGCGAGCAAATAAAGTGAATTAACTGTTTTCAGTGTAAGTTATACAATTAAAGAGTAAAACATACAGAAAAAGTATGACTATAGCATTTTCCAAAAGACAGAGTCTGGCTATGGACAGAACAATGACAGCATGCAGTTTCTGTAGACTAGGAAAAGCAACACATTGAGGAAAAGCCGGTCTTATTTAAGTGTGCCAATGCTATCCCATTATTATGCCTATGTGATAAAGGTAATACAAACACTGTGGGCATCAAAGGTCCATGAAAAATGTAACAGCCAATCAGATGGCAATTATTCACTTTAATCTCCTGGAGGCAGCCAATGGGGAAGAGCCTGCGGTGATGGTCGCCTGGCGGGGTTGAATGCCTTCTGCACATTCCACAGCATGAACAATCCAAACACTTACCAAGCATTATGCTCAACTCTCAAACTCTCACCACTCAAGTACAGGCGTAAAACTATCCCAACTATTTTTTTCTGTTCTTCTTCTGAATATACAACTGCTTCGTCTAGATTTTTTGGTCTTTCTTCAGCTATTGATTGTTTAATTGCATTCTATTGGATAGAGAGACACCCAGAACTGTTACTGTTCTAAGAGCTGATTGATCGCTTGGTTAAAGCAAACAGAATTTGCAAGAGGCCACAGATATCCTGAGGTTGCAGAGATCAGTATAGGTCACAGACAAAATACATATTTCACTGCATATGGGACTAGACTATTTGTCACAGCCTATTGGAATATACCAGTTTTCTCTGTGTATGAAACTGGACCAGTTTTCACTGTGTATAAGTGCTACTAGACCAGATGCTATGAGAGACCACAGTCTGGGATGACATCAGAGGTTGAGGGGCCTGTAAGGCTATTGGTTATCCCTCTGAGGCCAATCATATCACACAGCCAGAGGAGAGGAGAGGGCTGAGGATTTTAATCAGAGGCCTGCTCTCTACTCTACTCTGGGCCTGGATCCAATGGCTATGGAGACCCAGTGGGAGAGAAGGTCTCACATCCTGTAGTATAGTAGCTAATGTAGCACCATGTCACTATGTGCTATTTCAATACACTCACACAGTGAGAAGAGAGTTGTTACACTGTTGATTTCTTGTTTTTTATGATCATGATACTCTGCATTGGGAATGCTGCATTGTGGGTAATCATGTCAATGAGTCAGTGTGTGCGTCTGACAGTGTTGCTGGCTCCAGCCTGACTTCTCTCACGACAGCCCAGCCTTTAGCCTCAGCACCCTCCCTGGCCTGTTGTAATCAATGTGCGTGTGGAGCCAGTCGATGGTAACGATCCGACCGTGGTCTTCATTAGTGAAACACTTCAGATACAAATGACATCTTTAATCAATCAACATTCAGGGACTAGACCAGGGTTAAATGCAGCACAGGCACAACTCTCTCTCTCTCTCAAATATTCCAGTAAAGATTTCAGAGGGAAACTGAAATAGCTCTAAGGCCTCCTCTCCTCTAACGTAACAGTGTTAATCAGTCCCATGTCGATCTCCCCTCTCTCTCCATCACAAGGTTAAATGAGTCTACACTCACACATTGTAATTACTGAACAGCCCTAAACACACTGATGAAGAATAATAGTAGAGAGAGAAAGACACAGAGGGCTTCTATCCATCCGGTGTTCCTCTGATTTCCTTCAGCTCGCCCTTCAACTTCTCCTTCTCTCTCTTCATCTTCTTCTTCTCCTCTGTCCTTCTCATTTTTCCTCTCCCTCCTTTTCATCCTCCTTTTCTCTCTCCCTGTCCTTGATGGTCTTCCTAGCCTTTTCATCCTCCTTTTCTCTCTCCCTGTCCTTGATGGTCTTCCTAGCCTTTTCATCCTCCTTTTCTCTCTCCCTGTCCTTGATGGTCTTCCTAGCCTTTTCATCCTCCTTTTCTCTCTCCCTGTCCTTGATGGTCTTCCTAGCCTTTTCATTCTCCGTCTTCCTCTCCTTCTCCTTCTCCTTCTTTCTTCCTCTCCTTCTCCTTGACTCCAGTCTGAGTTAGATAGATTGTGTGTAGCAGGCACCAGACAAGGCTGTTTGACAGGCTCCTTAGCCGCATGGTTGACTACATAACTAGCAGCATTAGTGAGCAGCTACACCCATGGAGCACATCAACGGCAAGAGGCCACTCGACAGTGACAACACACACGTACACAAGTTAGCCGGTAATTGTCGGCTTTTGGCCCCCCCAAAAAAATTACAAGCCGATAAATACAATTGTAGCCGGCCAATCTGTCCGGGAGAGGTTGTCTATGATAGGGAACACCCCGATTTCGCGCTTCAGCACCATTCTGTGAAGATGAGCAGAATGCTGGCGCGGCCAAATGCAATCTAGTGTGCAAATCGGCATTCAGGTAGGATGCAATTTTTGAATTTTTATTTATTTGTTTTCGTTTTTATAATAATTTGTTTTATCATTAGCGTATTATTAGTTTATATCATCATTATTATCACATTTATTAATCTAAACCAGTTCTTTAAATATGCAAAATTAGTTTTGTTTAATTCTGTTGAGCCATTTTCGACCTGTCTCTGTATTAAGTTTAAGATAGTTTATAAGTAGGCCAGTTGTAAAATAAATATCATTAGCCTATTGCTGTCATTTGTGGGGTATGGTAGGCACTAGCCGTTGTTGTTAATTGCCTATTCATAACTTTTGTGAAGGTTTAAACCAGTTCGCAAGTGTTTTGTTTCATTCTGTTGAGCCATTTTCTTTGGCTAAATTAAGTTCCTGTACTGTAATGTTGTGTTTACCTCAATATAACAGCCTGCTCGTATTTTCCCTATAAACAATGGCTTGACTAACTTTAGATATTATCCTAATTAAGTTTAAAACCCATTTGGAAGGTTTGGTGTGGTGTGGCTATTATTAAGCTTTAGCTAACGTAGGCCTATGATATGAAGGCAGTGCACACAGGTGCTCCAACTGACTCCGACAGTTCAACTTGAAGTGAGGAAGAATGCTTTAGGCCTACCAGAGTTACTCCTATAATCTAGCAATATAATGCTTATCTTTATAAAACATATTCTGATCGCAAAATAACAAATAAGCCTCCTTCTGTACTCCTATATCTGTGTAGCAGATGCAGTAGCCATCTGACAAATACATACCGACGGCATATCTCTATCTCTCTGGGGCTAGCCCTTAGCTTCTCTTCCTTTATATATATTTTTTATTTTAATATCATACAGTGGAAATGTAAGCCTATAGGCATATGCATGCAATTCCCTGATGAATTTAGTGCTCAAATCTCCAACAGCTGAACCTTGAGGTGGACAAAAATATTGTTTTAGGAAAGTAAAAAACAATTACAAAAAATAGGCTAAAGTTTTGCATACGCTACACATGGAAACACTGTTTTTAAGGACACATAAATATGGCTAATTTGGCCAATATCCCTTGTTTATTGATGGCGCTGGCTGCGCCAGGTCAGAGGTTTCTTTCTCTCTCTCTTTCTACTCTCGGATCTGAATGCATATGGATATCCGGTAAATTTCTCAAATGTCCGGTAAAATTCAAATCTTCCCGGTCACGTTGTCCGGCGCCACATTTTCCTAACCGAAACCCTGACACACACACACACACACACACACACACACACACACACACACACACACACACACACACACACACACACACACACACACACACACACACAGGAACACATGGAGTCAATAGCGCTGATTTCCCCTGTCAGCTGTCTGGCAGGCACAGGTTTAAAGAGACATCAATCTGTGATGTCAGCACTTACCTAATGAACCGTCTCAGATCGATGGGCTCACTGGTCCGCTACACGCTCTAACTGTTTTAATGGATACACTAACCCTGTCTCCCTGCCTCTATTGGGATGTTACTAGGAGATGCTGCCTGGGCCTCACTAACGTGTGTGTGACACGTGTATGTTTGTACGTCATCATCAACTTCCGTGGACAGCAAAGATGTGTGTTTGTGTGTGTGTGAGACTGCGTATATACGCAAGCGAGCATAATGTATGCATCTGTGTGTGCTTACATATGCACGTGTGTGTGTGTGTATATTTGTGTTACAAATGTTGTAAGAAAAGCTGGGTGGCCCTAACTCCACACCTCCACAGATGTCACAGCTCCCACAATGCATCTGTCTCTATGGTGACAGCGGCAGCGGTACAGCAGCGTGAGATGCAGTACAATCAGATTAGTTCCATTCCCTTTGATCGTCCCCTGAATGCCAGCGCAGCCATCACTTCTCACCATGTGACACTTCAGAGAGGCTCACACACCTAATTGAGCAGAATAAATATATTATATTGTGATAAGTGTTGTGATTGTAACAAATTGTACTGCATGACTGACACAAATCACGGCATTAGCCCTGGCTCTCTCTTATCTCCTGCGTCTTCCTGTCCTCTCCTACAATAAACATGGGGAGCCTGGATGGAGGGCAGGGTGAAGGGAGCCGCACAGAGATCCAGATTTACTGACTTAACCATTCAGAAAGTCATCTCATCCGACCGCCTCTCATCGCCCATTGCCTCTCGCTGCATGAGAAACATCATCTTTCCACAGGAGCCATAATTTACAGATGGCTTCACCCTCCTCACTGGGTCTGCCTGTGATCTCCACCAGGGGGGAAGGAGGGAGGGATAGAGAGAAGAAGAGGGGTTAGAGAGAGAGAGAGAGAGAGAGAGAGAGAGAGAGGGGGAGGGGGGTGCAGAGAGAAAGGGAGAGAGAGAGAGATATAGAGAGAGAGAGAGATAGAGAGATAGCGAGAGAGAGAGAGAGAGAGAGAGAGAGAGAGAGAGAGAGAGAGAGAGAGAGAGAGAGAGAGAGAGAGAGAGAGAGAGAGAGAGAGAGAGAGAGAGAGAGAGAGAGAGAGAGAGAGAGAGAGAGAGAGAGAGAGAGAGCGAGAGAGAGAGAGAGAGAGAGAGAGAGAGGAGAAGGAGAGAAGAAAAAGACAGTGCGGCTGACGTGTTAATCAGTGAATCAGCGCCGTCCACTAATGTGTGCCAGTGTAAATAAGGCCGTCATCTCCTGCTGTCACATACGCTGTGTTTCCAGCCCATTAGGCCCAGCTACCTCTGTGAGACGCAGCGCCTCGCTGGAGACTCATTTATGTGTCTATAGGCATCTGTGGCTGGTGATAGGGAGCCCACATGAAATTAATGGGAGAGTGGGTGCTGCCAGCCAGCCAGTCCTGTTACACACACACAAGCACAGACAGAAACACGCACACACACACACACAAACGCACAAGTGAGCACGCACACACACACCCACACACAGTGCTTTTATGTGCATGGGGTAAACTAACCTTTGCAGTAAAGATTTAGCAGCTTTATTAGTTTAGGAAATGGCTGTAATTAAGGATAATTCATAATGGCTGCTTCTCCCCTCTCTGCGGTATTAAAAAGGGGCCGGCCTAATTTAGCCTACCTGCGTTAGAGCAGTAAAATAGAGAGAGAGAGAGAGAGAGAGAGAGACAGGCCTCTGCCAGCTGTACAGCGCATGTCAACCAAACTCCAGTCTAATGACCATTTCACACACATTTAAAAGCCATGCTCATATACACCTACAGTATATCCTCTCTGTCTGTCTGTCTGCCTGTCTGTCTCTGCCTGCCTGCCTGCCTGCCTGCCTGTCTGTCTGTCTGTCTGCCTGTCTGTCTGCCTGTCTGCCTGTCTCTCTCTCTCTGTCTGCCTGTCTGTCTGTCTGTCAGTCTGTCTGTCTCTCACACTCATTCCCCAATGCAGCCATGCATGTCAAACACATCCATGCAGGCACTCACTGATATACACATAAAACATGGTTATCTCCCTGGGCCATGTGGACCCAGTCTGAGTGAGACAGCCAGGGCCCAGCCCACTGCTCAGCCCCAATATGAGGCCCCGTGTCTGGGTCCACCCCGCTGTTCCCCTCTCCCCACGGGCACCCCACTGGAGGCTAGCACGGAACCAGCCAGCAGATGGATCGATATGTTCACAGATGCTGCCAGCTCCTCTCAGCCATTACTAGTGATGAATAATGGAGGATAACCCCATACATCCTCCATATCCCCCCCAACACAGAGACGCATACACACACACAGACACACACAAACAAACAAACACACACACACAAACAAACACACACGTGCACGCAACCCAGAGCACACAGGGCTGGAGGGGCCATCTCAATGCATTCAATACAACAGAGGTGGAGACCGAGGAGCAGAGAGAGGCTAATCTGTAAGATACATCCCCATCTCCACTTCAAAGCTTCAATAAGGAATAGGACAGGTTGCATGGTATACAATTACAGCTCTCTTCTAAACATCCAGGCTTAGCGTGTGCCTGTGTCTAACTGAATTTGAATTCAGAGTAGAGCGCTGCTCCCGGCAGACAACAACCCACATATAATTACCCACGACAAGAACACAACTGTATATAACCGAGAGAGCACTAGAGAGTGGACTTGTGGGTCACTACACTACACACTGATTAAATTAGCTAACCGACAAAGACACCAAAGACTGCCATTATTGTGTGAGGCATAGCTACAAGCCTCTTACATGGACAACAACAACCACAACACTCAAAAAACCCAATCAATTACTGAATAACAACATGTCTGAGATGTGATTTCCGCGCTGGGCCGTTGATGTCTTTCACGCCAACATTGATTACCCTCCTTGTAACGTTTTCTGTTAATTCTGTTCGCCCCCACACAAAATCTATACATTGTGCATCTGTAGGCAGGCATCCCGGTGGTTTAAAGGCTGCCTCAGCTCCACAGACGGACAATCACTGTCAATCTAACTAATGACCAAGAGGCTTCTGCTGCTGAGGAAAGGGGGAGGCGCCCAGGGAGCAGCAACATGAAGCAGAATAAATGGGACGGATAGTAGCATCTTCATGCTAATCAACAGTGGAAAAGTGTATAAATGAATCCTAGTCTGCAGTAACTCCAAGTGCTGACTTTTCAATGAAACTTTTGTTGGATCAAAAAGAATTGTAGCTGCAGATCAACCAGGGAAAATTCATGCAAGGATGGTGAAAAGTTATATTACTGTATGTAAGGGTGAAAAAGTACAATGGTTGCCCTCCAAAAAACTGCCCCCAAGGTTTTTGCTCAACAAAGACAAAGACAGAAAGAAAGAGAGGAACTAAAGAAAGCAGTGACAAAAACACAAGGGCAGAGAGCCGATGTTTCAGTCATACAGTATATAACACTCCCCTCCTGTGAGGTGCTGTATCACTGTGTATCACAGTGGCTCTGTCTGTCTGTCGGTCTGTCCACTACAGTACATGAGCCTCAGATTGTAGTGTAGCAGAGGAGATTGGATCAGACCTGCGGTCCAGTGGGTGTTACACACTCAGATAAAAGACAAAGTGATGCCTGGGTAGAGAGAGAGAGAGAGAGAGAGAGAGAGAGAGAGCGAGAGAGCGAGAGAGAGGGTAGCCTAAAGGTGTGACCTAACTGATTAGATGAGAGGCAGGACAGAGCCGGGGCTGGAGCAAGCAAGCTGACAGACAGTATTAGGCTATAACCTGAGAAAGTGGAGGTGATGGAGAGACAGGGGGAGGGAGAAAGAGTGAAGAGACAGCAGGGGAGGAAGAGAGAGAGCGAGCAGAGGGAGAGAGAGAGATGGAGGAGAGAGGAAAAGGAGGTTGGGGTGAGGGGGGTTCTGTGTCACTTTATCAAATTTCTCCCTGGCACCTGGTAACAGGGGTCGAGGAAAGCAAAGCAAGGAGGGCAGCGTGTAAAGCTGAGTGAAAACATAGAACACAGCAGCGCTCTAATACCTTTCATAAAGAGAAAAGCCTCTTCATCCTCCACCCATGATTAAATACAACCCGAGTGCCCAAAAAGTAGGCTCCATGTTGCAGGGGTTGGTGTGTGTGTGTTGCAGGGTGACAAGGGTAAAAGCAATTTGTGGAGAACTTGTTCTGTGAGTGAAGTGATGGGGGCATGCTAGGTCTGCACACCGTCGCCTGGCCTAGCACACTGAAACATGCTGATGGGATAGAGCTAATGTACTATACTGCCACACAGCCAAAAGGAATGCTGTCATCAGCAGCTGAACAAGGAGACTTGACTTAAAGACGGGCGTGGAGGACGGCAGAGCAGAAAGGCCCGCAGAGCTGACTGATTTAAAACCAAAACATCAGATATAGTGAGGCCTAACACAAGACATGACAGAAAAGCCAATGACACTAGAGTGTGTTGCTGCGCAGCCCCTGTGTCCCTGCTCATCCCATGGCCTCAGAGAGAGAGAGGAGAGAGAGAGAGAGAGAGAGAGAGAGAGAGAGAGAGAGAGAGAGAGAGAGAGAGAGCAAGAGAGAGAGAGAGAGCGAGAGAGAGAGAGAGAGAGAGCGAGAGAGAGAGAGAGAGAGAAAGCGAGAGAGAGAAAGCGAGAGAGAGAAAGCGAGAGAGAGAGAGAGAGAGAGAGAGAGAGAGAGAGAGAGAGAGAGAGAGAGAGAGAGAGAGAGAGGGAGAGAGGGAGAAAGCGAGAGAGATACATACAGAGTGAGAGGGAGCAAAGGAGAGAGACAGAAACACCGACAGCGACAGAGAAGGGGCCATCATCAGTGTCCCCCTCCCTGATTTCCTTGATCTAATAGAAGATAATGAGACAGACGGCGGAGCCGGCCCTGGCCCCTTTTTGGCACTGAGCAGGACTCAGGCCCTCAGGGGCCCATCCACCCCTACCTCCACCCCACCACAGCAGCCGTAGCAATAAGAATAAAGGCATAAACGAAGGAGTCTATTTGAGCTGAGAGTGATGGCTAGCTTGTTGCTTATCGCCAGCCAATAAATCTCCATGCAGAGAGAGGCGAGAGATGAGGAGCGCTTATCTCATCAGAGCACCACTGATGCCTCTATGTCTGACGGAGCGATGCCACCACCGCCGAGCCGCCCGCTGAACGCCACTCAGCGCCTGATTTATCACGGCAAGGGTGAGGAGGGAAGAAGGGAGGAGAAGTTTTGTGGCGGAATAAAACAAAAATGAGAAAGGAGGGAAGGGGAATCAAAAAATGAAATAAAATAAAAACATATTGAAAAGCAGAAAGCAAAGAGGGTGAAGGGAGGGCGATAATGCAGAAATATAGAGAGCACGCAAACAGAAAGGTTTTAAGGTTTTCCAGGGAAAACAAGGGAGGCTTCGGCGTGAGGCGATGCAATAAACTACAAATAAAAACTCCAGGACCTGCAGGGGGAAAAAGCCACCCTCTCTGGCGAGTTTGGGGTGGGAGGCAGGAGGTAGTGAGGCGAATTGCACTTGACAGGCGGATTGTGTGGATTGTGTGGGATTCAGCAGGTTTCCGGGGCTGGTAGAGGAGGAGAGAGAGGGACGCAGAAAGCAGCTCTCACTGAAACAAGTACCCTGTGCCCCACTGTCTGCCTGGTTACTGGAACATGTTTATGTGAATACTGTACAGGGCTGGGCCGTCATTAGAAGCTGTGTGGTTATCATCTCCATGACTCAGTACAGTGTGTAAGGATAGTCCTATGGGGAGGCAGTGTGAGGGATCACAGCTATGTCTGGGTCTGATGAATCAGTCTTATGCAGGGCACGGCCGGTCTAATCCAGGCGACGGCCGGGGAAACGTTCATACCACATCTAATCATATCTGGGAGCGGGGCTCGGGCACGTGGCAATCCAGGCCTAATGCTGTGTTATTGCTGGGTGCTCTGCCCCCCTCTGCTCCCTGCTCACCCCAGCTCCTGCCTGTTTGTCCTGGGTTTGAGCACCAGATCCACCACCCCCACCCTCCACAGCCACCCAGTACCCGGCTCTGCCACGGCCCAGCCACGGAGAAGCATCAGAGGGGGAAATTACCAGCGCTGTGACCCCTCTGCTTCAGCCACTAGTGATGAATAGCTGGCCCCAGTAACACAGGCAGATTACCCCCATAAGAGGTTTTTAGAGGGACGGAGGGCGGTGGAGAGGGGGGTTAGGAGTGGGTCTGATAAATGACAGGTTTATCTAACCGCTTTCTCCAGAGAGTCACCATGGGGAGGAACAATAAAGAGGCTGGAGAGGGAGATGACTGACTGGGAGAATTATGTCAGAGCGATTGTCAATCATGGTGGTGGGCAGGCGATGGGTGGCGTTGAGCGGTGGAGGTGGTGGAGACTGGAGTGGCGGCCAGGCGCTGTGCTCTCCCCGCTCTCCTCTCCTCTCTCATACGGTCGTCTGAATTAGTGTGGTGGTGGTGGGGGGTGGGTGGGGGGGGGTTGATGGGAGACAGACGGGTATAATATTCTCATCACTCTTCACTCAGCTCGGCAGCTCAGCTCGGCAGGCTGCGTCAATCGTCTACCCTGGCCCAGGGCGGTGCTCAGCCCAGCCAGCCGCCACGCATCACACCCAGCAAATATTCCTGAACCACAATTTTTCATATTTCCCTGTATGCATAAGGAGATGAAAAATCATCCCATCATTTGTATTGTCTGACTGAGGTTATACACAAATATTAGTTTATCTACTCCACCTAAGATTGCCTCCCTAAGCAAGACGGATTGGTCTTTGGGAGGGGGCAATATTCCCAGGAACATATTCAGTCCATCTTTTATGTGCTGCAATTCAACGGATCAGCTCCAGGTATGAGCTGCTGCTGTTTCAAGAAGACAGGCTCGATAAAACTAAACACCCAATAGAGACTGCGCTTCGGTTATTATCTGCAATACGCTTTAATTGCAAGACAATTTGCGGCGTGGCAAATGTATAGTTCTGAATGTGAAACGATCCCTCATGCATAGCAAAAAGAGCCCAGGCACCTAATCTTCATATTCATTCACTGTGCATTTATTGAACAATTATGGAAAATTGATATTCAAGCAAAACAAGTATAGGAATCAATGAGGAGAGAAACAAAAATAACTTTCCAAATAAAGGGCTGCATCGATTTTTGTAACTGCTCTGTGCTGCCAAGTCTCTCCAGATAGATAGAAAAAGAGGGTGAGAACAAAAAAATGAGAGAAAGAGAGAGAAGAGAGAGAGAGAGAGAGAGAGAGAGAGAGAGAGAGAGAGAGAGAGAGAGAGAGAGAGAGAGAGAGAGAATGGAGAGAACGAGTGATGAGAAGGAGGAGGGGAAAGAGGAGTTGTAGGTCAGAAACCACTCCGTGATTATCCTCCACCCAGTCAAGTGTAAAACTCATTAGACAATGCATAATGCCTTTAATCAAATCAATGGCAGCGGCAACTCCAGACTGATAGCTCCCATCAAAACGTACACAAAGCATGGAGAATTTCTCATTTACTTATAAAAATAAGTGGCTTTGGATCAATATCATGGAGGAAAAAGTAAAGAGAGAAAACAATAAAATAATGAAACTACTTCTCATCACTAGTCTCATATTAATGTGACTAACATCGGTGGTTGGTGATGATACTAATAAAAGAGAACAGTAGAAATATACATAACGTAAAATACACAAATGGTGAAGATGAAGCCATATTACAATAGGATACATGAATAGAAACAATGGTTACAAGAGAATATACTGTATACTGTAAAATGGGAGAGGTGGCCAACTGGCAGATGTAGAGTACATTAGGACCTAACATAGGACAGAACAACTCTTCATCCTCTCTTCTTCTTCACCCTCTCCTCTCCGCCGAAGTGCTGACAGACTGAGAAGCGGGTGGGCTGGGGTGTTTTAGGTAATTATGTTGGGGGGGGCGGTACAGATGCTGGGCTGCTGAGGACCCTTACCGGGACGATGCTGAGCGCTAGAGCGCACATAACCCTGCAGCTGCCTCCCTCTCTCCTCTCCTCTCCTACCTCTAAGTACCCTTCTTTGTTAGGGTGTTGGTCTTCATTTTTTAATGGTGACAGCAATGTTACTTGAGTTATTTTGTGGCATCTGGTTCGGGGTGGGGGGGGGGGGTGGAAAGAGAAGGAGGGAGTGTGTGAGAAAGAAAAAACGCACACAGGACTTTAATTAATTGCGAGGAGATTACATGGTCTTCCAACCGTGTAGTCTGTCATCAGAGCCCATTACACACTTCTATTAGATGTTTCTCCACAGTGTCAGCTGTAATTTGAAGGGGAATCTTGGTGGAGAATCAGCAAGCAAAGTGAAAGCCTTTAATGGGGACGGATACTTGAGTTAAGTTCATCAGAGCTGAGCTGAGTGAGGCAGAAACTGAAACTCCACAACGCCACAGGCACAATTAGCAGGAAGTCATCTGTAAACAAATGAGCCTTGGTGGAGCGTGGAGCGAACGCAGGCCATTTCATGGTGTGTCAGTCACTCATGTCGGTGACACCGATGCCGGGGCCACCACTGTCCTCAGGGCTATTGTGGCTCTGTCTCAGTCTCATCCAGGGCCTAGACCAACTATTGGTCTTCATTTGAGCTGGAAAAGCTCTATTTTCATTGCGGAACAATGAGGTGTCTTTGTATGAGTGCGGAGCGCGGCACAATCAATCTTCCACCAGTGGAGTTAACAGGACAGAAACCAATGCAGCCGCTACTCGGCACAGAACATTACCAGTGTATGGTCTCATCATTCATCTGGCCTGTCATTAGACACTACTCACCACACCGCCTCGGAGAAAGAGAGAGATCAGGGAAACGCTACCTACGGTAGTCAACATGGTGTCACAGACAATACCGCCCCCTCTGAAACAACCACACTGTGTAACAGGAGGTATAATTTCCCTATCCACAGGTATTTACTCCCTAAAAATCACTACCATCAAATATTATCTATTATATTGACAAGATAGTTGAGTGACACGATCTAACAATCGAAATACATCTTGTTCTCAAAGATGGAAGGCAGGCGGGAGGAGGCGAGATCAGGTGGGACCAGTTTAGCCAATGAGAGGCCAGATACGCGTGTGTTCTCTCTGCTTCCGCAAGGCAAGCGGTACCGGTGCATCAAGTCTGACACTAACAGGCTACTGAACAGCTTCTTTCCCCAAGCCATAAGACCGCTAAATAGCTAACAAAATGGCTACATGGACTTTTATTTTTGCACTGTCTCTATGCACAATCCCAGGACTCTACACACTCATGCACACTGACACTCCAACACACACACACACACACACACACACACACTCACTCACTTAATTTGCTCACACACACATGACATGCACACACATTTATACTGACTCTGCACACACGCTCACATACAATCATCATATAATGTACACTGCTGCTACTCTGTTTGTCATATATCCTGATGCCTAGTCACCGGAACATAATTACAAATAATTTGTAGACTGCAAATTGAAGCCCAAATAGATATAATATTTGACTAAAACATAATCAATTCAAACCTTGCTTACATTTGTATACTATCACATATTTAAATGTTTAGTCATTTAGCTGACACTCATCCAGAGCGACTTACAGTAGTGAGTGCATATATTTTTCATACATATATCTCTCTATTATGCGTGGGAATACTTTGGAACAGATTTCCAAAATTAAAATCACTTGGAGCTGATTTGCTGGTGTTTTTACAGTAAAAATAAAAATATAAACTTTTTGCTCAGAAAACCTGCAGGGCCAAATCAATCAGAGCAGCCAGTTTGGGAACCCTGGTTTAGAACTTGCAAGAAAGGCATTTCATTGTACTTGTGCACATGACATTAAAACTTGAAACTTGAACAACAGGCATAACTACTTTCTTTTTGTTCCTGAAATGCCATGTGCGTCCACTTATATCAGCACATTCATTACAACCTAACCATTACGAAACCTCTATTCGATTAAATAAGCATCACGTAGCAAATTAGCAATTACTGTTTTTGTTGAACAAATTCGACACTCTCATTGACCTCCATACAAAAATGATTCACTTCATGGTCTTATTTTCATGGACAGATTTTGGGCCGAGTAAACCCTCTGGCTTTTCCTCTTACTCTCTGCTACCATTGACAACACAGTGTTACAGACAATACTGCCCCCTCTGAAACATGAAACAACACACACTACACTATCTGGGCCCGTGTTACAGGAAGTATAATTCCCCAATCTACTGGTGCTACACTCCCTAAAAATCCCAAGTTACTATGTTAACACTGTCTGTAACAGTGTCTGTGTGTTCACCAGAGCATTCTGTCCCATTCCCATATCACCCACAGGACCACAGTGGAAGTGTGTGACAGACCATAGTGTATCTTTTACTTCCTGGTTCTTACCACCACAGCTGTTAAAGAGGGGAACGACGACAAATGGCTAATGGGCAACATTTGGGGAAGGAGAAATAATACATTGTAATTCATACACAGCCTCATAACCCAGGGTCTAATTGGCCACACATACTGTTAAAACTAGGGAGGGCGATGGGAAACCGCTTCACTGAGGTAGGAGACGTCACGTACATAGCTTTACAACATCAGACAGCATTAAAGTGGTAAGGGAGAGCGGTGAGGTCTGGTGAGCAGAGGCTGCTGGGAAGGAAGCCATGTCCCTGAGGTCACCAATATGTCTCTCTCTCTCTCTCTCTCTCTCTCTCTCTGCCTCTTTCTCTCCCTGCTCCTCTTTCTTTTCCCTTTCTCTCTCGCTCTCTCTCTTGCTCTGCCTCTCTCTTTCTCCTCCATTCTCTCTCTCTCCCACCAGCAGGCATCACCAGGGACAGCTGCTCACCAGGCCCCCAGCACGCTGCCTGCCACTAGAGCCCCACCAGGCACCAGGACCCGACATAATTGGGCCCTTCACCGATCCGCCAGCAAGCAATTGCACATTCCTGTCTCCGCCACAATGACAATTAAAGAAATAAAACAAACTGGCATAATAAAAGACAGCACAAACAAACAGGCAGCCCAGAGGACCCGGGTCCTGCGGCGCACTACCCTCTAGCTGTGACAGTGAGATGGTTGGTAGCACTGTTTAACACTGTTGCTGGGAACACTGCAGCTGACCACTAACAGGCAAACAGGAAGTAGTAGCAACACACAGGAAGTGACATCCCAAGGGCCTCTCTCTTTGATCTAGATCACTGCTCCTCCTTAACTTCTCAGTAGAATACAAACATAACTTATACTAATGAGAAAAACTAAGACACAGCTCTGGCTGTTTACAAGTGGCTGCTGCATTCAATTTGGTTGGTTGGTTAGCAACTGGAATAGGAATCGAGGACAAACAACAATCAATGCTTCATTATAATTAAACAATATAAAGTGGGTTGTTTGGTTGTTTTCCTATCCCTGTCAGTTTATTGTGAGAGACTAATTTTGGCTTGTGTTTGTTATGCTACCGTTATTACAGGCTCATGTGTCCTCATTCTTCATTTCTGCCCCAGTTCTGTTTTTCTAGTCAAATGTTTATTTTTTCAATTTTTTTGTGTGTAAATTCTATTTTCTACTTCTTTCTGGATGTACTGTAACTGGCTGGCATGGTCTGAGTGATTCTCCTCTACAGGCAGGGAAAGAGTTAAGTTGGATGACATACCTCTGCAATGATGCTCTATCTGTAATATTATATTTTATTTTCATTTCTTTCCCAGGGTAAGGGTGCATTGATGTCTGTTCACTCAACTGCTCTGCCTGACTCACAGTCAAACCTGCAATTACCACTGTGTGTATCTCTACCTTAAACATTTCTTAACAAGAAAAATATGTCAATATGCCACAAACGCTTTCATTTGTGCTCTGAAATTAAACTAGCTGCTCCCAGCCATGTAGTAAATTACCCTGAGGAATGCTGAACTGGGCAGAAAAACACTAAGAACAAATCATACAGCCCCCTTTCAAATGGGACTACATTCATCATTTGTAACATTTTAGAAGATATTTATCATTGTTGAACCTGTTCTTTTGTCCCAATGACCCTATTTCGCCTGGGGGTGAAACCTTGTATCTGATCTCAGTAAGTCATGTCAGAGATTTGTCACTGTGCCATTAGATATACTTTACGTAGCTGACTTCTTCCCTATAAATAATGGGGAGCAAATGTGGTGCAAAAATAATGCTCTGACACAAGAAGCAGCTCAGGTCTGTGTCTCTCTGTCTGTTATCTCTGTCTGTGTAGCGACTGTGTATAAGGTCACTGACTATAAGGTGAGCAGTAGCAAAACACTATAAAATAATGGCAAAATAAAATAAGCTATTGTGTGTATGTGTTGTCTCTGTCTGTGTATTATTGAACTCTGACATAGACACATAGACTGTCCACAAGGCCCCCAGCATTGTGACCAGTGCCTTACAGGCAGACACAGAGAGACAGAGGGAGAGGTTGGTGAACAGGTCCTAATGCCTGGCTCAGTGTCCAGCCTGCGGCAGCTGTCAACAGCATGACGGATCAGACGCACCTGACGACTCTATCTTAACAAGCATCTCTGAATCTTCATCAGAGCACTTATTGAATCGTGATTAATTCCATCCAAAGCTGCTGACAGACAAGTATTGCATTCCAAATGGCACCCTATTTCCTACGTAGTGCACTACTTTTGACCAGGGCCCATAGGGAATAGTGCACTACTTAGGGAATAGGGTGCCATTTGGGATGAGAACAAGGTGCTTGATCTCGACACTGCTGCTCACTACCTGCCTGGCTGACTGGCTGGCTGGCTGACTGGGCCCCAAGCAAAAAAAGAAGAAAGGGGAAAAAAGAAAGCTGAGAAAAGAAAAGATAGTGACTGTAGTTTAGCTGCTGGTAAAACAAACAGTATCGAGTGCAGTGCACTGTAAAAGAGAATAAAAAAAGACAGTAGTGATCCATTGGCATACCTTTCATTCAACAAAGGAGAGAGAGAGACAGAGAGAGACAGAGACAGAGAGAGAGAGAGAGAGAGAGAGAGCTAAAGAAGAGTGACAGAAAAAGAGCGCAAAGCAAACTGAAAGACAATGGCAGGCATAACACAACGGGATTAGGGTTAGAGAGAGAAAGAGAGAGAGAGAGCGATGATGAGAGACAGGAGGATACGTTCGTTAGGCAGCGAGAGGAGCAGAATGGAGGAGACAAAGAAACTCAGCTTTCTGACACTTTTACGCGTTAATTGCCAAAGTAAGAAATTAGCGGCAGGGTCTTTGTGCTTCCCGTGGAGGGGGGCTGGGGAGTGAATCACAACCAGAAAGACACGCGTGTCATCGGCAGAGAGATGTGCCACTAAACCACCATGGAGGCGTCAGTGAGAGTCAGGTTTATCTCCTGGGCCGCTGTGTCTTAGAGACCAGAGAGAGAGTGGGATGTGCACTCCCACAAGCCCCTGCTTCAAACACAGCACTCCTCACAGGGCTGTCACAAGCCATCATGACAATAAGTCCAGGACCCTCTATAAGACGAGAGTTTGTATAAACAGTTAGTAACACTACACAAGTATTCCGAAAATGCCACTCAGTCAGTTCAAACATAATTGATGTGGTGAGCGAAAGAGGGCATAAAGGAGAGGAGAGGACCACAAAGGAACAACAGAGAGATGAAGAAGAAGAGGAATATACCCCAGGCATGGGTTATACAGTGACACTCTGTTCATCTGCATGTGTTTCAAACAGCAGCTCATAGCTGTTTAAATATCTCTATTATCTCCCTCAGCAGTTAGCGTATTAGTGCTCGTCACGCGGTTAGTACTCGCTAATCGTTTCCAGGTAGTGACGGGAGCATTCTACTGAGACGGAGGGGAGAGTATCGGAGTATCCGGTGGATTGCATGGCGGTAACTAACGGTCTCTATGGCTGAAATGGAGAGAGCAGGAATCAATGCCTGCCGGTCTATAGCTCTACCTCCTGTCATCACTGATATCATAAGAAAGTGCTAATTAACTTAGTGCAAGCCTTCAGCTTTAACTAGAGGGCTAATGTACCATAATCGTGTGTATGGGGGCCTGCCGGACAGCATTTACCTCCTCAGGACCAGTCTTTCCCAGTCAGAGTGTAGGTACCAAATGGCACCCTATTCCCTATAAAGTTACGTTGATTGATGGGCCCTGGTCAAAAGTAGTGCACTATAAAGGGAATAGGGTACCATTTGGGACGTAGACAGAGTTAATCGATGTGTAAACTGCAGCTGGGGTCACGGCGGACCGCTCCCCGTCTCGGTGACCCCTTCACACCCCCGGCGAGGACATTAATGGAGCCATACTCCCCCCACAGAAATCAATACTCAAACTGGGCATGGGTCCGGTCCTGATCGACCCCCCCCCCCCCCCCCCCCCTGACAGGGGCTGGAGGGGCCAGGCTGAAACAACCAAATAAAACAAAAGGAGCTTCTAACAGCCATATCAATATAGATAGGCCTCCTTATACCATATGTTGTCATGGCCATATAAATAGTTTTAGTTATTCTAGTAATTCTATTTCTATGGTCTATCTTTCACAAGATAGAGCATCAGTACATCAGTAATCCTAACTGTATTGATTGACAACAAACTGCCTTCATAAGAGCCATAGCTTGTCAACTGATCTGATTTGCTGCTATTTTACTACAGGAACTTACTGTACACCAAGTTAACTAATGTCCCAACATGGTGAGGAGTAGAGAACACATGTTTGCTTGGCTGATCTTGTCTGTAGAGTCTGTAGCCCACTGAGGGAGGATGAGGACTCAGTACTAAGCTGAGGAGCCAATCGGCCGGCTGCGTTAATTCCTCTTCACCTCGAGAGGACCTGCTCAGAATCAGAACGATGTGGCTGTTCTGTGATGTGTCCCATTAAGATTAATTCCTGCCTAATACTAATTGGTCGTCGGGCTGAGGCGGGCCCAGGGGATTGGCTCCCTTTGGTCAGACTCTCTGAGGACCTGAGCCACCATTGGCTGGATGGTGGGGTGCTGATGAGCTGCCAGGTTCTTTATCAGCCGGAACATTCCGCCAACGTTCCCCCTGGGGCCCTAAGCAACGCTGTAATTAACTCACACACAATCCATAATTGCCCTGTTTACAATGACTATAGAAGAGGCACACAGATGAAGACGAAGAAGAAGAGAGAGAAAGAAGAGAGGGAAGATAGAAGAAAGAGAGAAACTAGAGAAAAAAATAATAAATACAGGCTACATAAAAAGGTGCAAAATTCATATTTAAATCATCTCCCAACCGCCCTATCGTACTCTCTCTCTCTTCACTTTGCCTTAATAAGCTCTCAGGACTCTTTGGATTGGAGGGGGTAAACCCCAGCCATCACTTATTTATTTTTCCCAGATAGCCCTATTAATTTCCCCCCGGTCTCAGGCGCTCCGGCAGGCAGGCAGAGAGAGGCGGCGTGCGATGTGGACTGGATCCGCCGTCCCCTGGGCTCTGCTCGGAGGAAGAGCGCTAAATGACCCAAATAAAGGGTGCTTTTGAAGGCTGCGCGCGGAGAGGCGCCGGCACCATTAAAACTAAATGAAGTGTTTATTAGCCGTGCCGACAGCGCTCTAAACTCCCACAGATCAAGGGCCGTTACAGTTAATGTGTCTCTCTCTCCAATGCTGCTCTCTCTCTCTCTCTCTCTCTCTCTCTCTGTTTGTTTAGCTCTGCCAGTGGGCCTGCAAAAAACTAAGTGGGATTTTATTTTCTCTCCTCTCCCCTCCCCCACCCCTTCTTTCTCTCCCTCCATCTCCTCTACTGTCTCCCCCAAGTTCTGTCTTTCTCTTCTCTCCACCTCTTCTTTGTCTCGTCTCCTCTCTTCCATGGGGGAGACAGTCCCCACCAGGGGAGAATCAGCTGTGTCGTCCCAGACGTTCTCCAAGCCACAGAAGAGGGGTGAGTGTAACAGAGTGTGTCAGGAGACAGGCAGGGGAGCGATGTGAGACGGCACGACACTGGAAGGTACTGGAATAAAGAACCGTCACATGTGCCATTTTCTGCCCTGTGTGTGTGTGGGGGGGTGTTTATACCCTGTGTTCTGAGTCTGCCAGTGTGTGACTCCGTGGTGGAGCAGGAGCCACTGTGATGGGGGAGACCAAACAGAGCTTTAAGTCCTGATCGCTTCACATTCTAAAGTTTCCTTCCCTTTCATTAGGTTCTTCATTTCATCCTCTTTAAACACACTGCCAGAGTAACCTTAGAAAGGCAAAAGGAAAAGCTGGGCTTCATTTGACAATTTTCTTATAAGGTTTTGATTCTTTAATGAAAAAATTGTGCCAAAATTGGATAAAATATGAAGTAAACTATCCATTTATCTTCTTTAATCTTTGAGTCTAATAGGCAGAGTTATTATGCTCATGACATAAAACAGACCTTTACCCTGACAGAGACTTTCTTTATGTCAAATACCTGGGACTTCTCTTTCAGCAGTTGAAATGAAGCCTGAAAATCCCTTGGCAAGCATTATTTTCTCATTAATCCGCACTTAAGATGTTTTAATGAAATATTTATAAATAAAAAAAGTGTTATTTTCTTTTCTTTCTTCAGTAATAATATGCGTGAGTGAGAATAATGGCTCTCATTTAGGAGCTGAATTAAAAGAAAGGGCTGCGTGCAAGGAAAGTTGTGAAAACTGTAATATGCCACCTCAAAACAACTGAAGATGTTTTTTCCCCCAACATCTCTAATTATTTTTCATAACCTCAAGCAGTGTAGCTGTAATATCACTGTGTTCTGTTCTAACCTGTCTGTCTATCCCTGACGCCATTTAAATCCCCGTCCTACCCCCCTCCACACACACACACGCACGCACACACATACACACACCCCGTCCCCCCCTCTTGACACTCGACTTCTCCTAAATCTCAGTAGTCGAGCTGAATTACAGGAGTTACTACAAATGAAGTTTTACTCCAAATTGCAGGGTTTGGTATGAAGATTGATGTTGACCACAGTACACTTCTGAAATCGGAGGCTGCAATTACAATCCAGTGTAATTATCTCTGCCCATTAATAGCAGCAGATAGCTTGTCACAATCAGGTCTGCACATAATGAATCACTAGTTAGTTTCCTCCACCTCTCCCTCCATCTCTCCCTCCCTTCCCTTCTCCCGCTCTCCATCCCTCCCCCCTGCATCCTCTGTGGGCTGTGTTCAATGTAAAACAGACCTCTGGACAAGTCCCTGTGGTAGAACTAAATGTGCAGCACTGTCAGGGCTTACAGGACAAAGTGAAAAGCCTTCCTTATTGACAACACATCACTGGCCAGTAATGGATGAGTTCACCATAATTGCTCAACCCTCAGCTCACATACAGTATAAGTAGGCCTTAACAAACCCTACAAACAATTCAACCCCACCACAGCCTTCCCTCCACACACACAAACACCAGTCCACCTCATATGTTGTCTTTATTCTCATTGGCTCAATCTCTTTTTTTTTGTCTCAAGGTTTTTTCTGAATTCATCATTTTTGTCTAGCTTTTATTTTAGTGATTGTTAGTTCTCAAATTTGTATTATTTAAAAAGTTTGTATTTTTTAAAAATATATATATTTTCTACATTTAGTTGTTTAAGTTAACACAGAAAGCACTTTTTAACTTGATTATCTATTTATTTTATCCATGTTATTAAATATTTTTTTTTTTAAATCAAGATATAGGCAGCTGGAAAAAATGCTTAAGCAGACCGCCCAAGACGACCTGCCCACCACCATAACTCCATATCCTCACCTATCCCAACACACTGTATCTGTATCACTATCAAAACCTTCCTTTGCCTTCCTCCTCAATACCAAGTCAGATTCCCTCTTCAACAAAGAAACTAACTCTAAACCCAAGGAGACAGATGCCCAAACTTTCCCTCAGTTTAAATAGCCTTTCCCCACCAGTCTCCTCACCTTCCATCAATGCCAAGCAGAACCCGTGGAGCTGCTCCCAGTCAGTGTGATTTATAGAAGTTATTATAGCCCATTACAGAACAAAAACAGGAGAACACAGACCCACTTCACAACAACAGAGCCAGGCCAGATAATAGGGACAGCCATAGGGACTCGCATAACGTCGGTTGATGTCCGGCACGTCCCCCTATCCCCTATATAGCATGCACTATTTTTACCAGATCCCTATGCAGGCCCCGGTCAAAAGTAGTACACAGCATAGGGAATAGGGTGCCATTTCGGACACAGCCATTGTCTTTAATCTAATTCTACACATGGTTTCGTTTCAATTGGAATCAAAAGCCCCATGTTAACAAACCATAACAGATCTCACTAATCCGCCTGGCAACAAAGAGATGGATGCATACAACACTCCAGGAAAGAGAGACGCGCAAGGTTCTCCCTTCTCCTCCTTTCCCCCAGAATCATCATCCATCGCTCATTTGCATATAAAACGCTTGCTGGAAGGTAAGGGCATATATTAAAGCCATTATTTTTTGTTGTTGTCGTAAATAAGTTTACATAATTGTGTTTTGGCATTATGCAGAGAGAGAGATGCAGCTCTCCAAGAGCAACTTAGTGATGAATCCCCCAGCTGTTGCTGCTGGCCATCCAGACTGCTGCTTTATACTGATAATGGAGGATGAGACAAATAAGGACTCGTCAACGACAACAACATAACAGCGCGGGCAGAGACACTGCTTCTATGGCTGTTACTGTATGCGTGACCTTCTGGAGAGTAGCCATGTCCTCCATAAAACTACAGTTAGTACTTTAGTACTACAGTTACAACAGTTTTTAGTCAACGCAATTCTGGTCTCCTCTGTCTTCTTTGACACACTTTCTCACTCAAAGAAACAGCAATTAGGTGTCAAAGGTGTAAGTAAGGTAAACAGTTCTAATATTCCATTGTTCATCAAAACAACAATAGTCATAAGCCGTCCAAAATAAAGGCTGTCAACACAGTTGTTCAAGCATGTCCACTTTCCATAGTACATTAACTTGTCTCTCAGTCCTCTGATGACACCTACATTACATCATGTTCACAATGATACCTTTCCAACTCCTCAGATAAACATCAATAACTCCAAGCCACCGGGGCTCTGGGTGATGCCTTCCTCATGTCACCGGTAATGGATGAGTTGGAGTAGGCATCTTGCTCAATAAGACAAATGAATGCCTTCTGAGGAATGAAGACCTGTGATTGCAATGTGAATCAAATGACTATACACACCAACCCCATAATCAGAGTCTGCTCCAGCTCTCAGGAACGTGTAGAGGATGGCTTTCCAAAACCACAGCCAGGGGAATTAGTCAGTACTAATGTGGCCTCTTTGCTACATCAAACAGCATCAAGGTTAGTCACTGGATGAGTCCCAAATGGGACCATATTCCCTATTGTGCACTACTTTTGACCAGAACCCTATGGGACCTGGTCAAAAGTAGTGCACTACATAAGGAATGGGGTGCCATTTGGGACACAGACACTAACACCAGGCTCTGGTAATAAGGAGAGGAGAGGCATGTCAGTGCAGGAGGTCTGATTTGCAAAATCTTCATATCCAACATTCAACACAGAACAGCCCTAATGATGGGAACTCAGGTTAGTACATCTATTCGTCACAGACACCTCAGGCCAAATAGAGAGGGGGTTAGATCAAAACATATTTCATTAGATTCTTTAAGGTGAGCCAGGTAAGGCAAGGCGAGGCGAGGCAGGGCTGCTAGGTTGATTTCTATCTGAGACAGACACAGTAACTCACCCGCCTCACTGACTTGCTGGGGCCCTTCTCCAGCCCCAGAGCCCCCGGGGGCTCTACCGTACAGCACACCTGTGTAGGACTGGGAGAGAACACCTCCACCATCAACCACCCTGGGCCACTCCCTTTCAACACCCTGCCACCTAGTGGTACAGAACGGTGTTACACATTCCGTGTTATGACAGTGAGACTTTACTAACTAACCCATCCAGCTATGTTTCTGTTTGACTGCACATACAAAGGCCTCAGTGAGTTATTTTATCATCCAGCCACATTAAGCTCAGTCCCATTCACAGACGTGAGTCTCAGTGTGCCTCAAAGGTGTGCTACTTATATCGTGTGTGCAGCCCTGTCAGCGGCATCCATACATACATGAGTGTGTGTGTGTGTGTGTGTGTGTGTGTGTGTGAGCGGCAGCCGGGTGTAAATTGCGGTGCAGGGTAGTGGTAATGAGGACTGATGGCTTATGCTGCTGTATATTCCAGGAGGGTGTCTTCTGACAGCTTCGGGAGCCGATAAAGTAATAACTAATAATGTGCAAATAACGCTGTGTGCTGTATGACAACTGTGCCAAAGCACGCAGGGACTGGAGTGTGTGTCTATGAGAGACAGAGAGAGGGGTGAGATGGGGGGGGAGTGGTGGTGGGGGGGGGGGGCTTCCTTCCTTTCAAGTTTCAAACACAACCTGCGGTGAACGCTTCAAACCTAATTCACCGCCTCGAATAAACACACACGCAGAAAGAGAATATATAAAGTGTTAAACAATCACTGGCTTTGAAAAAAGGAAAGGTAGCATAGCCCGGCTTCTCTCTTTCTAACATCAAAACTAGAAACAGACATAAAATAAGGAGAGCCATGCCAGCAGGGTAGGTACAGTACAGTAGCAGGGTAGGTACAGTACAGTAGCAGGGTAGGTACAGTACAGTAGCAGGGTAGGTACAGTACAGTAGCAGGGTAGGTACAGTACAGTAGCAGGGTAGGTACAGTACAGTAGCAGGGTAGCTACAGTACAGTAGCAGGGTAGGTACAGTACAGTAGCAGGGTAGGTACAGTACAGTAGCAGGGTAGCTACAGTACAGTAGCAGGGTAGGTACAGTACAGTAGCAGGGTAGGTACAGTACAGTAGCAGGGTAGGTACAGTACAGTAGCAGGGTAGCTACAGTACAGTAGCAGGGTAGGTACAGTACAGTAGCAGGGTAGGTACAGTACAGTAGCAGGGTAGCTACAGTACAGTAGCAGGGTAGGTACAGTACAGTAGCAGGGTAGGTACAGTACAGTAGCAGGGTAGGTACAGTACAGTAGCAGGGTAGGTACAGTACAGTAGCAGGGTAGCTACAGTACATTAGCAGGGTAGGTACAGTACAGTAGCAGGGTAGGTACAGTACAGTAGCAGGGTAGGTACAGTACAGTAGCAGGGTAGGTACAGTACAGTAGCAGGGTAGGTACAGTACAGTAGCAGGGTAGCTACAGTACAGTAGCAGGGTAGGTACAGTACAGTAGCAGGGTAGGTACAGTACAGTAGCAGGGTAGGTACAGTACAGTAGCAGGGTAGCTACAGTACAGTAGCAGGGTAGCTACAGTACAGTAGCAGGGTAGGTACAGTACAGTAGCAGGGTAGGTACAGTACAGTAGCAGGGTAGCTACAGTACAGTAGCAGGGTAGGTACAGTACAGTAGCAGGGTAGCTACAGTACAGTAGCAGGGTAGGTACAGTACAGTAGCAGGGTAGGTAAAGTACAGTAGCAGGGTAGGTACAGTACAGTAGCAGGGTAGCTACAGTACATTAGCAGGGTAGGTACAGTACAGTAGCAGGGTAGGTACAGTACAGTAGCAGGGTAGGTACAGTACAGTAGCAGGGTAGGTACAGTACAGTAGCAGGGTAGGTACAGTACAGTAGCAGGGTAGCTACAGTACAGTAGCAGGGTAGGTACAGTACAGTAGCAGGGTAGGTACAGTACAGTAGCAGGGTAGGTACAGTACAGTAGCAGGGTAGCTACAGTACAGTAGCAGGGTAGCTACAGTACAGTAGCAGGGTAGGTACAGTACAGTAGCAGGGTAGGTACAGTACAGTAGCAGGGTAGCTACAGTACAGTAGAAGGGTAGGTACAGTACAGTAGCAGGGAAGCTACAGTACAGTAGCAGGGTAGGTACAGTACAGTAGCAGGGTAGGTACAGTACAGTAGCAGGGTAGGTACAGTACAGTAGCAGGGTAGGTACAGTACAGTAGAAGGTAGGTACAGTACAGTAGCAGGGTAGGTACAGTACAGTAGCAGGGTAGGTACAGTACAGTAGAAGGTAGGTACAGTACAGTAGAAGGGTAGGTACAGTACAGTAGCAGGATAGGTACAGTACAGTAGAAGGGTAGGTACAGTACAGTAGCAGGGTAGGTACAGTACAGTAGCAGGGTAGGTACAGTACAGTAGCAGGGTAGGTACAGTACAGTAGCAGGGTAGGTACAGTACAGTAGCAGGGTAGGTACAGTACAGTAGCAGGGTAGGTACAGTACAGTAGCAGGGTAGGTACAGTACAGTAGAAGGTAGGTACAGTACAGTAGCAGGGTAGCTACAGTACAGTAGAAGGGTAGGTACAGTACAGTAGCAGGGTAGGTACAGTACAGTAGCAGGATAGGTACAGTACAGTAGAAGGGTAGGTACAGTACAGTAGCAGGGTAGGTACAGTACAGTAGCAGGGTAGGTACAGTACAGTAGCAGGGTAGGTACAGTACAGTAGCAGGGTAGGTACAGTACAGTAGCAGGGTAGCTACAGTACAGTAGCAGGGTAGGTACAGTACAGTAGCAGGGTAGGTACAGTACAGTAGCAGGGTAGCTACAGTACAGTAGCAGGGTAGGTACAGTACAGTAGCAGGGTAGGTACAGTACAGTAGCAGGGTAGGTACAGTACAGTAGCAGGGTAGCTACAGTACAGTAGCAGGATAGGTACAGTACAGTAGAAGGGTAGGTACAGTACAGTAGCAGGGTAGGTACAGTACAGTAGCAGGGTAGCTACAGTACAGTAGCAGGGTAGGTACAGTACAGTAGCAGGGTAGGTACAGTACAGTAGCAGGGTAGGTACAGTACAGTAGCAGGGTAGCTACAGTACATTAGCAGGGTAGGTACAGTACAGTAGCAGGGTAGGTACAGTACAGTAGCAGGGTAGGTACAGTACAGTAGCAGGGTAGGTACAGTACAGTAGCAGGGTAGGTACAGTACAGTAGCAGGGTAGCTACAGTACAGTAGCAGGGTAGGTACAGTACAGTAGCAGGGTAGGTACAGTACAGTAGCAGGGTAGGTACAGTACAGTAGCAGGGTAGCTACAGTACAGTAGCAGGGTAGCTACAGTACAGTAGCAGGGTAGGTACAGTACAGTAGCAGGGTAGGTACAGTACAGTAGCAGGGTAGCTACAGTACAGTAGAAGGGTAGGTACAGTACAGTAGCAGGGTAGCTACAGTACAGTAGCAGGGTAGGTACAGTACAGTAGCAGGGTAGGTAAAGTACAGTAGCAGGGTAGGTACAGTACAGTAGCAGGGTAGCTACAGTACATTAGCAGGGTAGGTACAGTACAGTAGCAGGGTAGGTACAGTACAGTAGCAGGGTAGGTACAGTACAGTAGCAGGGTAGGTACAGTACAGTAGCAGGGTAGGTACAGTACAGTAGCAGGGTAGCTACAGTACAGTAGCAGGGTAGGTACAGTACAGTAGCAGGGTAGGTACAGTACAGTAGCAGGGTAGGTACAGTACAGTAGCAGGGTAGCTACAGTACAGTAGCAGGGTAGCTACAGTACAGTAGCAGGGTAGGTACAGTACAGTAGCAGGGTAGGTACAGTACAGTAGCAGGGTAGCTACAGTACAGTAGAAGGGTAGGTACAGTACAGTAGCAGGGAAGCTACAGTACAGTAGCAGGGTAGGTACAGTACAGTAGCAGGGTAGGTACAGTACAGTAGCAGGGTAGGTACAGTACAGTAGCAGGGTAGGTACAGTACAGTAGAAGGTAGGTACAGTACAGTAGCAGGGTAGGTACAGTACAGTAGCAGGGTAGGTACAGTACAGTAGAAGGTAGGTACAGTACAGTAGAAGGGTAGGTACAGTACAGTAGCAGGATAGGTACAGTACAGTAGAAGGGTAGGTACAGTACAGTAGCAGGGTAGGTACAGTACAGTAGCAGGGTAGGTACAGTACAGTAGCAGGGTAGGTACAGTACAGTAGCAGGGTAGGTACAGTACAGTAGCAGGGTAGGTACAGTACAGTAGCAGGGTAGGTACAGTACAGTAGCAGGGTAGGTACAGTACAGTAGAAGGTAGGTACAGTACAGTAGCAGGGTAGCTACAGTACAGTAGAAGGGTAGGTACAGTACAGTAGCAGGGTAGGTACAGTACAGTAGCAGGGTAGGTACAGTACAGTAGCAGGGTAGGTACAGTACAGTAGCAGGGTAGGTACAGTACAGTAGCAGGGTAGGTACAGTACAGTAGCAGGGTAGGTACAGTACAGTAGCAGGGTAGGTACAGTACAGTAGCAGGGTAGGTACAGTACAGTAGCAGGGTAGGTACAGTACAGTAGCAGGGTAGGTACAGTACAGTAGAAGGGTAGGTACAGTACAGTAGCAGGGTAGGTACAGTACAGTAGCAGGGAAGCTACAGTACAGTAGAAGGGTAGGTACAGTACAGTAGCAGGGTAGGTACAGTACAGTAGCAGGGTAGGTACAGTACAGTAGAAGGTAGGTACAGTACAGTAGCAGGGTAGGTACAGTACAGTAGCAGGGTAGGTACAGTACAGTAGCAGGGTAGGTACAGTACAGTAGCAGGGTAGGTACAGTACAGTAGCAGGGTAGCTACAGTACAGTAGAAGGTAGGTACAGTACAGTAGCAGGGTAGGTACAGTACAGTAGCAGGGAAGCTACAGTACAGTAGCAGGGTAGGTACAGTACAGTAGCAGGGTAGGTACAGTACAGTAGCAGGGTAGGTACAGTACAGTAGCAGGGTAGGTACAGTACAGTAGCAGGGTAGGTACAGTACAGTAGCAGGGTAGGTACAGTACAGTAGCAGGGTAGGTACAGTACAGTAGCAGGGTAGCTACAGTACAGTAGCAGGGTAGGTACAGTACAGTAGCAGGGTAGGTACAGTACAGTAGCAGGGTAGGTACAGTACAGTAGCAGGGTAGCTACAGTACAGTAGCAGGGTAGCTACAGTACAGTAGCAGGGTAGGTACAGTACAGTAGCAGGGTAGGTACAGTACAGTAGCAGGGTAGCTACAGTACAGTAGAAGGGTAGGTACAGTACAGTAGCAGGGAAGCTACAGTACAGTAGCAGGGTAGGTACAGTACAGTAGCAGGGTAGGTACAGTACAGTAGCAGGGTAGGTACAGTACAGTAGCAGGGTAGGTACAGTACAGTAGAAGGTAGGTACAGTACAGTAGCAGGGTAGGTACAGTACAGTAGCAGGGTAGGTACAGTACAGTAGAAGGTAGGTACAGTACAGTAGAAGGGTAGGTACAGTACAGTAGCAGGATAGGTACAGTACAGTAGAAGGGTAGGTACAGTACAGTAGCAGGGTAGGTACAGTACAGTAGCAGGGTAGGTACAGTACAGTAGCAGGGTAGGTACAGTACAGTAGCAGGGTAGGTACAGTACAGTAGCAGGGTAGGTACAGTACAGTAGCAGGGTAGGTACAGTACAGTAGCAGGGTAGGTACAGTACAGTAGAAGGTAGGTACAGTACAGTAGCAGGGTAGCTACAGTACAGTAGAAGGGTAGGTACAGTACAGTAGCAGGGTAGGTACAGTACAGTAGCAGGGTAGGTACAGTACAGTAGCAGGGTAGGTACAGTACAGTAGCAGGGTAGGTACAGTACAGTAGCAGGGTAGGTACAGTACAGTAGCAGGGTAGGTACAGTACAGTAGCAGGGTAGGTACAGTACAGTAGCAGGGTAGGTACAGTACAGTAGCAGGGTAGGTACAGTACAGTAGAAGGGTAGGTACAGTACAGTAGCAGGGTAGGTACAGTACAGTAGCAGGGAAGCTACAGTACAGTAGAAGGGTAGGTACAGTACAGTAGCAGGGTAGGTACAGTACAGTAGCAGGGTAGGTACAGTACAGTAGAAGGTAGGTACAGTACAGTAGCAGGGTAGGTACAGTACAGTAGCAGGGTAGGTACAGTACAGTAGCAGGGTAGGTACAGTACAGTAGCAGGGTAGGTACAGTACAGTAGCAGGGTAGCTACAGTACAGTAGAAGGTAGGTACAGTACAGTAGCAGGGTAGGTACAGTACAGTAGCAGGGAAGCTACAGTACAGTAGCAGGGTAGGTACAGTACAGTAGCAGGGTAGGTACAGTACAGTAGCAGGGTAGGTACAGTACAGTAGCAGGGTAGGTACAGTACAGTAGCAGGGTAGGTACAGTACAGTAGCAGGGTAGGTACAGTACAGTAGAAGGGTAGGTACAGTACAGTAGCAGGGTAGGTACAGTACAGTAGCAGGGTAGCTACAGTACAGTAGAAGGTAGGTACAGTACAGTAGCAGGGTAGGTACAGTACAGTAGCAGGGTAGGTACAGTACAGTAGCAGGGTAGGTACAGTACAGTAGCAGGGTAGCTACAGTACAGTAGAAGGGTAGGTACAGTACAGTAGCAGGGTAGCTACAGTACAGTAGCAGGGTAGGTACAGTACAGTAGCAGGGTAGGTACAGTACAGTAGCAGGGTAGGTACAGTACAGTAGCAGGGTAGGTACAGTACAGTAGCAGGGTAGGTACAGTACAGTAGCAGGGTAGGTACAGTACAGTAGCAGGGTAGGTACAGTACAGTAGCAGGGTAGCTACAGTACAGTAGCAGGGTAGGTACAGTACAGTAGCAGGGTAGGTACAGTACAGTAGCAGGGTAGGTACAGTACAGTAGAAGGGTAGGTACAGTACAGTAGCAGGGTAGCTACAGTACAGTAGCAGGGTAGCTACAGTACAGTAGCAGGGTAGCTACAGTACAGTAGAAGGTAGGTACAGTACAGTAGCAGGATAGGTACAGTACAGTAGCAGGGTAGGTACAGTACAGTAGCAGGGTAGGTACAGTACAGTAGCAGGGTAGGTACAGTACAGTAGCAGGGTAGGTACAGTACAGTAGCAGTGTAGGTGAAGCACTACGGAGGGGACACAGAGGAGAAGTCTCCCTCTCTGCAGACCTGAGTGATCCTTCTTCAGGTTCTTACAACAGGGAGTCTCCTCTATTAATCACAGATTGCAGCAGGGAGCCAGAGGAGAGTCTCACAGTGACAGAAGGCTCACTATGCATACACTACAGTGATCTACTGTTCTCTACTGTCTCTACTGTGGTTCAGGACTCAAAGCCGCTGCCTCCTGACAGGGTCTTTGACTGGTGAGAGCATAACATCCCCAAAGAAACGCTAGAGAGACAGCAGAGCCCAATGTAGCTACATCAGAGCCCAGTGTAACTACAGCAGAGCCCAGTGTCGCTACAGCAGAGCCCAGTGTAACTACAGCAGAGCCCAGTGTAGCTACAGCAGAGCCCAGTGTAACTACAGCAGAGCCCAGTGTAACTACATCAGAGCCCAGTGTAACTACAGCAGAGCCCAGTGTAACTACATCAGAGCCCAGTGTCGCTACAGCAGAGCCCAGTGTAACTACATCAGAGCCCAGTGTAACTACAGCAGATCCCAGTGTAACTACAGCAGAGCCCAGTGTAACTACAGCAGAGCCCAGTGTAACTACAGCAGAGCCCAGTGTAGCTACAGCAGATCCCAGTGTAGCTACATCAGAGCCCAGTTTAGCTACAGCAGAGCCCAGTTTATCTATAGCAGAGCCCAGTGTAGCTACAGCAGAGCCCAGTGTAACTACAGCAGAGCCCAGTGTAGCTACAGAAGAGCCCAGTGTAACTAGAGCAGAGCCCAGTGTAACTACAGCAGAGCCCAGTGTAGCTACATCAGAGCCCAGTTTAGCTACAGCAGAGCCCAGTTTATCTATAGCAGAGCCCAGTGTAGCTACAGCAGAGCCCAGTGTAACTACAGCAGATCCCAGTATAACTACATCAGAGCCCAGTGTAGCTACAGCAGAGCCCAGTGTAACTACAGCAGAGCCCAGTGTAATTACAGCAGAGCCCAGTGTAGCTACAGCAGAGCCCAGTTTAGCTATAGCAGAGCCCAGTGTAGCTACAGCAGAGCCCAGTGTAACTACAGCAGATCCCAGTGTAACTACATCAGAGCCCAGTGTAGCTACAGCAGAGCCCAGTGTAACTACAGCAGAGCCCAGTGTAATTACAGCAGAGCCCAGTGTAGCTACAGCAGAGCCCAGTTTAGCAACAGCAGAGCCCAGAGCCCAGTGTAACTACAGCAGAGCCCAGTGTAGCTACAGCAGAGCCCAGTGTAACTACAGCAGAGCCCTTGTAACTACAGCAGAGCCCAATTTACTTAACTATTTATATTTCTGACAACTTTTACTTCACTACATTCCTAAAGAAAATAATGTACATCTTACTCCATATATTTATCCTGACACCCAAAAGTACTCATTACATTTTGAATGCATAGCAGGACAGGAAAATGGTCCAATTCACACACTTACCAAGAAAACATCACTACTGCCTCTGATCTGGCAGACTCACTAAACACAAATGCTTCGTTTGTAAATGATGTCTGACTGTTGGAGTGTGCCCCGGGCTATCCATTAAAAAAATGATTTTTTTTTAAATGTGCCTTTTGGTTTGCTTAATATAACCAATTTGAAATTATTTATACTTTTACTTTTGATACTTAAGTATATTTTTGCAATTACATTTACTTTTGATACTTACACTACCAGTCAAAAGTTTGGACACACCTACTCATTCAAGGGTTTTTCTTTATTTTTTACATTGTAGAATAGTGAAGACATCAAAACTATGAAATAACACATATGGAATCATGTAGTAACCAAAAAAGTGTTAAACAAATCTAAATATATTTTATATTTGAGATTCTTCAAATAGCCACCCTTTGCCTTGATGACAAATTTGCACACTCTTGACATTCTCTCAACCAGCTTCATGAGGTAGTCACCTGGAATGCATTTCAATTAACAGGTGTGCCTTCTTAAAAGTTAATTTGTGGAATTTCTTTCATTTTTAATGCATTTGAGGCAATCAGTTGTGTTCTGACAAGGTAGAATACAGAAGATAGCCCTATTTGGTAAAATACCAAGTCCATATTATGGCAAGAACAGCTCAAGTAAGCAAAGAGAAACGACAGTCCATCATTACTTTAAGACATGAAGGTCAGTCAATATGGAACATTTCAAGAACTTTTAAAGTTTCTTCAAGTGCAGTTGTAAAAACCATCAACTGCTATGATGAAACTGGCTCTCATGAGGACCGCCACAAGAATGAAGACCCAGAGTTACCTCTGCTGCAGAGGATAAGTTCATTAGAGTTACCAGCCTCAGAAATTGCAGCCCAAATAAATGTTTCACAGAGTTCAACATCAACTGTTCAGAGGAGACTGTGTGAACCAGGCCTTCATGGTCGAATTGCTGCAAAGAAACCAATACTAAAGGACATCAGTAATGAGAAAAAACTTGCTTGGGCCAAGAAACACGAGCAATGGACATTAGACCAGTGGAAATTTGTCCTATGGTCTGGAGTCCAAATTTGAGATTTTTGCCTCCAACCGTCATGTCTTTGTGAGACGCGGTGCGGGTGAACGGATGATCTCCGCATGTGTATTTCCCACCGTAAAGCATGGAGGAGGAGGTGCTAAATATATTTTGATTTGTTTAACCCTTTTTTGGTTACTACATGATTCAATATGTGTTATTTCATAGTTTTGATGTCTTCACTATTATTCTACAATGTAGAAAATAGTACAAATAAAGAAAAACCCTGGAATGAGTAGGTGTGTCCAAACTTTTGACTGGTACTGTAAGTACAGTGAGGGAAAAAAGTATTTGATCCCCTGCTGATTTTGTACGTTTGCCCTCTGACAAAGAAATGATCAGTCTATAATTTTAATGGTAGGTTTATTTTAACAGTGAGAGACAGAATAACAACAAAAATATCCAGAAAAACGCATGTCAAAAATGTTATGAATTGATTTGCATTTTAATGAGGGAAATAAGTATTTGACCCACTCTCAATCAGAAAGATTTCTGGCTCCCAGGTGTCTTTTATACAGGTAACGAGCTGAGATTAGGAGCACACTCTTAAAGGGAGTGCTCCTAATCTCAGCTTGTTACCTGTATAAAAGACACCTGTCCACAGAAGCAATCACTCAATCAATCAGATTCCAAACTCTCCACCATGGCCAAGACCAAAGAGCTCTCCAAGGATGTCAGGGACAAGATTGTAGACCTACACAAGGCTGGAATGGGCTACAAGACCATTGCCAAGCAGCTTGGTGAGAAGGTGACAACAGTTGGTGCGATTATTCGCAAATGGAAGAAACACAAAATAACTGTCAATCTCCCTCGGCCCGGGGCTCCATCCAAGATCTCACCTCGTGGAGTTGCAATGATCATGAGAACGGTGAGGAATCAGCCCAGAACTACACGGGAGGATCTTGTCAATGATCTCAAGGCAGCTGGGACCATAGTCACCAAGAAAACAATTGGTAACACACTACGCCGTGAAGGACTGAAATCCTGCAATGCCCGCAAGGTCCCCCTGCTCAAGAAAGCACATATACAGGGCCGTCTGAAGTTTACCAATGAACATCTGAATGATTCAGAGGAGAACTGGTTGAAAGTGTTGTGGTCAGATGAGACCAACATCGAGCTCTTTGGCATCAACTCAACTCGCCGTGTTTGGAGGAGGAGGAATGCTGCCTATGACCCCAAGAACACCATCCCCACCGTCAAACATGCAGGTGGAAACATTATGCTTTGGGGGTGTTTTTCTGCTAAGGGGACAGGACAACTTCACTGCATCAAAGGGACGATGGACGGGGCCATGTACCGTCAAATCTTGGGTGAGAACCTCCTTCCCTCAGCCAAGGCATTGAAAATGGGTCGTGGATGGGTATTCCAGCATGACAATGACCCAAAACACACGGCCAAGGCAACAAAGGAGTGGCTCAAGAAGAAGCACATTAAGGTCCTGGAGTGGCCTAGCCAGTCTCCAGACCTTAATCCCATAGAAAATCTGTGGAGGGAGCTGAAGGTTCGAGTTGCCAAACGTCAGCCGCGAAACCTTAATGACTTGGAGAAGATCTGCAAAGAGGAGTGGGACAAAATCCCTCCTGAGATGTGTGCAAACCTGGTGGCCAACTACAAGAAACGTCTGACCTCTGTGATTGCCAACAAGGGTTTTGCCACCAAGTACTAAGTCATGTTTTGCAGAGGCGTCAAATACTCATTTCCCTAATTAAAATGCAAATCAATTTATAACATTTTTGACATGCGTTTTTCTGGATTTTTGTTGTTGTTATTCTGTCCCTCACTGTTCAAATAAACCTACCATTAAAATTATAGATCATGTTTTTGTCAGTGGGCAAACGTACAAAATCAGAAGGGGATCAAATACTTTTTTTTTCTCACTTTATATTTAAAACCAAATACTTTGAGACCTTTACTCAAGTAGTATTTTACCGGGTGACTTTCACTTGAGTCATTTTCTATTAAGGTATCTTTACTTTTACTCAAGTATGACAATTGAGTTATTTTTCCACCACTGTCATTCAGTCTAGCGCTATAGTCGTTAGAGCAGGGGTGCGGATGATAGGATAACACCAGGAATTTATGCTGTTCTATGCAGTCTAGTCTATGGAAAAACCAACCACACCCTTCACAGGCTGACACTGTAAACCCCTAGAAGACCCTAGGCCCAGAATATTAATTCCTGCCTGACTATCATGGTCTGTACACACTATTAGTCCAGACTTTGAGTGTTAATCTATATATTTACACATCCGTATAGTGCACTGCACAAATGTTTTTAAAATTTTCTCTCTGCATTGTTGGGAAGGGCCCGTAAGTAAGCATTTCACTGTTAGTCTCCACCTGTTGTTTACGAAGCATGTGACAAATAACATTTGATTTGATTTGATTAACTATAGTTGTGAGGGAGTTGAGATGTGACGGAGAAAGAGAGTGAGAGCGAGAGATGACGAGAGAGAGAGATGACGAGAGAGAGAGATATGACGAGAGAGAGAGATGACGAGAGAGAGAGAAAGGAGAAAGAAAGAGACATAAAGAGAAAGAGACAGAAAGAGAAAGGGACAGAAAGAGAAAGAAACAAGGCGGTAAAAATAGGAAAAGAGGTAAGCCACATGTTAGGTCTGGTGGCAGTGGAGCAGCAGTAGTAGGACTGATCTGTCTGTTTCCTCTGTGTGATTGGTTCTCTCATTAGACGCCAGGTCCTGTAACCAGAGCAAGGCCTAATACCTTGCTGTGTTTAGAGAAGCACACAAACCATTTGGCTATAATAGCAACCTTTTCAAAAACAAACCCCAAAATGAAAGTGGCCAGCCACAGAAAAGCCGGCTGCAGATTATTTTGAGAAGGGAGAACGACACGACCGTGAAAAATCATAAACTGCAACTGAAAATAAACCCAGGCGTGCAGTGTGCAGTGCACCACCACCTACCAACCGCCCTCCTGTCACCAGCCCCCTCTACTCTCCTCTCTTGTCCCCACTTCTTTCCTTTCTTCTCCTCTTCCCCTCACTTTTGTTTCTCTCCTCTCTTCCTCCTCCACTTCTCATATCGTTCTCCTCTTCCTCCTCTCTTCTCCTCCTCCTCTTTCTACCCCTCAACTTCACCTTCTCAGTGTAGACGTGTCAGAGAGTTCAACTCACACAAACCAGGCCCTCATTCCACACTGATGCAGTCACATGATAAGCTGCTCTGCCTGTCACTTATCAGTAATTTACTGCTACTCTTTCCCTCACAAAATGAGCCTCTCCCCCTGCAGCCCTTCCACCTACACTGAAGAGAGCAAAGCACACCATCTCCCTGTTCTCTCTGACACAAGATTAGAAAGTTTACTGACATCAACAACAAGCGTTACCTGGGAGTTTTTTCAGCAGATCTCAGAGAGAACAGAGAGAGAAGTGAAGAAGAGTAACAGGGGTCTACAGAAAGAGGAAGATGGGTCCTGCTCTAACTTGCTCCAGTCACTAAAGAGGAAGCCTGTGTATTCTAAATTGTAGCCCAAATCACATAATTGGCTGCCACTGGTGGACATGTTTAGTTCCATGACCAATGGTTTAGTTGCAGGTTGTGTGAAGAAGTGGAACCAGGTTTTGGGGGTTAGGAGAGCAAGGTGTGGACTCGTCCCCGAGGTTGAGGCTCCCTGCTCGGGGGGACAGGCCGTCAGAGTCCTGGCCCACCCTGCTCAGAGCACCCGGGCCTCTGGGGGCCTCCTGAAAGTGACAGCTTCCACGCCATGCCTGGCCCCGTAGTGCATAGGTAACACAGGTAACATCGCCTCGGGCAGTGAGAGAGGAACGCACTGGGACACCTGCAGCTGCAGCTGTAATTTGTCTTATCTCATGTTCAGGGTGTTTTATGAGAGGCAGAGGACAAGGTGAAACAGCGAGCAAAACAAGCACGTCCCATTCAGGAAATCCTCTCTCTCTGTATGGGTTGTCTCTGTGCTCGACTAATTTCTCGAACAAGTACGGGTGGAAAAAGACTGACACAAGGAATGCTTGTAATCAATTACCTTTTGTAACCTTCCGAGCCTTCGGATTTATGGCTGAAACCAACCCACACCACCTCTCAGCTTTCTGGTAGGATCCAAAGTAGTATATTACTGGGCAAGTGAGACCCAAAGTTTAGTAAAAGTAGTTTTCCGTTGTTATGTGACAGAGTGTGTGAGTTTGAGAACAACACAACACAGGCCTGATGTGTGTGATGGCTGGGGGTAACTTATGTTCCCCTCCCCTCCCGTACCATATCTCATCCAGGGGTATTAGACAGGGACACTCCCAGGGGCAGTGACAACACAGATGCTTCCTTCCTTCAGAGGAGCCTTCATCAGTCCCCTAACCGCCCTCTGCCTGCCTGTTTTCAAAGGCAGTAGCCGATTTCCCCTGCCCCATTCACAGCAATCAGCCCAGTTAGGGTCTTCCCAACCAGCCCAAATCCCTTCATGGTTATCAGGGGGAACTCTGAGCTGGGGCTGCTGGGGGCAAGGCTTTTCACTCACACAGGGACGGGGTGGGACTCTCTCATAAGGGATTGTGAAAGGCCGTGACACACGCTTATCCACACCCCAGCGCCCCCCAACAAAATATATATACAGTATCTAAATTAAATAATAAAGGTAGCCCAAACCGCCTTGTCTAGTGCACACACACACACACACACACACACACACACACACACACACACACACACACACACACACACAACAGAGCCAAGTTGATATCCACCATGCCGGATGAGGAATTCCTACATTATTCAGATGCTTTAAGACATTGCTTTGGTGTTGGGGACTGCATTGAAGTTCAGATCTGCCACAACTCCAGGCAAAATGACAACACTTAGGTCACAGACTCAAAGCTCTGGTTGTCTGTTTGCAGGATCTCTAAACAAAGACATTTCACTTTTTTCAAACAGTACAGTACCAGTCTCTCAGTTATTTCTACTTTCAGAGGTTGAGGTTTGTAAATCATATCATGTCTAGACTGTTTTCTTTACATTTCTAATTGCTCATAATAGGAATCAGTCTTCTCTGTCTCTGGTCAGGTCCAACCTAGCATGAATCATACCATCCTATCATGCATCTCAACATAATGCAAAGCAAACAGAATGAACGTTATAAAAAACACCATTATAGTTTTTATCCAGGCGCCTTTTGTTTCTGCTGCCGAATTGGGCTGGAAAAAAATACTTTCAAATGGAACTCTGAATAAGGTTTTGTCCCAGCTGTGATCTTTTATACAGTATTTGATGTGTGTGTAAGCAGAGAGTAACTCGAGCCTCTGGAATGGTTTAGGTTAGAGTGAGGGAGGGAGGGGGGAAACCTACAGAGAATAACATTGGGTAGAAGTTACCCATGAGAAACAACAGAAAGATGCCTCACATATGCAGAGCGAAAATATGTCAGAGTGGAGTGCCCTCATATCCCGGCGGTTGAATAACAGAAGGGCATGGGATGATTGAAGGGGTCAACCAATTTTCTCCCCCAATCTGCATCTCAATCCAGTAGTTTTCTTCGGATGCCGTGTTTTGAAAATACCTTCCCAAAAATGCCTCTCTAGAAACCCTCGCAAACATTATCTGAAGTTTGAGGTTTTTATTATGAGCCAAACAAACCCGATTAGTTTCCAAGGTCTACTGTTTATGACAATTTCTATCACAAATAAGAAACAAAATAGGAGTAAAAAAAAAAGAGAAACGCATAAATTGAAAAATAATTGCTTTGGTCTTGGCCCTTAACTCAAACCTCTAACACAAACACACAAACAGAGACACAAACAGAGACACACACCTCTTAACTACAGCTGAACAAAGACAGACAAGGAGGAGGCTAAAGCCTTTAATTGGGAGGGAATTAAGACTAAGTGATCTAATATAGACACATCTTTCCTTCTGTAAACCACCCATGACCTGGGAGGCTAGAGCTAGCTGGTGAGGCTGGGGGTAGGAAGTGTGATGGGGCCATGCATGGTTAGACACTGGGTTTCTTCCAGTAGTATCAATGGTTGATCCACCAGTCTGGGACTGAGGTTGAAATGAAGCTGGAGTCTGGGGCCTGCATCTGCCAGCCCACACACAGCACAGCCTACAGCCCAATGCTAATCACCCCATAGTCACTGTGTTACACCTACTCTGGAGAGGCCATGGCCCTACAGTCAGCTGCCCTCTCCCTCCTCTCCTCTGCCTTCCGGGGGAGTACCACGTGCACGCACACCCACAGACTCACACAATCAGCCAGGGGAAAGGAGGCCATCCTGACCCCAAACAGGAACACTGTCAGGGGGAGAGAGGGAGAGAGAGGGCAAGCGTGGGGGAAGTTTATTATTTGCCAGAACTCTTTTCAGCAAAACAACAAACGAACAGCATCTGAGAGGAGTTTGGATTATCTTAACTAAGGGGGCTGAGTGAGGCTTTACCTACTGTATGTTGAAGTAAGCGGTGTGCTTCAGAAGCCTACAGATGAGAAGGGGGGAATTAGGAGGTAGTGCCGGGCCTATTGAGTGTGGAGATATCTGGCCCTGGCACTTAATCAAAGGGATTAGGTCTTGGGAAGCCAAGCCCACAGGTTATCCTTCAGGAAGCATACCAAGCAGTTATCAACCCCCCCCAAGTTCAAAGCAGCTCAATTTTCCTATATTAGAAAGAAGAAGTGTTTTGGCCGGCTGCCTCCAGGCTTATTTCTAGGTAAAGAACTGTGTCAGAGATGTTTGTACTTGCATGCTCTTCAGGAGACAAGAGGAGGAGGAGAAAAATGAAAGCTGTGTGCTTAAGTAGAGTCCAGGTCCGTCAGAGTCTGCACAGTGTGATCAATCACCCAAAGCCCAAGTCCCGGAGAAACCCGATCCGCAAGAGTGTCTGACTTTCACACAGCTCTCTCTCTCTCAGACAGGTTAAGGCTGGGCGGCAATGTACATTTTACATGTTTTAATTTTAGTCATTTAGCAGACACTCTTATCCAGAACGACTTGCATACATTTTCAGACTTTTTCGTACTGGTCCCCCTTGGGAATCGAACCCACAACCCTGGCATTGCAAGCGCCATGCTCTACCAACCGAGCCACAGAGGACCAGTCAGGTAGTTTCTTAAATCCACTTAAATTCCAGCACCATGGCTGTCAGAGGGGATATTGTGATACGTAAGATCAACCGGTTTACTATTGTGAGGATTTAAGACCATTAGCTATTGTATCTGGGGCAGGAGAGATTGTAACTTTAAAACCCTCTCTGTGTAGTCTGTAATACTCCAGGCCTGCTACTATTGGTTCAACCTAGAGAGAGAGGGATATCTAAACAATCCCATCAGGGTAGCGGTGAGAGGACATGGTGCCAGGGGTCCATGGTGGAGACGCACTCAGAGATGGTGGGAACGCTGTTCACACACGTAGGAAGGATCAGTGTGGCATGTTGTGTGAAATGTTCCTTGACATTTCTAATGTGGCAGGCTGTATGTGTATGAACCTGTGAAAAGTTGGGAATGATCTGAACCTGTAAGGAATGATGTAACTCAGGTGCAGGGGCCTCCTGAAACTAGGCTGTAAACACAGAGGTTCCATAGACACATACTCTTTGGTAGCCTAGCGGATAAGAGCATTGGGCAAGTAACCGAAAGGTTGTTGGTTTGAATCCCAGAGCAGACTAGGTGACAAATCTGTCGACGTGCCCTTGAGCAAGGCACTTAACCCTAATTGCTCCTGCAAGTCACTCCGGATAAGATCATCTGCTAAATGACTATAATGTAAATGTACTCCTGGAGAGTTACCATGATCAGGTGTGACAAGGTTAGTGAGGCTAATACCTGTGCCCATACCTGGAATAGTAGGGTGGATAACCTAACTGGGCTTTGTATAAAATCCAACCCTTGAAGGCCAAGATAAATGATCTGTGCAAACAGAGATGATTCTCGTACCCATGGGTAAATACGTGGCTGGGTAGCGTTCTCTCAGATCTCAGTCAAGGCCAAAGTGTGACAACATGCTTTACAACATGAAAGAGAGCTTTAGCTCTGTCAGAGGTTTACACATCCATGGCCACAGTACAGTAGAAATCAGCCTGGTTCTATATTGAACACCATGTACATTACTGAAAGGATTCTATAACAGACCTGCCAGGGCCCGAGACTAGGAGTATGGCTTCAATAGACTCACGCATCTGTCTAACGTTAGGACCAGTGGAAACACATGTCACTCTAATTGTATTTTCGTCCAAATTGCAAAATAGCTACTTGGGAAAGAAGCTAAAATAACATACAAACAACAGCAACTATGATAACAAGTGAGGTTGGAATGAAATGAAAAAGAGATCAAAAACATAGGGCTTTACAAATTCAACGTTGCTCTTTGAAAGAGGATCCCCTAACATTACTGGCCCAGTATTGATTTACTCTGCAATTTCGTGTCTCTCTCCCCATGCCAGCTCCCCAATCTTGGTCGGTTGAGCAGGAGGTCCCTGCAAATAGCACTCATCTGATTTTTCCAAAACATAAAAGATTAATACCTTGATTCTTTACAGACAAAAGATAATAGAAGGTTGGAGAGCTCAAATTGGTATTTGGAGAAAGGAGTCTTGAAAGCAAAATGAGATATCTACAGACCTAGGGGTTACTTTAATAAACCATAATGTTGTAGGGGGTTATTTTGTCTATGTGATGGAAAATCTGTAGGCCTATCTTAAAACAAGACAATCTCTTTGTGTATATAACACATGAGAATGGTGGTAAATACATACCATTTTAAAATAGAAAAAAATACATTAGCTATCTAACCTAAAGATGCCAGAAAAGGGATGACGTATTGGACATTCAATAGTGTAGAAAAATCGAGAACTGTTCTTTTGCTATATGGCTGTGAACATATCTCTAAAGAAAAAGGATAGACGGTACTTTGAGTTACAGAAAGGAGCAATTACTTCAAAGTTTCATAAAACAGTTTCCCTTCTGGCTGCAGTGCAACATAAGCCCAAACATTGGCTTTGCACTTTTTATCCAAAGATGAAAATAAAACGATAACTTGGTTTTTGCATTTCAGTCCAAATCACATCAAGTAAACAGCGAGCTCTCGGAACACATCAACTATTATTTTTCAAAGAAAGCCCTGCTGTTCCATTTCAAATACCTCAGGGTTATGAGACATTATGCTGCCTTCTAGCTTCTAAATGGATTCAGGCAGCCTACAGTAAATATAGGAGATACATCTTCAAATGACTCTATTCCCCATATACTGCCCCTTTGTCTGTTCTCTGTGTGGGGGTGCTTTGGGATAACAAAGTAACTGGCTTCCATATCCCTACACACAACACACACACAACAAACACACACACACATTTATATTTCAATGCCAAGCATAGAAATAGCCTAATTGAGGTATAGGAATAATGTCAGGCTCTTCAAATCCTTACAACAAGGTGTGCGCATAATGATGACTTACAGCTACAGTAATGCCAACGCTTGTCAGAAAAAATCATATTACAGTTAGTTTATGTTATGACTAAACTCCGCTCACACTCCATTAAACAGGTAATAAATGTGTTATAAAGCAGTTACAAGCCCCTGAGGCCAATGGGGGCCGAGCAGCAGTGTGTTTACGAGACAGTGTTTATTACAGCCTGGGCCTTATCATTATGGACCAAAGAGCCTCACAGTACAGAGCCTCCTGGTGCTAACAGTAGCACAGGTCCTGTAAACATTAGCCTGACCAGCGCTAGGATAATGGTGGAGCCTCCTGCTAACACAGGTCCTATAAACTCTAGGCTGACCAGTGATATGCTAATAGCCTCTTGGTGCTAACAGTAACACGGGCCCTGTAAACAGTAGCGCTATGCGCTAGGCTAACACGGGCCCTGTAAACAGAAGGCTGACCAGCACTAGGCTAATGGAGGTGAATAGGTGGCCATAATAGTGTCAGGTGCTACCTACATCCCATTACAAAGGTCAAAGTGGTAATGAGAAAGGCTAGTGACAGGAGGAGAGATATGAGGGCTACTAGCGGCTAACATGTGGGTTAATAATACAAATATTTAATCTATCCACCAACACATATGTCCTGTCTACTGTCCAGAGCTGTGTTGGCAGGTAGCGAGAGGAGAGCTTTGACCTGAAGACCTGCAGTCACCCACAGCAGGATAAATATAGGAGCTGAAAGAGTGTCTGAGCCGTCACTGACAGATCTAATCACACACATCCCCTAAAGCCATTTTCCATAGCCAGAGATGGGCCTAGGAAGGTATACCTGTTTTGTTGTATGAGTGCTATCGTCTTCAGTTCTCATTCCCTCAAAGTAAACATCTACAGAAGCACAATTGGAAGCTTTATCCCCTCAGACCAACATCCTTCCATCCCTCCATTTCATTCCACCAGGGCCAGACAATATCAACATAAACAGTCTTGACTCATTCATCATTCTGGATTTGCCGTAGGTGAATGGATGGGTAGATTCACATTAAGCCCTTGCTGTAGTCAGTGTAATGCCATTTGCATATGATAACCATTTTCAAAAGGCTTGTCTATAATGCATAAGAGCCTTTTAGACTGTGTTTCCTGGTATACAGTTGCCACCCACACTGACAATCCGAGCATGGTTTTGCATCATTTTGTGAGACATGCAGCATTGAATAATTCAGTCACTCACCTCTGGCAGAGCAGCTCACTTGAAAACACACACACAAGCCCACACACAGTGTACAGTATGTACACTGTGTACAAAACATTAGGAACACCGTGACCGCCAGGTCTTCACCAGAGACTTATGGGTACTCAGGGTGACGAATGCCTTTGCTCCCCCAGCACTGTGAGGGCAGTGCATCCATTCATTCATCCCCACTGCTCCAATTAAGTTATGAGGCTTTTCTTATTCTTATGAGCTTTTTTCCCTGTAACTTGGTTTCCGGTGGGTGCATATTGAGAAAGCTTTGATATATATATATAAACGTGCTTTTTCCATGACATAGACTGACCAGGTGAAAGCTACAGTACGATCCCTTATTGATGTAATTTGTTAAATCCACTTCAGTCAGTGTAGATGAAAGGGAGGAGACCGGTTAAATAAGGATTTTTAAGCCATGAGACAATTGAGACATGGATTGTGTATGTGTGCCATTCAGAGGTTGAATGGGAAAGACAAAAGATTTAAGGGCCTTTGAACCGGGGTATGGTAGTAGGTGCCAGGTGCACCGGTTTGAGTATGTCAAGAACAATTTCCTGTGTGTATCAAGAATGGTCCACCACCCGAAGGACATCCAGTCAACTTGACACAACTGTGGGAAGCATCGGAGTCAATATAGGCCAGCATCCCTGTTGAACGTTTTCGACACCTTGTAGAGTCCATGCCCCGACGAATTGAGGCTGTTCTGAGGGCAAAAGGTGCAACTCAACACAATATTAGGAAGGTGTTCTTAATGTTTTGTACACTCAGTGTAGATGCTACAACAGTACCAAATTAGTCCCTTCAGAACAGAGAGATCCTATTATCAAACCGTCAGAACCTGTCTAGCACTGTTTCTTTCTACACTGGGGCCTTTTCTGTGTGTGTGTGTGTGTGTGTGTGTGTATGTTAGGGGAATCAGAGGTACTCTGGTCCATTTAGAGGTTATGTGCTGTATGTACTGTAACTCTAAATCTGCATCATCAGTTGAGGAGGAACACAGTTAGATTTCCCCAGTGTGAGCAGAACAAGCACCTTCAGTGTACACCATGCATTATTTACATACAGAGATGCGTGCTTTAAACTGCGCTGAAATATACATGCAGCATATGCTAATTTGGCAGAGTGCTCTAACACGCTGTAGTTGCAGAAAGAACACAAATGGCATGCAATGCAGAGAGGTACTCAAACACAGGCCGGGGTAGGGGTGGGTGGTGGGGGTGGACTGGGTACAAGACAGAAGGGGATTGGAGGTGGTGGGGATGGGGGGGGGGGGGGGGGGGGGAGACAACAGACGTGAGGGTGTCAGACTTTATAAATGGGGTAGGAAATGTCTTTATCCCAAGTTTGGATGTCCCCCCTGTTTTGGCCGGCACTGGCTCTGCCAAATTCCCAGCAGTGGCTCTTAACAGGGCCTTCCTGCCGTGCTGCCAGCCTGTTTCCCCTGCCTTAACAACATCCCAGCTGACACCCTCATCGCCCTGCCAACAGACACCACACACACACCTTAAACCCACAATCTGCTCCCCCTCCCATCCTAGCGCACATACACACTATTACAGACAGGAAAAGAGAGAGGGATGGAGAGAGAGAGAGAGAGAGGGATGGAGAGAGAGAGAGGGGGGGGTGGAGAGAGAGAGAGAGAGAGAGAGAGAGGGATGGAGAGAGAGAGAGAGGGGGATGAGAGAGGGAGGGATGGAGAGAGAGGGATGGAAAGAGGGAGGGATGGGAGGGAGGGATGGAGAGAGAGAGGGATGGGAGGGATGGAGAGAGAGAGAGGGAGGGATGGAGAGAGAGAGAGAGGGATGGAGAGAGAGAGAGGGATGGAGAGAGGGAGGGATGGAGAGAGAGAGGGATGGGAGGGAGGGATGGAGAGAGGGAGGGATGGAGAGAGGGAGGGATGGAGAGCGAGAGGGATGGAGAGAGAGAGGGATGGGAGGGATGGATAGAGAGAGAGGGAGGGATGGAGAGAGAGAGAGAGATGGAGAGAGGGAGGGATGTAGAGAGAGAGGGATGGGAGGGAGGGATGGAGAGAGGGAGGGATGAGAGAGAGAGAGAGAGAGAGGGATGGAGAGAGGGAGGGATGGAGAGTGGGAGGGATGGAGAGAGGGAGGGATGGAGAGTGGGAGGGATGGAGGGATGAGAGGGGGATGGAGAGAGGGAGGGATGGAGAGAGAGAGGGATGGGAGGGATGGAGAGATAGAGAGAGGGAGGGATGGAGAGAGAGAGAGAGAGAGAGAGGGATGGTGAGAGAGAGAGAGGGGGATGGAGAGAGAGGGATGAGAGGGAGGGATGGAGAGAGGGAGGGATGGAGAGAGAGAGGGATGGAGAGAGAGAGGGATGGAGAGAGAGAGAGGGATGGGAGGGGGAAATCAATCATTTCCAGACCCAGGGACATGTACTAGTCTGTGGCGACCTAAATGCCAGAACTGGACAAGAACCTGACACCCTCAGCACACAGGGGGACAAACACCTACCTGGAGGTGACAGCATTCCCTCCCCCATATGCCCCCCTAGGCACAACTACGACAACATAACCAACAAAAACGGGTCACAACTTCTGCAGCTCTGTCGCACGCTGGGTATGTACATAGTCAATGGTAGGCTTCGAGGGGACTCCTATGGTAGGTACACCTTTAGCTCATCTCTTGACAGTAGTACTGTAGACTACTTTATCACTGACCTCAACCCAGAGTCTCTCAGAGCATTCACAGTCAGCCCACTAACACCCCTATCAGACCACAGCAAAATCACAGTCTACTTGAACAGAGCAATACTCAATCATGAGGCTTCAAAGCCAAAGGAACTGAATAATATTAAGCAATGCTATAGATGAAAGGAAAGCAGTGTCGAAACCTACCTAAAAACAATTAGGCAACAACAAATTAAATCCCTTTTAGACAACTTCCTAGACAAAATGTTCCACTGTAATAGTGAAGGTGTAAACTTGGCAGTAGAAAACCTAAACAGTATATTTGACCTCTCAGCTTCCCTATCAAATCTAAAAATCTCTAACAGAAAACCGAAGAAAAGTAACAACAATGACAAATGGTTTGATGAAGAATGCAAAAACCTAAGAAAGAAATTGAGAAACCTATCCAACCAAAAACATAGAGACCCAGAAAACCTGAGCCTACGCCTTCACTATGGTGAATCACTAAAACAATACAGAAATACACTATGGAAAAAGGAGGAACAGCATGTCAGAAATCAGCTTAATATAAGAATCCATAGACTCTAACCACCTCTGGGGAAATCATAAAACTCTAAACAAACAACAAGAGCTATCTATCCAAAACGGAGATGTATGGGTAAACCACTTCTCCAATCTTTTTGGCCCTATAACAAAGAACAAACAGCAAAAAAATATACATGATCAAATGCAAATCTTAGAATCAACTATTAAAGACTACCCGAACCCACTGGATTCTCCAATTACATTGAATTAACTACAGGACAAAATACAAACCCTCCAACCCAAAAAGGCCTGTGGTGTTGATGGTATCCTCAATGAAATTATAAAATATACAGACTACAATTTCCAATTGGCTATACTTAAACTCTTTAACATCATCCTTAGCTCTGGCATCTTCCCCAATATTTGGAACCAAGTACTGATCACCCCAATCCACAAAGGTGGAGACAAATTTGACCCCAATAACTACCGTTGGATATGCGGCAAAAGCAACTTTGGGAAAATCCTCTGCATTATCATTAACAGTGAAAATGATGTACTGAGCAAATGTCAAATTGGCTTTTTACCAGATTACCGTACGACAGACCACGTATTCACCCTGCACACCCTAATTGACAAACAAACAAACCAAAACAAAGGCAAAGTCTTCTCATGCTTTGTTGATTTAAAAAATGCTTTTACATTTTACATTTACATTTTAGTAATTTAGCAGACGCTCTTATCCAGAGCAACTTTCAGTTAATGAGTGCATACATTTTTTATACTGGCCCCCCGTGGGAATCGAACCCATAACCCTGGCGTTGCAAGCACCTTGCTCTACCAACTGAGCTACAGGAGGCCAAACTTTTGACTCAATTTGGCATGAGGGTCTGCTATACAAACTGATGGAAAGTGGGGTTGGGGGAAAAACATACGACATTATAAAATCCATGTACACAAACACAAGTGTGCGGTTAAAATGGGCAAAAAAACTAACATTTCTTTCCACAGGGACGTGGGGTGAGACAGGGATGTAGTTTAAGCCCCACCCTGTCCAACATATATATATAAACAAATTAGCGAGGGCACTAGAACAGTCTGCAGCACCCAGCCTCACCCTACTAAAATCTGAAATCAAATGTCTACTGTTTGCTGATGATATGGTGCTTCTGTCACCAACCAAGGAGGGCCTACAGCAGCACCTAGATCTTCTGCACAGATTCTGTCAGACCTGGGCCCTGACAGTAAATCTCAGTAAGACAAAAACGATGGCATTCCAAAAAAGGTCCAGTTGCCAGGACCACAAATACAAATTCCATCTAGACACCGTTGCCCTAGAGCACACAAAAAACTATACATACCTCGGCATAAACATCAGCGCCACAGGTAAATTCCACAAAGCTGTGAATTATCTGAGAGACAAGGCAAGAAGGGCCTTCTATGCCATCAAAAGGAACCTAAAATTTGACATACCAATTAGGATCTGGCTAAAAATACTTGAATCAGTTATAGAACCCATTGCCCTTTATGGTTGTGAGGTCTGGGGTCCACTCACCAACCAATAATTCACAAAATGGGACAAACACCAAATTGAGACTCTGCATGCAGAATTCTGCAAAAATATTGTCAGTGTACAACGAAAAACACCAAATAATGCATGCAGAGCAGAATTAGGTCGATACCCACTAATTATCAAAATCCAGAAAAGAGCCGTTAAATTCTATAACCACTTAAAAGGAAGTGATTCCCAAACCTTCCATAACAAAGCCATCACCTACAGAGAGATGAACTTGGAGAAGAGTCCCCTAAGTAAGCTGGTCCAGGGGCTCTGTTCACAAACACAAACAGTCACCACAGAGCTCCAGGACAACAACACAATTAGACCCAACCAAATCATGAGAAAACAAAAAAAGAATTACTTGACACATTGGAAAGAATTAACGAAAAAAAAGAGCAAACTAGAATGCTATTTGCCCCTAAACAGAGAGTACACAGTGGCAGAATACCTGACCACTGTGACTGACCCAAACTTAAGGAAAGCTTTGACTATGTACAGACTCAGTGAGCATAGCCTTGCTCACTGAGTCTGAGAGAGAGAGAGAGAGAGAGAGAGAGAGAGAGAGAGAGAGAGAGAGAGAGAGAGAGAGAGAGAGAGAGAGAGAGAGGGAGAGAGAGAGCGAGAGAGAGGGAGAGAGAGAGCGAGAGAGATGGCGAGAGAGAGGGAGGGAGAGAGAGGGAAGAGCAGGAAAGCATATTCTAAGCCTTCCTAAGATTCTTGGACCAGGATAGAGAGAAAGATAGACAGAGAGAATGCTGGACATCACTGGATTACTTTCCACACATTCAGAACATGTCCTGCCAGAGCTGGCATCTGTACAGTAGCTGTGAATGTAGGTGTGTGTGGAGGCCAAACACAACTGCTCCTGCAGGAGGCCTGGCTGTGCTCTTCCTGAGCTGGCTGAGAACATAGAGCAGGAGAGACAGAGAGTACCCACTACCCACGCTGCCTTGCTGCTGCCTTGTTGCTGCCACGCTGCTGCCATGCTGCCGGGTGAGGCCATAGTAATTACAGCAGAACAGCATGCTCCAGCCTGGGCCTTCAAATGGCACCATATGTTTTCCCAGACTAGCTGGCTGAATACATGGTATTTACCCATTAAGGATGCACTGTGCTGTGTCTGGGAATCCCTCACTAACAGACTAACAGTCACTAATGCTCTTATAAAAGAGACCGAGACACAGAGACCCACACTCCTCTCCTATAAACATTAAACCATCAGCTGTGGGTCATTTACTAACCACGACCCACCATGCGTCCTCACACATCCTTTCCTGTTCCCTTTAACCATTTACAAGGCCTTTTGGGTTTTATGTCAAACACACAGAGGCACGTGTGAGTGTGTGTGTGTGTGTGTGTGTGTGTGTGTGTGTTTGTGTGGGTGTGTGTATGTGTGTAGGTGTGTTTGTGCGTGTGTGTTCTTTCTTTTGTCAGCGGTTTAGCCGAGTGTAAAATAAGTTTGGTTAATCAGAAACTGGGGCTGACAAAACGTGAAGTCACAGTGTCAGGATGTCCATCCATCTCTTCAGAGTTGACAAGTGTTGACTGTTGTCTAAAGGGGATCTATAGTACTGGGGTCAGCAGTGACAGAATGGTCACACAGCCAATGACCAGTAAAACAATACTCCTAACAAATGCTATGAATTTAACTTACTTTTATCCCTGCATTATGTTTTCTACCTAAGAGATAGAGTGATAGTTGTATCACTAATAAAAACATAGGCCAGCATTCTCTGACGTACACTCATCTCCTTCCCTCATGTTGTTTTCTACTGATATCTGATATCTGTATCAGCAGTAATAAAAACATACCGCTAGGCCCAGTAGTACATTCACTTCTAATGACATATTCATGGTGATTGTTACCGTGACCTCTTTTAAGGTATGATCTCTCCCCCTCTGTGTGTTATTGCTAGATGTGCTGCTATCACAGTAAATCACTTTGTTAATGAGAACACCCTTCACAGCAGCAGTCACAGATTACTATCGAGAGGAGGAAACAGAAAAATAATGTAAGTAAATATGGCCCCTAATTAGCGTGACAGGGTTGAACACACAGATAAGACATCCAAGCATCCGTGAGCCCTAGCAGACACACACACAGACACAACGACACACTGTATAAATCAATGTTTTAATCAGGTTTCTTCAGCACATAATGAGGTAGCACTAAGCCTTAGACACAGTATCTGATGGATCTGATGCCACCAGCCCCTTATTAAAACCATCAAAAACCTGCTTCATCCTGAACCATCTGAACACAGTATAGTACAGAACAGAAAGGACTCACGGAGTGTGTACAGGATCTAGAGATGCACTGTGTGAGCTGCGGAGTGTGTACAGGATCTAGAGATGCACTGTGTGAGCTGCGGAGTGTGTACAGGATCTAGAGATGCACTGTGTGAGCTGCGGAGTGTGTCCAGGATCTAGAGATGCACTGTGTGAGCTGCGGAGTGTGTCCAGGATCTAGAGATGCACTGTGTGAGCTGCGGAGTGTGTCCAGGATCTAGAGATGCACTGTGTGAGCTGCGGAGTGTGTACAGGATCTAGAGATGCACTGTGTGAGCTGCGGAGTGTGTCCAGGATCTAGAGATGCACTGTGTGAGCTGCGGAGTGTGTACAGGATCTAGAGATGCACTGTGTGAGCTGCGGAGTGTGTACAGGATCTAGAGATGCACTGTGTGAGCTGCGGAGTGTGTCCAGGATCTAGAGATGCACTGTGTGAGCTGCGGAGTGTGTCCAGGATCTAGAGATGCACTGTGTGAGCTGCGGAGTGTGTCCAGGATCTAGAGATGCACTGTGTGAGCTGCGGAGTGTGTACAGGATCTAGAGATGCACTGTGTGAGCTGCGGAGTGTGTCCAGGATCTAGAGATGCACTGTGTGAGCTGCGGAGTGTGTACAGGATCTAGAGATGCACTGTGTGAGCTGCGGAGTGTGTACAGGATCTAGAGATGCACTGTGTGAGCTGCGGAGTGTGTACAGGATCTAGAGATGCACTGTGTGAGCTGCGGAGTGTGCACAATGTTGACAACATTGAGCATAATATAGGGAAATATAGACAAGTTAGGTAAAGAGGGCAGCCTTTTGGATATGTGTCTAGGTCAGGCTTGAAAAGATAAATGAATCCTCAGAATGTAGCATTATGTCATGTGAGTAAGGTCTCATGTTTTTGACATGCCATAACAAGATAGGCCTAGTGATAATCCAGAAATCTGGCATTACAGAGCAACCACCTCACATAACTCATTTAACCCATTCCATCCCAGGCAAACAAACACGCACACACACAAACCTGTTACTGATCGGATCTGATATGCCAATGCGATGTGATGCAATGTGCACCTGGCTCAGCCACACCTGCATGCTCTCTAGCACATGTCAATCACATGAATCAGATCAGTCTGACTAGTTCTCACAGAAAGAGCTGTCTGCCTGTCTGTCTGCCTGCCTGCCTGCCTGCCTGCCTGCCTGCCTGCCTGCCTGCCTGCCTGTCTGTCTGTCTGTCTGCCTGCCTGCCTGCCTGCCTGCCTGTCTGCCTGTCTGTCTGCCTGTCTGCCTGTCTGCCTGCCTGCCTGCCTGCCTGCCTGCCTGCCTGCCTGCCTGCCTGTCTGTCTGTCTGTCTGTCTGTCTGTCTGTCTGTCTGTCTGTCTGTCTGTCTGTCTGTCTGCCTGTCTGTCTGTCTGCCTGTCTGTCTGCCTGTCTGTCTGTCGGTGCAGCCTGTCAGACTCTTACTCAACAGCCAGGTGTGTGCCTCGGTGCGTACGTGTGGGGCTACACAGAGAGCACTGTGTACAGGTGGGCTTCCTGGTGCAGGAAGGCCTCCTTGTGCAGCTCTGACCAGCGCAGCTGTGACGAGCCCCGAGAGTCACTCTCCAGCTGGAGGGGCTGTGACCTCACTACTTGGCTATGGAGTCCTTGTCCCTTTCTGCAATGTCCAGACTGTGTGGTGGTTACAGTGTGTGGCAGTACGGTACAGGGAGGGAAGAGCACTGCAGAATGAGGCAGTTTCTACTTGTTACTGTAGAAAACAGCCCAATCTGAATGTATTATATGTTCCTACTTTTCTAAACAGCTACTCTTAAACAGGTAATGATGAGCACAAACCTTCTTCTCCACTCCCATACACAGTAAGACACTCACCTCACATACCTGCATGGTAGCGTGGAGCTGGCTACTGTTATCCATATACTGGGCCAGAGACCTGAGTGGTCCCATCTGTGACAGAGGCATTTAAGGATGTCAAAGCTAACTCGAACTAGCCTGGGCCTCTGTAGTGCCTGGCCGGATAGGCTATGCAGCCTACAGTAAAATAAATGAGGCCGTTAGCTGCAGTCTCCCTCCCAGGCAGGTGAGATACAATTATTGTGCAGCCAGGATGCCAGGATGCCCCCCCAACTCCCCCCCCCCCCCATCCACACACACACCAAATGCTGCTGTCTGTCAGCCCAGGGGTTTAATTAGCTTGGCATGCGTGCCACTTATAATCACCTGCCATTACTGCCCCGGCCCGCATCTGCTTACAGCGTCTGTCAGTGGCGGGTAGGACGCAGAGTGTGTGTACGTGTGTGTGTGTCACCCAGCTTGGCATCCACACACAAAGGGACAAACTCTCCACACAGACAGAAATGACAGAATTAATATTTCACACAATGCCATTAACATTAGCATTATGGAGAGAGTCAAGACTGATTCCAAGAGATTATGATTGATTGTTTATCCACAGTATCTTCTCAGCTGGTTTGTTTACTTTTTAATCAAGTAGCCTTACCAATTAAATCATAAAAGCAGTGTTGGCTAAATTGAATTGAAATTGACATTATGAGTCAGTTGATATTTTGCAGGTACTGTAGGTCTATCTGAAGTCCCAGTACTGGGTAGGTCGTTCTGAAGTCCCAGTACTGGGTAGGTCTATCTGAAGTCCCAGTATTGGGTAGGTCTATCTGAAGTCCCAGTATTGGGTAGGTCTATCTGAAGTCCCAGTATTAGCCAGGCCTGTGCAGTGTCAAACTGCTTTGTGAATAGGGGCTACACCTGAGGCTGAATACATCACATTGTGATTTCATGACATCAGGAGGAGAAAGTCCTTCACATGTACATATTACCTCAACTACCTCAACTAGCCGGTGCCCCCGCACATTGACTCTGCACCGGTACCCCCCTGTATAAAGCCTCCCTACTGTTATTTTATTTTACTTCTGCTCTTTCTTTCTCAACACTTTTTTGTTGTTGTTGTTTTATTTTACTTTTTTATTAAGGAAAAAATGCATTGTTGGTTAAGGGCTGTAAGTAAGCATTTCACGGTAATGTCTACACCTGTTGTATTCGGCGCATGTAGCAAATACAATTTGATTTGATTTGATTTCATGCCAGCCAGTAGCGGAGGAGGAGGAGATAAGGACAAGCTAATCTCAGCCAGAGAAACTGCTTTTAAAAAGTTAAAAGTGAATTCACTTCACCCCCCTGGCATATCTGTGGCTACCTCTAGGCCTGAGGAGAGGAGTGGAGGAGAGGGGATGGGAGGAGAGGGGAGGAGAGGCCCTATAGTTTACTAACTGGAGGATGGACCTCAGGCTGTGTAAATAGGGGCCATAGGGGCCTCGGGCTCACTGGTATGTGTGTTTTGTGTGTGTGTGTGTTAGTCAAATCAAATCAAATCGTATTTGCCACATGCGCCGAATACAACAGGTGTAGACATTACAGTGAACTGCTTACTTACAAGTGTCACGCCCTGGCTCGGGGGACTCTTAAATGTTGAGCCAGGGTGTGGAGTTTCTGTTACATTTTCTATGCTTTTGTTCTAGATCGTTTATATCTATGTTGGCCAGGGTGGTTCCCAATCAGAGACAGCTGTAGCTCGTTGTCTCTGATTGGAGACCATACTTAGGCAGCCAGTTTGGCACTAGTATTTTGTGGGATCTTGTTCCGAAAGGTTTGTGTTGTAACCTAGGACTTCACGTATCGTTTGGTTATTGTTTTGGTTCGTGTTGTGTACTACTGAATAAAGAATGTACGCTTATCACGCTACGCCTTGGTCCGCTTCATCTGTCGACGATCGTGACAACAAGCCCTTAACAAACAATGTAGTTTTTAAGAAAAGAACAAAAAAATTAAAATAAAGTGTTAAGTAAAAAATAGATAAGTAAAAAAATTACTAAATAAAAATTGAATAAAAAAATTACAAATAAATACAATAAATAAAAATAAATATCTAATAATTAAAGAGCAGCAATAAAATTAAAATAACAGTAGGGAGGCTATACACAGGGGGTACCGGTACAGAGTCAATGTGTGGGGGCACGGGCTAGTCGAGGTAATTGAGGTAGGGGTGGGGGGGCAACGCAAATAGTCAGGGTAGCCATGATTAGCTGTTCAGAAGTCTTATGGCTTGGGGATAGAAGCTGTTAAGAAGCCTTTTGGACCTAGACTTGGCGCTCCGGTACCGCTTGCCGTGCGGTAGCAGAGAGAACAGTCTATGACTAGGGTGGCTGGAGTCTTCGATAATTTTTAGGGCCTTCCTCTGACACCGCCTGGTATAGAGGTCCTGGATGGCAGGAAGCTTGGCCCAAGTGATGTACTGGGCCGTACGCTCTACCCTCTGTAGTGCCTTGCGGTCGAAGGCCGAGCAGTTGCCAAACCAGGCGGTGATGCAACCAGTCAGGATGCTCTCGATGGTGCAGCTGTATAACTTTTTGAGGATCTGAGGACCTATGCCAAATCTTTTCAGTCTCCTGAGGGTGAATAGGCTTTGTCGTGCCCTCTTCACGACTGTCTTGGTGTGTTTGGACCACATGTTAGTCCACGTGTGTTTGCATGTGTGTGTCATATAATATGAGTGCTTACCAACAAAAACAGCATGAACCTTCTACTGAGTGACAAAACGCTGCAGTCACAGTAGTCAATGCAAGTTCACCTAAGCCAAGCCAAAATGTACAGTACAATAAGCCTCAGCATTGCCTATTCATCTCCACAAGTTCCCATTCAGCTGTAACCAGGCCCCAACATTGTACTGCTGCTTTTCCAACATCTGTCGGGGAGTTGTGTGGGTACACTAATTACAAATATCTGCACTAATCCTGTGGCGATAAGACGGTCATTACTCCAAGAGACATTTATCACTGTGGGATTGATGACCCATTTCGCAGGCAGCCTTTGTAAAAGGAAGTGAAAGCGAAGCGATATCTCTCTATCCTACATCTGTACTGAAGCCATCCATTC
>NC_140024.1:21963126-22290626 GCF_964263955.1 Coregonus lavaretus | reverse complement strand
CTGTCATCAGACCTGTCACTGTGTCACAGCCTGGACTGCAGCAGCCTGGGCTCTGTCCACTCTGTCCCTCTTCATTGTGGAACAAGAAGAGTACCATCTTTCAAATTCCCATCTGGGACAAGGGATCCCCATTGTCCCTCTCTCTGGGTCCCGCCCCATCGAGGGGGGACTCTGTCACTGAGGACACAAAGGACATGTCATCATGGTGGTGGACGCAGGAGGGGGGTTAGGAGTAACATGAGAGGAGGGTCTCTCTCTCTCTGAGTGGCTCTACAGGGGTGCAACTGGTGGCTGACACAGTGGAGAACTCACCACAGCCTGAACATAACTCCAGCCTGGCCCCTGTGGCCCTACTGTGGCCCCTGCTGACCCCTGGGTATGATGACAGGCTGGGCCCTTTGTCCGGGAGCGCTGTACCTAGGTGAGGGCAGGGGGAGAGAAGGGGGAGGGCAGGGGTAGACAGGGAGTGTAAACAAAGGTGGCGTGGAGGCTGGGAGAGGCTGGGGGAAGAGATGATGGCCCCCAGGTCAGAGGACAGCGATGGACAGCTGAGTGATGAGTGCAGCTGTGGACCTGGAGACCTTACATCTCTCTCTTCTCTCCATCTCTCTATCAATGGGACGTACATCTCTATTTTCTCCATCTCTCTATCAACGGGACCTACATCTCTCTCTCCTCTCTCCATCTATCTATCAACGGGACCTACATCTCTCTCTCCTCTCTCCATCTATCTATCAACGGGACCTACATCTCTCTCTCAATCTCCCACTGATCTGATGAGTATTGTGTGAGACAGAATAAAGACCTCAACAATGCTGGTGAGAATAGCAGCTCCATGAAAATGTACTGCAGTACTAAAGACTGTGCCGTGTACAGACCTATAATAGATTAGTTTCAATTACCTTTTTCAAAGCAAACCGACTAACAAATATATGCAAACTAAATAGTTTGAGGAAAAATATAGTAGTCTATTTATTCATGGTAAACTAATTACAAATGACAATGACGGTTATGTTGAACTGAAATAAGACGTGTGGGGAAAAGCATTGTGCAGTCAGGAAGTGTAATGGTTTGAGGTCATGCAGTTTTCCATTGGAAGATTAACTTCCGAGCCCCTGGAATACAGCAGCCCCTTGATTTACGCAGTCCAAGCTGTCCAACTGCTTCCCAGGTCAAAGGTCATTGGCTGCTGCCAACTCTCCTACCGTTCTGTCCACACACACACACACACACACACACACACACACACACACACACAAACACCGACCGAGAGGACAGGGTCTACCAAGTCAGAAACCCCCCTACTGAGTCATCAACACTTACTCTTACCCTCCTCTCCTCCCCTCCTGCCCTCCTCCTCTCCTCCTCCTCTCCTCCTCTACCCCTCTCCTCCCCTACCCCTCTACTCCCTTCCTCCTCCTCCCCTCCAGAGGAAAGATGGGTCTGTACTCTGTTGATCTTTCACTCCACACCCGCCCCACACTCCTTTTACACAGAGCCCGGTAAGAGAACAGAGGAGAGGAATGAAAGAGGGGTAGTAAAGAGAGCGAGAGGCAGAATGAACAGAACAGAATGAAAGAAAAGAAGAGAAAAGCCACAGAGAAGGGCCAGATGGGTACCTTCACAGTCCATTTATCAAACCCAATGTGCCTCCCCCTCTCCTCTCCTCTCCTCTCCTCTCCTCCACGTCCTCCTCCCTTCCCCTCCCCGCCGCTCTCATGTCCTAAACCCCCATGTAATTCTGTAATCATTTTCATTATCATATAATGACCTTACAAAGCCTACAGCAGTTTGCACGGTCAGTACAAAACTCACAGCTGTTCCCTTCAGTGTTTGCTCGCCGGCTGTGACAGTGCAGCCTTTTTATTGGTCCAGAGGTGTGACCTTTGGCTCTGATAGGTCGGCACGGGGTCACCTCATTCAGGAGGGTCTGAAGTGGCCGCAGGCACAGCACAGGTCACAACACCTCTCAGTCAGTTAGGACACACTAAGGCAAGAAATATAAAGTCATGATTCATGTCCACACGACAACTAACAACAACCTTCCAGGTCTCTGGCTCGAGGCTCTCTATATCTAGTCAATCTCAACCTAAAGGGCTCCAGAATAGCAAAGCTTCCAGGGGTTATAAGTTCTGGATGGCAAAGGATAAGTACCTAGTGTTTACCTTACACTCATGATGTATTATTTAACTGCCATGCTACGGTACAGCACCCTCACTCCCTCACAGACCTAATAATGACTGTTTGGAGGGCCACTGACTGTTTGGAGGGCCACTCACAGGTCATGTATCTAAGGACATGGTAGACAGCATATATATATACGGTATATATACAGTACCAGTCAAAGGTTTGGACACACCTAATCATTCAAGGGTTTTTCTTTATTTTTACAATTTTCTACATTGTAGAATAATAGTGAAGACATCAAAACTATGAAATAACACATATGGAATCATGTGGTAACCAAATAAGAGTTAAACAAATAAAAATATATTTTAGAACAGCCTCAATTCGTCGGGGCATGGACTCTACAAGCGTTCCACAGGAATGTTGACTCCAATGCTTCCCACAGTTGTGTCAAGTTATCTGGATGTCCTTTGGGTGGTGGACCATTCTTGATACACACGGGAAACTGTTGAGCGTGAAAAACCCAGCAGCGTTGCAGTTCTTGAAACAAACCGATGCGCCTGGCACCTACTACCATACCCCGTTCAAAGGCACTTCAATCTTTTGTCTTACCAATTCAACCTCTGAATGGCACCCATACACAATCCATGTCTCAATTGTCTCACGGCTTAAACATCCTCCTTTAACCTGTCGCCTCCCCTTCATCTACACTGATTGAAGTGGATTTAACAAGTGACATCAATAAGGGATTGTAGCTTTCACCTGGTCAGTCTATGTCATGGAAAGAGCAGGTGTTCTTAATGTTTTGTACACTCAGGATATATATATATATATATATATATATATATATCAAAGCTTTCTCAATATGCACCCACCGGAAACCAAGTTACAGGGAAAAAAGCTCATAAGAATAAGAAAAGCCTCATAACTTAATTGGAGCAGTGGGGATGAATGAATGGATGCACTGCCCTCACAGTGCTGGGGGAGCAAAGGCATTCGTCACCCTGAGTACCCATAAGTCTCTGGTGAAGACCTGGCGGTCACGGGGAACATTTCTCTTTTCCTCTCTCTCTCTCTCGCTATATAGTGCTAAAAACGCCTGAGGGAATACTGGGCTGAGAGCTAGCAGGCACAGGTTTGCTGAGCGCTCTAGTGCTTTAACTGGTCGTGTTTAAGAAACAAAAGTCAGGGAAAAACTTAATCAATCAGCTTGCTGTGTTTATGTTTCTGTGCCTTTAGCTAGAGTAATCCATCATGTTGTTTTGTGTTTTGAAACCTTTAGCGAGCATTATGCTCTGAATGGTTTCCACGGAAACAAAAGAACAGCAGAATGCAGACAGTGAGCCTGTTGAATACTGAGTCTACTGAAACCTAATTAGAACCTTGATATAAAATAGAAAAAATTTAAACAGTCAAATGAATCAGCTGTATCATTTTAAAAAGTTCCATTTTGGTGAGTGGTTTTATGGAAATAAATGAATGTTTGAATCAGTCAGACTAAACTGAGCTGAACTTCGGTCTCTCTTTCTCTCTCTGATACAGTATATCAAGACTCATGTACTTTATCTTTGATTTGGAACAATGAAACTACTTCTGAACAAAATCCTGTAGAGACCCCAAAGTGTAGCTATCATTCACCACAAAGTACACAGAGTTGTTTATTTTCCCTTATCCCTCCATATCTCAAATCATTATCAGACTCGTCTCTTAACATTGCGCAAGGCCATGTGTTTCATTTTGTCTAAACGTCGTTTGTTGACAGCCACTTCACAGATGACCCCCGGCTTGCTTTTTGGGGAGAGGCATTATCTGTGTGCAGAGAGATAGGGAGCAGTCGGAGTTCAAACACATTACGGCTGTGTGTGTGTGTGTGTGTGTGTGTGTGTGTGTGTCTGTGTGTGGCGCTGTCCCCCCAATCTAATCACTCTATCCTGCTGATGAAATAAACTCCTGTCTGAACCGAAGACAGGGACCCTGCATTTCCTGTCCTGGGCCCTGTTATTGGTTTCCCTGTGATGTGTGAGGGCTGGGCTGTGTGCGTGTGTGCGTGTGTGTGTGTGTGTGTGTGTGCAGCTGGGCTGGACTAGGAGGGTGGCACAGACGTTTGTGGGGTGGTAGTGGGGTTGTTGTAGCAGTGGTGGGGGGTGGGTGTAGTGACTAGTGGGATGGTTTCTAGCTTTCAGCACCTGCGTTAGGAATGCAGTTCAGATGGCCAGCCCTCCCTCCTTCCCTCCACCAGAGAGGCTGAGAGGCCGGGCTAGGCGTCAACGTGGGCCGTCGAGGTGTGTGGAAACTGTCTGTTTACAAGAATCATCTGGTCAGGGCGTAGCTCGGGGTCAACAAGAGGGGACACATCAAAACAGAGGCGGGCCACAGGGTTATGGGGGCAATAGGGGGTATGGAGGGGAGAAGGAGGGGGCTGTCTGTCGAGGTAGCTAGCAGAAGTTTGCTTAATGCCTTTTTGGAGAAAGAAAAATGTCCCTGGTTGGTATAAATCTGTAGTGTGTAGTCTGTGTGTGTTTGTCCCTGGTTGATATAAATCTGCAGTGTGTGGTCTGTGTGTGTTTGTCCCTGGTTGGTATAAATCTGTAGTGTGTAGTCTGTGTGTGTTTGTCCCTGGTTGATATAAATCTGCAGTGTGTGGTCTGTGTGTGTTTGTCCCTGGTTGGTATAAATCTGTAGTGTGTAGTCTGTGTGTGTTTGTCCCTGGTTGATATAAATCTGTAGTGTGTAGTCTGTGTGTGTTTGTCCCTGGTTGGTATAAATCTGTAGTGTGTACTCTGTGTGTGTTTGTCCCTTTTTGGTATAAATCTGTAGTGTGTAGTCTGTGCGTGTTCATTCACCTCCAGGCTCTTTAGGCTTTTACCAGAGCCAGGGCCTGGGTCTCGTCTGCCCCTGTGCAAAGGGTGTCCAGGCTGGGCCACAAAGGGAGGGAGAGGCCCTTACAGATGGGGCCTAGTGCTACTGCTTTGGTGCCATTGTCTCAGAAAGACACACACTAAGCTACACACACAGGCATGCAACACACAGGAATACACACACACACACGCGCACAGGAACATACACACACTACAAAATATACACACATATTATTACATATACAGTGGGGGAAAAAAGTATTTAGTCAGCCACCAATTGTGCAAGTTCTCCCACTTAAAAAGATGAGAGAGGCCTGTAATTTTCATCATAGGTACACGTCAACTATGACAGACAAATTGAGGAAAAAAATTCCAGAAAATCACATTGTAGAATTTTTTATGAATTTATTTGCAAATTATGGTGGAAAATAAGTATTTGGTCACCTACAAACAAGCAAGATTTCTGGCTCTCACAGACCTGTAACTTCTTCTTTAAGAGGCTCCTCTGTCCTCCACTCGTTACCTGTATTAATGGCACCTGTTTGAACTTGTTATCAGTATAAAAGACACCTGTCCACAACCTCAAACAGTCACACTCCAAACTCCACTATGGCCAAGACCAAAGAGCTGTCAAAGGACACCAGAAACAAAATTGTAGACCTGCACCAGGCTGGGAAGACTGAATCTGCAATAGGTAAGCAGCTTGGTTTGAAGAAATCAACTGTGGGAGCAATTATTAGGAAATGGAAGACATACAAGACCACTGATAATCTCCCTCGATCTGGGGCTCCACGCAAGATCTCAACCCGTGGGGTCAAAATGATCACAAGAACGGTGAGCAAAAATCCCAGAACCACACGGGGGGACCTAGTGAATGACCTGCAGAGAGCTGGGACGAAAGTAACAAAGCCTACCATCAGTAACACACTACGCCGCCAGGGACTCAAATCCTGCAGTGCCAGACGTGTCCCCCTGCTTAAGCCAGTACATGTCCAGGCCCGTCTGAAGTTTGCTAGAGTGCATTTGGATGATCCAGAAGAGGATTGGGAGAATGTCATATGGTCAGATGAAAGCAAAATAGAACTTTTTGGTAAAAACTCAACTTGTCGTGTTTGGAGGACAAAGAATGCTGAGTAACACCATACCTACTGTGAAGCATGGGGGTGGAAACATCATGCTTTGGGGCTGTTTTTCTGCAAAGGGACCAGGACGACTGATCCGTGTAAAGGAAAGAATGAATGGGGCCATCTATCGTGAGATTTTGAGTGAAAACCTCCTTCCATCAGCAAGGGCATTGAAGATGAAACGTGGCTGGGTCTTTCAGCATGACAATGATCCCAAACACACCGCCCGGGCAACGAAGGAGTGGCTTCGTAAGAAGCATTTCAAGGTCCTGGAGTGGCCTAGCCAGTCTCCAGATCTCAACCCCATAGAAAATCTTTGGAGGGAGTTGAAAGTCCGTGTTGCCCAGCGACAGCCCCAAAACATCACTGCTCTAGAGGAGATCTGCATGGAGGAATGGGCCAAAATACCAGCAACAGTGTGTGAAAACCTTGTGAAGACTTACAGAAAACGTTTGACCTGTGTCATTGCCAACAAAGGGTATATAACAAAGTATTGAGAAACTTTTGTTATTGACCAAATACTTATTTTCCACCATAATTTGAAAATAAATAAATTAAAAATCCTACAATGTGATTTTCTGGATTTTTTTCCCTCATTTTGTCTGTCATAGTTGACGTGTACCTATGATGAAAATTACAGGCCTCTCTCATCTTTTTAAGTGGGAGAACATGCACAATTGGTGTTGACTAAATACTTTTTTTCCCCACTGTACATCCTTATAAACTGGGTGGTTTATGAAAGCTGATTGGCTGACAGTCGTGGTATATCAGACCGTATACCACGGGTATGACAAAACAAATATTTTTACTGTTCTAATTTCGTTGGTAACCAGTTTATAATAGCAATAAGGCACCTCAGGGGTTTATGGTATATGGCCTTAGCTGTGGTATATTGGCCATATACCACACCTCCTCGGGCCTTATTGCTTAATTATACCATGGCATTGTTGAATACTCGTTTCTGATTGGCTTGAAGGGCATTCTAGAGAGTGCATTATTTCCAATATTGCCAACTTTGCGACTTTTCAGACCCCTCCAGCGACTTTTATTGGTAAAATATTCTAGTGACAAATTCAGCTACTATTCCCACTGGCGTGTCGTGGCACACACCTTCCACATTGTGCATTATTTTCCATAGAACGCATAGCCCCTCGTTGATTATCCCTTACATAACACCCTCCCACACAAAACATATTATGTTTTGTGTGGGAGGGTGTTATGGGTGTTATGCATATGTAATAATATGTAGTGTGTGTGTGTCAAAGTTCAAATAGGGGGTGCTTATATTTGTCCTGTTTCACTGCATGTACAAGTGGGTAACCTGTATGAGTGTGAGGTGTGAAATGGAAATGTATTTTTTTTGCATATCCCAACTCCCCCTGAGACACCCTCGGAGAGTGGCTGTGTGTGTGTCTTTCTAAGAAAAACAGTAGTGTGGGGGAACAATACCAGAGGGGTGGAGTGAGAGATGGAACAGCTAAAACAAATATATTTTGTTTTGTGTGGGAGTGTGTTATGGGTGTATATGTAATAATATGTAGGGTGCCCAGAGTGGGTGAAAACATTATTTGGTTATGAAATTTCACTTTCTTATGTTATAAAATATATCTTACCAAGACAAATATGATTATTCATGTTCTGAATCATTCAGTTCTCTAAAAGCAAAATTTCCATGACACGAGCCAAATTAAATGTAAAAGGCTTTGAAAATAAAAAGCTTGGTATACGCTCAGTGCTCCGTTGACATTTCACAGAGATACACTTGTTTTTGTGAGAAATCTTCGAAAGAGAACAGGAATTTCAAATTATTATGAAAATCATATACTAAAATATGAAAATACTACATGTCATGTCTCAAAATCTATATCCTTCTGACCTCTATATTGTTTTATGTCCTGTGGATTGGAGAAGAAAGATGATGAGTTCAACGGGAAAGAGAACCTGTCAAGTAGCCAGTAGTCTTAATTCATCCACAGAATCCAGCCTAGTTGACGCCATGCAATTTTCTTTTTTTTCTCTGGCCTCCATTGATTTAGTCACGCTAATTCTGGCCATCCTACAAGGGTAAAAACTCCAATAACTTTTTAACGGATTCTGATAGAGACATGAGGTTTGGACCATTGGTTTTCCATTAGAGGATGATCTACATAATTCATTGTTTAACCCACTGGTCAAAATATGCTTTTTTGATTGGACACCCTATTTTATGTGCATATAATGTGTAATGTGTGTGTGTGTGTTCCTGTTCCTGTGTGTGTGTGTGGGTTTGTGCGCGCACAGATGTGTGTGTGCATTCCTTTGTATGCATGCCTGTGTGTGTGACAAGGGCAGTAGAGAGAGGGATGGGAGGGGGGGGGGGGAGTTACCACTACCAGAGTGGAGTGAGAGATGGAACAGATAAAACAAACATATTATGTTTTGTGTGGGAGGGTGTTATGGGTGTATATGTAATAACATGTGTGTATAATACAATGGTGGAACAAGCTCCCCCACGACGCCAGGACAGCAGAGTCACTGACCACCTTCCGGAGACACTTGAAACCCTACCTCTTTAAGGAATACCTGGAATAGTATAAAGTAATCCTTCTACCCCCCCCCTACCCCCACATAAAAAAAAAAGAAGAAAAAAAGTGGTTGTCCCACTTGCTATCATAAGTTGAATGCACCAATTTGTAAGTCGCTCTGGATAAGAGCGTCTGCTAAATGACTTAAATGTAAATGTAAATGTAGTGTGTGTGTGTGTGTTCCTGTGTGAGTGTGGGGGGGGAGTGGACGGAGAGATGGAACAGTTACTAGAGTGGAGGGAGAGATGGAACAGCTAAATCAACATGGTTGTGAGTGTGAGGCCCTGCTTTATCTGAATGAATGGGCTCTGTCTCTGTTCTAACCCTGGACTGGCACTCATCTAGGGGAGGAAGCCACTGGGCTATCCAATCCAAGACCCCTCACTACAAACAACCTCCAACACCCACGTCGGCTCTGCAGACTGTCTTTACATCACCTGCATACCTACTCAAATTTCAACAATTCTGATTCCTTGAAGGGTTTTTTTCACACAATTGAAAGTGTAACAGGGTGTGATTCTTGAACATGTGCCATCCAGACACGTGTGCTTGTTTTCACATTTCAACATTGTTGTATGTGAGTTTCTGTTTACTGTTGATTATGTTGTTGTTTACTGTTGTTGGTGGTTATTTGCTTACCTGTCTCTCCAGGTCTGTCTGTGCTGCTGTCTGTCTGTCAGGGCAGTTAGCAGGGTCTCTGCCATCTCTCTCCTGCCCTCCTCCGGTTGTCCCTCTTCCTCCACCGCTGCCAGGAAGAGTTGCGTCTGAAAGATAGGAAGTAAACAGGAAATGTTGTATTAAAATGACATGGTTCCATATCTCGATTCTGTCTATGAATCCAAAGAAAACAATATCTCAGACTTATCAGGTCCAATTTGGTGCAGGTGGAATGTGAGTGGTTCTGAACACTTCCTGACTCGCTTGTTTGAGCTACAGACTTCCTGGACATGTCATTTGAAGCGTGTAATTGTCCTGGATACACCCATAGCAGCCTCTTGCGTCGGCGAGACAACATTCAGAAACCGGTTGTTCTCACGAAAACGTCTCTAAAGTCCGAACAGTTTGAGCTACAGACTATTATGACTCCATCATGGCATCAAAGCTTAGACTGTCACTAAGAAGGACGTGTTGTCTGTTTTGCTCTACGACGATCACAAGCCGCACTTTTTTTTACATAGAAGCTCATAAATAAGTATTGCATTGTGATAATTCCTGATGTTTTCCTGAGCTTTCTTATTGCTCCCAGACAGACTTCAAACACTTCCAGACAGATCACAGACATGGGTATAAAACAATGGGTGATGTTTTGTGGATATAACAGTCAATTTCATTAATTCCTGCCCAGGAAATAGTGTCTATAATATATATATATATATATATATATATATATATATATATATTGTTTTAGTCATTTAGCAGACGCTCTTATCCAGAGCGACTTACAGTTAGTGAGTGCTTAATTATTTTTTTTTCTTAATACTGGCCCCCTGTGGGAATCGAACCCACAACCCTGGCGTTGCAAGCACCAAGCTCTACCAACTGAGCTACACGGGCCAGTAGACTCATATAGATGCTGTCACAAACTCCAAATGGAACACAGTTGTCACAGACTATTTGAATATTTATTTCCCACTGAGCCAACATTTCCTGTCCTTACATTATACGTATAAATGCCTTTTTGATCAGGTTTTTGTTTGGCGGGCCTCATTTGTGCAGTGACATTAGTCAATAAAACTCATGAATGTGATTTTTGTATCAAATTGTTATAATTTCTGGTTGTCCTGTGTGTCCTTGTTCAATGTGAAGCTAAATATGAGGGCTTGCTAAGCAGATACATGAAATTAGTGACAAAACCGGACTGATAGGCTGATTGGGCTTGGGACTGATTTAATTAAACTCTGTTTCTGGTAATAGCCACTGTGACACAATTCTGACCAAGTTTGAACCTTGAACTCATCCTTGACCACAGGCCAAACTCTATCCCTAGCTCACAACTCCAACACTAACCCTTGCCGTAGCCTTATCACAAAACCCCTATCAAAATGTCTTCCAAAACGGACCTAGAGAGAATCCAGGATGAATATGAAGGCAGTTTCACATCAGAGGATGGCAAATTACCTCAAATATTAGAGACTGAGTCAATTAATCACGTACACCACTGGTGTGTAATGTGTGAGTATACCCCTGTTGAACATGAATTACAGGGAGGCTTAGAGTGTGACGTGGTGCATCAACGTTAATCTGGAACATACTGGTAACCTCTCCTCTCTTATTCCTCTCACAGTTCCTCTCCTCTTCTCTCCTCTGCTTTCTCTCCTCCTCTGCTGTCTTCTCCTCTCCTCCTTTTCTCTAAGCCGCTTCAGAGGAAGTGAAATGAAAAGGGATCTGGCAGCCCAAATTAAATGCAGTCCTGTCAGTGCCGCTCAAATCCCTCTTTCCCTTCAGTCTTACTCTCTCACTCCTCCCGTCTTTTTCTCTCTCCATCTCTCTCCCTCCGTCCCACCATCTCCGTCTCTCTCCCTCCGTCCCACCATCGCCGTCTCTCTCCTTCCATCTCTTTATCCCTTTGGCTCTCGGTCTCTCTCTCCCCCTCTGCTCTCTCCCCTCCCTCTTCCTCCATCTCTCTCTCCGTGCGTTTCTCTCCGTCTCTCCCCTCAGAGGGAGGTGTGATGGATCTGTTACTCTGACTGACTCTGACTGCTTGTTAAGAGCAGTCTCTTCCTGTCACATCCACCAGTCACATGCTTTCATTTCCTCTTTTTACACAGCTCTCTCTTTCTATCTCCTCTCTCCATTCTCCCCCTCCTCTCTTTCAAAACGCACAATGCAAGGGAGACTCTTTTTTTCCCAGCCTTTTTAATCCGTTTCTGACAATCCACCTGTCTGTCTTCATTCGTGTGAGGACAGGTTTGATTGTGGGTTCTTGAGAAGGGAGCGGAGGAGGATTGAGAGTCGTCAAAATCATCCTCACTTCCCCCTACATGGACGGGACAGGTGTCAAAACATTTGATGATACGGGCGGCGAGCCTACGACATGTGACCGATTGCACCTGAGGAGAATGAGACGTGAGGTAAATCAGCTGACCAGAGGAGAGAATGGTGGCTGGCTATAGGTCTGATCCCTATGGAAACTGTACTGTAGCCGTCACCTTGCATCAAGCACTATTCTTCATATGATTGACAGCTTGAGAAACTATGAGAAAGTGCATTCCGAGTGTATCAACGTCTCTGAAATGAGTTCTCACCATCTCTATGGATTCCTTTCCTTTACAGTACACTCCTGAGTCGTGTTTGTCTGCTGTGTGATTCAGCACTGCTGAGTATAACTGAACAGAAACCTGTTTTAACCCCACTAAATGCTGATTCTGTATGTGTGTCTCTTCGCCCTGGAGGCGTGAGGGGTCAGGGGTTCAGCGGAGAGGGGAAGAGCCCCTCTGTCCCTCCTCTGCCCCAGCATGGATGATGACAGAAGCCACCAAAGGAGCAGGAGAAGACCCACAACAGGACCCTCACACTGATGGCAGGCCTGAACTCATGCTCACCTCTCCTGTTAAGCCTTAGTAAACACACTGGCGACAGGCTTCTGAGAGGGGCGAGGGGCGTGTGTGTGTGTCTCTCTATGTGTGTTTGTTGCACTGTGTTCAGGAGGGGGTCTGACTGACCGGTGATGAGTGACGCCTTCAGGTTAAGCCGCAGGCTGATCCCCAGGCCCTTTAGACTCTCTACTGCTTGTTTACTGCACTGGGCCAGAGCAAGCTCCTCATCACCCCCCAGACCCACACCTACCCTGCCCGGCCTGCCCTACACCCACAGACCCACACCTACCCAGCCCCAGCACCAGACCACACCTACCCAGCCCAGCCTGCCCTAAACCCACAGCCCACACCTACCCAGCCCAGCCTGCCCTAAACCCACAGCCCACACCTACCCAGCCCAGCCTGCCCTACACCCACATCCCACACCTTTATCATCTCAGCCCCATCTGTTAGCACCGGGTGGCTACCCTCCACTCCCCTCCACTCCCCCTCTGTTTACAGCCAGATGACAGCACCCGTCCTCAGCTTCCTGATGCTGACCAGAGATGTCCCTGTGACCTGGGGTAGGGACCAAGGGGGAGAGAAAGGGCAGGGGGGAGCCTATAGCTGCCACACACAGATCCAGCTCTATACCCTTGTCCACCAGTTCCAGCCTTGTGTATTTCATCTAAAGAAAGGCCTCCAGATTTCCTAGCTCAGGTAAACAAAAACAAACATAGACAGAGAACAACTTCTAAAGACCAGACCCCAGGGCAGCTTGCGGCTTCTCACTGACACATTTGACATTTTAGTCAATTAACAGATGCTTTTATCCAGAGCGACTTAAAGTTAGTGCATTCATCGTAAGATGGCTAGGTGGGACAACCACATATCACAGGCATAGAAAGTAAATTTTTCCTCAATAACGTAGCTATCAGTAGAGTCTGGGGGGCAAGTGCTGGTTCATGTTTAGTTTTATTTATATATTTGGGGGGGGGGGGGGGGGGGGGGTCCACCATTGGGGTGACAGGACAGAGAAGAGCTTGGACCCGTAGGGGTCGGAGGGCCAAGGGAGAAGACAAGTGCCTGGATTAGGACCTGCGCCGCTTCCTGTGTGAGGTAGTGTCGTACTCTACGGATGTTGTAGAGCATGAACCTGTAGGAGCGAGTCACTGCTTTGATGTTTGCAGAGAACAACAGGGTGTTATCCAGAGTCACGTCAAGGTTCTTTGCACTCTGGGAGGGCGACACTGTGGAGTTGTCAACCGTGATGGAGAGGTCTTTGAGCGGGCAAGCCTTCCCCGGGAGGAAGAGCAGCTCCGTCTTGTCGAGGTTGAGCTTGAGGTGGTGGGTTGACATCCAAGCTAAGATATCTGCCAGACACGCAGAGATGCGTGTCGCCACTTGGGTGTCAGAAGGGGTGAAGGAGAAAACTAGTAAGTATCATCCGCATATCAATGATAGGAGAGAGACCATGTGAGGATATGACGAAGCCGAGTGACTTGGTGTATAGAGAGAAGAGGAGAGGGCCTAGAACCGTGGGGGACACCAGTAGTGAGAGTACGTGGTGCAGACACAGATCTTCTCCACGTCACCTGGTGACACGCACAACTAACAAACAACTATCTAACATCTGATCTCAAATGCCACCATTTGTCTTTCCGCATAGAAAGACTGGGAACGAAATAAAAGTGAGGGCAACTGGGGCTGTGTTTTTATGGTGCTATGCTACACTACCAGTCCAAAAGTGACTGGTTTGGTCACAGTGTAACTTATAGAAAGTATATTACTAGAGAGGAAGTAGGAAGTAATAGGAAAATAAGCTCCACACTATAAATACTTTAGTGCTTTAAGACTGACCCTAGAGTATCTCTCAAAATCTTAACACCCCATGAAAAGTATTACTTCCTGACTTCAGATCAGCAGTTGCAGGCATGTTGGATTCTACCTGGCTCTACACTTCCTCTATTGGACCAGGCTATGACTCACACTCTTCTCCCCACACTCCAGTTAAAAGTTACCCACAGATCTAAGATCAGATTACCCTACCCTCAATTCTAACCTTATCCATTGCGGATTAAAGACATATCTGACCCTGTATCAGTGGTTAGAGATAGGGACAGCATCTACCTTACTGCTCTGCCCACCTCCGTCTGTCTGACTGGCAGCCTCACCTCTACCTCTTCCAGTTTTCCCCCAACTCCCTGGCACAGCCACATTTACCAGTCCCAGCAATGTCCAGGCCTCCTCGTCAGACTCTCTTGTGCCAACTACACGGCTGCCCATAATGGAGGCCTGGCCCGGCCCAGTAATCCATCCTTCTGTTTACGACTGCTGGGGCCTCTCTTACACAACCAGCTACATGCAGGAGCTCGTGTCACGCTGACCAAGACGGCCAACCTCAAACATCCACACAGATATCTGAACCAGCCAGAGCCTCAGCCCTGCTCTCTCTCACTCTGTCTTTCTCCATTTCTTTCTATCCGTTCCTCTCTCTCTCTCTCTCTCTCTCTCTCTCTCTCTCTCTCTCTCTCTCTCTCTCTCTCCCTCTCCCTCTCTCTCTCCCTCTCTCTGTCCCTCTCTCTCTCTCTCTCTCCCTCCCTCCCTCCCTCCCTCCCTCCCTCTTTCTAGCTCTCTTCATCCAGCCCAACTCTCACTTACTCCATCTCCCCTTTTGGTCCGACGCTAGCACTCTAGCTCGGGTAGATTTCAGGCCTATTCTCCAAATCTTCTGACACTTACTGGCTGCTCCGGTTGCTCCTGCCCCGACATCTTATTTCATAGGCCCAGGGAGTGGGAGTTTGGCAAGCTGCTAATACAAGAAACCAATATGACTTCCACAACTGGTCGGTGGAAAAAGGCTTCAGGCACCTTGCTCCGGGTAATTGATAGCTTCTGCTGGGTGATATGGACAACCAGGGAACTGTGATCATGCTGTGTGTGTGTATGTGTGTGTCTCTCTCTCTCTGGCTTCCCAGGTTACGTTGCTCTGGGGGTAACAGTCACACGGCTGAAAACATTATATTAGCCAAGGAAATAAGCCCGAGATACTTTCCCTTTCCTGTGACATCACACAACTTCCAGTCATAAAAGTGCTGCTCTTACCTATTCCTGCCTATCATCACATTAGAGATGGGCCAAATCGAGACCTGGCTGAAATTTGATTTGCCAAATTTCCACGAGGACTGATGGGAAGATAGCTTAAGCTTCTGCAGGGAATGGGGGACTGACTGAGGTGGTTGGGGTGAATTTGTGTCATGTGTTGACTTGGTCTCATCACTGTGCAGGCTCTTTTCCACTTTGAAGGCCCCTGACTGTTGACATCACTAAAGCTGAGCAGGCAACGGAGCGAACAGGCTGAGGGGTGGGGGGCTGGAAAAACACTAGGCCTCTTACAGAGAAGGGGTGGGAGGAGGTCTTATGTCTATTCAGGCCCCTAGAGATGAGTTGGTGTGTGTGTGTGTGTGTGTGTGCGTATGTGCGTGTGTGGGTGCGTGAGTGGTACTTGTGATCTTCGTGGTGATTGAGAGGTTTCCCTTTCTGCCAGATTGACCCCCTAAGGGTTGTGGGTGCCATCAATTATGTCACCCCCAAACTGGGCTTCCCTATACACACCGGATTATATGAAGTGTAAAACATTTAAAAAATGTGTCTGAAACATCAGAGAAGCCCGTTTGAGCAGAAAAGGGGGGGTTGGAAAGAGACACCATAGAAGGAGTTGGCCTCAACAAGTGATTGTGTTTGAAGGCATTGTCATGCACTAGTGTGGGCAGGGCGTCTTTGTAAGGCAGAGCTACAGTCCATCTTTTAGGGCAGAATGCAGGGAGGACGGGTGGACATACGCTTTGCACAGGGCCAAATGAGGCAGAAACCGATTGGCTTTTGTGGTTGTCCCTTTTGGTGGGAAAGAAAAAGTAAATCTGTTTTAAGGTCGCAATCCGACAGTCCAATTCAGCCTCACAAACATCATACAAAAACCCTACTCGCACGGCTCTAACCGTCGCACAGGGCAGGATGAGAGCGGATCCAGTGGAGTTTAATGGTTAAACCACATACCTCTAAATGAGCTCTGCAGATGGCGACTACCACACACACACACACTTGCCTCCACATCAGAGGACTGGCAAGGACACACACATATTCTACACAAACTACCCCAGCCTTCCTGGCCTAGACAAAATGCATCACTGTCCACCATAAGAAAGCATCTGAGGTGTAAGGACTAATTTAAGACAGAAAAGATTGAGCTCGACAGAGATGGAAGACACATGGCAACTCCCTCTCTCCCTCCCTCCCTCCATCTAAAATTTTATCATAGACTGTTGTAGATAGCAGATTCTGATCAGCACCTCTCTCTTGCCAATAAAAGCTTTTTGCTGACTGGGGGAAAGCCAGGAGCTCTCCTTGAAAGTTACAATGTTACACACACTCCAATGCTCCATACCTCATTTCCTAAGAAATGCTAAACCAATAATGGGGATTTCCATCAATCTCCTGCAGCATAGCTAGCACAGGAGAAGGTGGTTTGAACAGAACATATACTATATACAGAGGTGGTATAGAGTTATATATATATATATATATATATATATATATATATATAGAGAGAGAGAGAGAGAGAGAGAGAGAGAGTTATATACACTACCGGTCAAAGGTTTTAGAACACCTACTCATTCAAGGGTTTTTCTTGATTTTTACTATTTTCTACAACGTAGAATAATAGTGAAGACATCAAAACTATGAAATAACACATATGGAATCATGCAGTAAGCAAAAAAGTGTTAAACCAATCAAAATATATTTTATATTTGAGATTCTTCAAATAGCCACCCTTTGCCTTGATGACAGCTTTGCACACTCTTGGCATTCTCTCAACCAGCTTCATGAGGTAGTCACCTGGAATGCATTTCAATTGACCACCTTCCGGAGACACTTGAAACCCTACCTCTTTAAGGAATACCTGGAATAGTATAAAGTAATCCTTCTTCCCCCACCCCCCATAAAGGTGGTTGTCCCACTGGCTATCATAAGTTGAATGCACCCATTTGTAAGTCGCTCTGGATAAGAGCATCTGCTAAATTATGTAAATGTAAATGTAATTAACAGGTGTGCCTTGTTTAAAGTTAATGCATTTAAGCCAATCAGTTCTGTTGTGACAAGGGTAGGGGGGGTATACAGAAGATAGCCCTATTTGGTAAAAGACCAAGTCCATATTATGGCAAGAACAGCTCAAATAAGCAAAGAGAAACGACAGTCCATCATTACTTTAAGACAATACGGAACATTTCCAGAAGTTTCTTCAAGTGCAGTCGCAAAAACCATTAAGCACTATGATGAAACTGGCTCTCATGAGGACCGCCACAGAAATGGAAGACCAGAGTTACCTCTGCTGCAGAGGATAAATTCATCAGAGTTCCCAGCCTCATAAATTGCAGCCCAAATAAATGCTTCACAGAGTTCAAGTAACAGACACATCTCAATATCAACTGGGTGAATCAGGCCTTCATGGTCGAATTGCTGCAAAGAAACCAATACTAAAGGACACCAATAAGAAGAAGAGACTTGCTTGGGCCAAGAAACACGAGCAATGGACATTAGACCGGTGGAAATCTGTCCTTTGGTCTGGAGTCCAAATTGGAGATTTTTGGTTCCAACCACCGTGTGTTTGTGAGACGCAGTGTGGGTGAACGGATGATCTCTGCATGTGTATTTCCCACCGTAAAGCATGAAGGAGGAGGTGTTATGGTGTGGGGGTGCTTTGCTGGTGACACTGTCTGTGATTTATTTAGAATCACAGACAGTGCATTCTGCAGCAATACGCCATCCCATCAGGTTTGGGCTTAATGGGACTATCATTTGTTTTTCAACAGGACAATGACCCAGCACACCTCCAGGCTGTGTAAGGGCTATTTTACCAAGAAGGAGAGTGATGGAGTGCTGCATCAGATGACCTGGCCTCCACAATCCCCCGACCTCAACCAAATTGAGATGATTTGGGATGTCGGACTGCAGAGTGAAGGAAAAGCAGCCAACAAGTGCTCAGCATATGTGGGAACTTATTCAAAACTATTGGAAAAGCATTCCAGGTGAAGCTGTTTGAAATAATGCTAAGAGTGTGCAAAATAGAAGGTCTAACAGAACAGCTAGATACCAATAAACATTGTAAAATGGAGGCTCAGAATAAATGAAAAATAAATTCAAGAAAGATCAAGTGTAATATATTATAAAAATAAAGCAAACTGGATGGAATATGGGGGAAAATGCACCAAATTATTTTTTAATCTTCAACATAGAAATGCTACCAAAAATAATTTACTGAAACTGGTTACAAATGACAGAGTCACCCATGATTCACCAAATTATATTTTGAAGGAGGAAGCAAAGTACTTTAAGCATATGTTTTCGTTTCAGTCGCCTCCATCTCCTCTAACTGAAGCTAATTGTAGGGATTTTTTTTCTATTGATAATGTAAAATTAACAGCCATACAGAAAGACTCATGTGAACATAAAATTACAGAGGAGGAACTTCTGGATGCCATTAAAGACTTTAAGTTCGGGAAAACTCCAGGGTTGGATGGCATACCAGTCGAGGTATACCCCAAAAATATATATATACTCAGAGGACCGTTATTAGCATGTTTTAACCACTCCTATGTAAATGGTAGATTATCAGACACTCAAGAAGAAGGTCTGATTTCATTATTACTGAAACAGGATACATGTGGAAAATATAAAGATCCAGTCCATTAAAAAAATTGGAGGCCCCTTACACTTCAGTGTTGTGATGCAAAAATTATAGCAAAATGTATAGCGCATAGAATTAAAAAGGTATTGTCGGACATTATTCATTCTAATCAGACAGGTTTTTTACATGGACGATACATTGGAGATAATATAAGGCAAGTACTGGAAACAATAGAACACTATGAAAAATCTGGAAAACCAGGTATGCTATTCATAGCAGACTTTGAAAAGGTATTTGATAAAGTACGACTGGAGTTTATATATAAATGCCTGGAGCAATTTTGGAGTATCTCATATAAAATGGGTTAAAGTAACCCTAGGTGTAAAATAGTAAATAATGGCTATGTCTCTGAAAGTTTTAAACTGTCAAGAGGAGTAAAACAAGGTTGTCCACTATCGGCATATCTATTTATTATGGCCATCGAAATGTTAGCTATTAAAAACAGATCCAACTATAATATCAAGGGATTAGAAATCCAGGGCTTAAAAACAAAGGTGTCATTGTACGCTGATGATTCATGTTTTCTTTTAAATCCACAACTTGAATCCCTCCACAGCCTCATATAGGATCTAGATACATTTTCTAATCTCTCTGGATTACAATCAAATTATGATAAATGTACTATATTACGTATTGGATCACTAAAAAATAAAACATTTTAAATTACCATGTTTACCAATAAAATGGTCTGATGGTGATGTGGATATACTCGGAATACATATCTCAAATGAAATAAATGATCTCACTCCAATACATTTTAATAGAAAGTTAGCAAAAATAGATAAGATCTTGCTACCATGGAAAGGTGGGTGCCTGTCAATTTGTGGAAAAATCACCCTGATTAACTCTTTAGTATTATCCCAGTTTACCTATTTGCTTATGGTCTTGCCTACGCCTAGCAAAAGTTTTTTAAATTATATGAGAAAAAAATATTCCATTTTATTTGGAATGGCAAGCCAGACAAAATTAAACAGGCCTATTTATATAATGAATATGAATTCAGAGGACAGAAATTATTAAATATTAAAGCATTAGACCTATCACTAAAACCTTCAGTCATACAAAAGTTATACTTACATCCAAACTGGTTCTCTAGCAAATTAGTAAGATTGTCTCACCCCATGTTCAAGAATGGCCTTTTTCCCTTTATTCAGATTACAACCTCTCACTTTCAGTTATTTGAAAAGGAAATCATCACCCAAATATCACTATTTCTAAAACAAGCCATAGAAAGTTGGTTGCAACTTCAATTTAATCCTCCAGAAACGACAGAACAAATAATGCAACAAATATTGTGGTTAAACTGAAATATACAAATTGATAAAAAATAAAAAAATATATATATATATAATCTTCGGAAATGATATCATAGGTAGGACTGGTGGAGTTATGTTGCACATGCAGCTAACAAATACATGTCGGCTCTACCCAAAATTCCCACCAAATAAGCATTCAGCATTACCACAAAAATGGAAGAGGAAAGTAGAAGGGGGAAAAAGTAAGGAACTTGTCTGTCGGCCCTGCATTAACGAACATAATTGGTTAAAGAAAATTGTGATGAATAAAAAAGTATAGCAGTTTCATTTAAGGACCAAAGGATTGACAGCCGTCCCATATACAGTGGGGGGAAAAAGTATTTGATCCCCTGCTGATTTTGTACATTTGCCCACTGACAAAGACATGATCAGTCTATAATTTTAATGGTAGGTTTATTTGAACAGTGAGAGACAGAAGAACAAAAAAAAAATCCAGAAAAACTAATGTCAAAAATGTTATAAATTGATTTGCATTTTAATGAGGGAAATAAGTATTTGACCCCTCTGCAAAACATGACTTAGTACTTGGTGGCAAAACCCTTGTTGGCAATCACAGAGGTCAGACGTTTCTTGTAGTTGGCCACCAGGTTTGCACACATCTCAGGAGGGATTTTGTCCCACTCCTCTTTGCAAATCTTCTCCAAGTCATTAAGGTTTCGAGGCTGACGTTTGGTAACTCAAACCTTCAACTCCCTCCACAGATTTTCTATGGGATTAAGGCTAGGCCACTCCAGGACCTTAATGTGCTTCTTCTTGAGCCACTCCTTTGTTGCCTTGGCCGTGTGTTTTGGGTCATTGTCATGCTGGAATTCCCATCCATGACCCAATTTCAATGCCCTGGCTGAGAATAGGTTCTCACCCAAGATTTGACGGTACATGGCCCCATCCATCGTCCCTTTGATGCGGTGAAGTTGTCCTGTCCCCTTAGCAGAAAAACACCCCCAAAGCATAATGTTTCCACCTCCATGTTTGACGGTGGGGAAGGTGTTCTTGGGGTCATAGGCAGCATTCCTCCTCCTCCAAACACGTTGAGTTGAGTTGATGCCAAAGATCTCCATTTCGGTCTCATCTGACCACAACACTTTCACCCAGTTCTCCTCTGAATCATTCAGATGTTCATTGGCAAACTTCAGACAGGCCTGTATATGTGCTTTCTTGAGCAGGGGGACCTAGCGGGCGCTGCAGGATTTCAGTCCTTCACGGCGTACTGTGTTACCAATTGTTTTCTTGGTGACTATGGTCCCAGCTGCCTTGAGATCATTGACAAGATCCTCCCGTGTAGTTCTGGGCTGATTCCTCACCGTTCTCATGATCATTACAACTCCACGAGGTGAGATCTTGCATGGAACCCCAGGCCGAGGGAGATTGACAGTTATTTTGTGTTTCTTCCATTTGCGAATAATCGCACCAACTGTTATCACCTTCTCACCAAGCTGCTTGGCGATGGTCTTGTAGCCCATTCCAGCCTTGTGTAGGTCTACAATCTTGTACCTGACATCCTTGGAGAGCTCGTTGGTCTTGGCCATGGTGGAGAGTTTGGAATCTGATTGATTGATTGCTTTTGTGGACAGGTGTCTTTTATACAGTTAACAAGCTGAGATTAGGAGCACTCCCTTTAAGAGTGTGCTCCTAATCTCAGCTCGTTACCTGTATAAAAGACACCTGGGAGCCAGAAATCTTTCTGATTGAGAGGGGGTCAAATACTTATTTCCCTCATTAAAATGCAAATCAATTTATAACATTTTTTACATGAGTTTTTCTGGATTTTTGTTGTTGTTATTCTGTCTCTCACTGTTCAAATAAACCTACCATTAAAATTATAGACGGATCATTTCTTTGTCAGTGGGCAAACGTACAAAATCAGCAGGGGATCAAATACTTTTTTCCCTCACTGTAGATTGCAAAATAGTTGGGAAGAGATGTTTGACGTACCGATTCCATGTCATAGTGTTTATGAACTGATACGCAAAACAACACAGGATTCAAAACTTAGAATTTTTCAATTTGAATTATTATACAAAATTCTTGCTACCAACAGAATGTTATTTATATGAGGGATACAATCTTCCCAGCTCTGCATATTTTGCTGCGAGGAGATAGAATCATTAGATCATTTGTTTTGGTACTGCCAATTTATGGCTTGTTTTTGGACACAGGTCCAGAAATGGCTGAAGGATTGCAATATTTACCTGGAGCTAACCCTGCAGATAGCACTACTGGGTGATCTGAAAAGTCATAGTCAATCAATAAATAATATAATAATACTTTATAGCAAAAATGTTTATTTTCAATTTACAATCTGTAGAAACAATGAGAATAGAAGGGTTCAGAACTTTTGTGAAACATCACAGTACAGTTGAAAACTATATGGCAAATAGAAATCCAATATGGATGGTGTTAAGAGATACATTTACATTTTTACACGCTCTTATCCAGAGCGACTTACAAATTGGTGCATTCACCTTATGATAGCCAGTGGGACAACCACTTTACATTTGTTTTTGTTTTTAATATAATTTTCTTCTTATTTCTATTTTTTTAGAGTATATTTTTAATTGTCATTTGTTTTATATATATATATATATATATATATATATATATTTGTTTTTGTGGGGGTGGGAGTGGGGTAGGGGGGGGGGGGGGGTGTAGACTGATTACTTTTATACTATCCCAGGTATTCCTTAAAGAGGTAGGGTTTCAAGTGTCTCCGGAAGGTGGTCAGTGACTCCGCTGTCCTGGCGTCGTGAGGGAGCTTGTTCCACCATTGGGGTGCCAGAGCAGTGAACAGTTTTGATATATAGTAGTAGATAGATGGGAGGTGTTGAATGGAGCTGAAGGATGGGACTAATAACAACTAACAACAACTAATAACAACAAGATAACTAATGTAAAGCATACTGTGTCCATAATAAGTATATACAGTGCCTTGCAAAAGTATTCATCCCCCTTGGCGTTTTCCCTATATTGTTGCATTACAACCTGTAATTTAAATTGATTTTTATTTGGACATACACAAAATAGTCCAAATTGGTGAAGTGAAATTCAAAAAATTACTTGTTTCAAAAAATTCAAAAAAATTAATAACGGAAAAGTGGTGCGTGCATATGTATTCACCCCCTTTGCTATGAAGCCCCTAAATAAGATCTGGTGCAACCAATTACCTTCAGAAGTCACATAATTAGTTAAATAAAGTCCACCTGTGTGCAATCTAAGTGTCACATGATCTGTCACATGATCTCAGTATATATACACCTGTTCTGAAAGGCCCAAGAGTCTGCAATACCAAGGGGCACCACCAAGCAAGCGGCAACATGAAGACCAAGGAGCTCTCCAAACAGATCAGGGACAAAGTTGTGGAGAAGTACAGATCAGGGTTGGGTTATAAAAAAAATATTAGAAACTTTGAACATCCCACGGAGCACCATTAAATCCATTATTAAAACATTTAAAGAATATTGCACGACAACAAACCTGCCAAGAGAGAGCCGCCCACCAAAACTCACGGACCAGGCAAGGAGGAGATTAATCAGAGAGGCAACAAAGAGACCAAAGATAACCCTGAAGGAGCTGCAAAACTCCACAGCTGAGATTGGAGTATCTGTCCATAGGACCACTTTAAGCCGTACACTCCACAGAGCTGGGCTTTACAGAAGAGTGGCCAGAAAAAAGCCATTGCTTAAAGAAAAAAATAAACAAACACGTTTGGTGTTTGCCAAAAGGCATGTGGGAGACTCCTTAAACATATGGAAAAAGGTACTCTGGTCAGATGAGACTAAAATTGAGCTTTTTGACCATCAACGAAAACGCTATGTCTGGCGCAAACCCAACACCTCTCATCACCCGAGAACACCATCCCCACAGTGAAGCATGGTGGTGGCAGCATCATGCTGTGGGGATGCTGTTTCAGTACACCTTCCAGCAGGACAATGACCCTAAGCATACTGCTAAAGCAACACACGAGTGGTTTAAGGGGAAACATTTAAATGTCTTGGAATGGCCTAGTCAAAGCCCAGATCTCAATCCAATTGAGAATCTGTGGTATGACTTAAAGATTGCTGTACACCAGCGGAACCCATCCAACTTGAAGGAGCTGGAGCAGTTTTGCCTGGATAATGGGCAAAAATCCCAGTGGCTAGATGTGCCAAGCTTATAGAGACATACCCCAAGAGACTTGCAGCTGTAATTATTGCAAAAGGTGGCTCTACAAATTTATTGACTTTGGGGGGGGGGTTTCAGTTTTTTTGTCTTATTTCTTGTTTGTTTCACAATAACAAATATTTTGCATTTTCAAAGTGGTAGACATGTCGTGTAAATCAAATGATACAAACTCCCCAAAAAATAAATTTTAATTCCAGGTTGTAAGGCAACTAAATAGGAAAAATGCCAAGGGGGGTGAATACTTTCGCAAGCCACTGTAGGTTATAGGTTGTGAGCTTTTGTGAAAGAGCACAGTTAGAAAGATATGGCATATAGAAGCAAACCGGATGGACATCATGAAAATGATCGGAGAGGATGAGGGTAGAGGAAGTTCAGGAGTAAAAACAAACAAAATATAATTATTGTGTCCATAAAATGTATATAGTATGTATAAGCTGGAAGTAGAGTTCTAAGCGTTGTTGTTCACTAGTTTACTCCAATTAGGGAAGGGGTGGTGGGGTTGGAAAGTAATAAAGGGAAATATTACATTGATGGAAGTTACAATCTATCTGCAATATTAAAGCTGATCCCCCCCACCCCACCAAAAAAAAGTGTGCAAAGCTGTCATCAAGGCAAAGGGTGGCTATTCGACCATGAAGGCCTGATTAACACAGTCTCCTCTGAACAGTTGATGTTGAGATGTGTCTGTTACTTGAACTCTGTGAAGCATTTCTTTGGGCTGCAATTTCTGAGGCTGGGAACTCTGATGAATTTATCCTGTGCAGCACAGGTAACTCTGGGTCTTCCATTCCTGTGGCGGTCATCATGAGAGCCAGTTTCATCATAGCGCTTGATGGTTTTTGCGACTGCACTTGAAGAAACATTCAAAGTTCTTGAAATGTTCCATATTGACTGACCTTCATGTCTTGAAGTAATGATGGACTGTCGTTTCTCTTTGCTTATTTGAGCTGTTCTTGCCAAAATATGGACTATCTTCTGTATACCCCCCCTACCTTGTCACAACACAACTGATTGGCTCAAACGCATTAAGAAGGAAATAAATTCCTCAAATTAACTTTTAAGAAGGCACACATTACATTTTAGTCATTTAGCAGATGCTCTTATCCAGAGCGACTTACATGAGCAATTAGGGTTAAGTGCCTTGCTCAAGGGCACATCGACAGATTTTTCACCTAGTCGGCTCTGGGATTAGAACCAGCAACCTTTCGGTTACTGGCACAACGCTCTTAACCACTAAGCTACCTGCCGCCACTTGTTAGTTGAAATGCATTCCAGGTGACTACCTCATGAAGCTGGTTGAGAGAATGCCAAGAGTGTGCAAAGCTGTCATCAAGGCAAAGGGTGGCTATTTGAAGAATCTCAAATATAAAATATATTTTGATTGGTTTAACACTTTTTTGCTTACTGCATGATTCCATATGTGTTATTTCATAGTTTTGATGTCTTCACTATTATTCTACATTGTAGAAAATAGTACAAATCAAGAAAAACCCTTGAATGAGTAGGTGTTCTAAAATATTTGACCGGTAGTGTATACAAAAGTATGTGGACACCCCTTCAAATTAGTGGATTTGGCTATTTCAGCCACACCCGTTGCTGACAGGTGTATAAAATCGACCACACAGCCATGCAATCTCCATAGACAAACACTGGCTGTAGAATGGCCTTACTGAAGAGCTCAGTGACTTTCAACGTGGCACCGTTATAAAATGCCACCTTTCCAACAAGTCAATTCGTCACATTTCTGCCCTGCTAGAGTTGCCCCGGTCAACTGTAGTGCTGTTATTGTGACGTGTAAACGTATTGGCGCAACAACGGCTCAGCTGCAAAGTGGTAGGCCACACAAGCTCACAGAACCGGACCACCGAGTGCAGAAGCGCGTAGCGCGTACAAATCGTCTGTCCTCAGTTGCAACACTCACTACCGAGTTCCTAACTGCCTCTAGAAGCAACATCAGCACAAGAACTGTTTGTCGGAGCTTCATGAAATGTGTTTCCATGGCCGAGCAGCCGCACACAAGCCTAAGATCACCATGCGCAATGCCAAGCGTCGGCTGGAGTGGTCTAAAGCTCGCCGCCTTTGGACTCTGGAGCAGTGGAAACGTGTTTTCTGGAGTGATGAATCACGCTTCACCATCTGTCAGTCCGACGGACTAATCTGGGTTTGGCAGATGCCAGGAGAACGCTACCTGCCCGAATGCATAGTGCCAACTGTAAAGTTTGGTGGAGGAGGGATAATGGTCTGGGCCTGTTTTTCAGGGAAATCTTAACGCTACAGCATACAATGACATTCTAGACAATTATGTGCTTCCAACTTTGTGGCAACAGTTTGGGGAAGGACCTTTCCTGTTTCAGCATGACAATGCCCCCGTGCACAATGCGAGGTCAATAGAGAAATGGTTTGACGAGATCGGTGTGGAAGAACTTGACTGGCCTGCACAAAGACCTCAACCCTGACTGCAAGCCAGGCCTAATCGCCCAACATCAGTGCCCAACCTCACTAATGCTCTTGTGGCTGAATGGAAGCAAGTCCACGCAGCAATGTTCCAACATCTAGTGGAAAGCCTTCCCAGAAGAGTGGAGAATGTTATAGCAGCAAAGGGGGGGCCAACTCCATATTAATGCCCATGATTTTGGAATGAGATATTCGACGAGTAGGTGTCCTTATACTTTTGGTCATGTAGTGTATGTCTATAGGGACAGAACTGGGTGATGTATAGAGGTAAGCCCCGATTGACTAGAGTTAACATTAGTGTAGGACTGAAAAAGTTCCATTGAAAGAACACAGGCCTCAGACCCATCAGGTCAACCCCAGCTCTGGCTAGAGAGGTTTGTGACTGTATGAACTGAAAGGCCTGAGCTCCATCACTGCTCTGGTTAGAGAGGTATGTGACTGTATGAACAGAAAGGCCTGAGGTCCATCACTGCTCGGGCTACAGAGAGGTAGGGCTACATTACTGCGTGAAAGACCTGTCAGATCCCACTCATGTCTTTATCCTGGGAGTGAAGCTGGCAGGTCTGCTAAGTCTGTTAGAGAGAGAGGAATACATAGTGGACTAGTATGAGTTCCCTAGGGGTGCTGGCCCATTGTAAAGGCTGTAGTAGAGTACTGTCAGGGCTATTACAGACAGCTCTTCTATAAGGTCCCCAGGCTCTGACAGACATGAGGCTAACTGACCCGTATGGACCCCTGTCTCCTGACTGGGTGGCCTAGAACAAGACATGATGAAAACATAAGCCACAACCACCATTCACATTCATGAGTAATACAGTGAGGGAAAAAAGTATTTGATCCCCTGCTGATTTTGTACGTTTGCCCACTGACAAAGACATGATCAGTCTATAATTTTAATGGTAGGTTTATTTGAACAGTGAGAGACAGAATAACAACAAAAAAATCTAGAAAAACGCATGTCAAAAATGTTATAAATTGATTTGCATTTTAAATGAGGGAAATAAGTATTTGACCCCTCTGCAAAACATGACTTAGTACTTGGTGGCAAAACCCTTGTTGGCAATCACAGAGGTCAGACGTTTCTTGTAGTTGGCCACCAGGTTTGCACACATCTCAGGAGGGATTTTGTCCCACTCCTCTTTGCAGATCTTCTCCAAGTCATTAAGGTTTCGAGGCTGACGTTTGGCAACTCGAACCTTCAGCTCCCTCCACAGATTTTCTATGGGATTAAGGTCTGGAGACTGGCTAGGCCACTCCAGGACCTTAATGTGCTCCTTCTTGAGCCACTCCTTTGTTGCCTTGGCCGTGTGTTTTGGGTCATTGTCATGCTGGAATACCCATCCACAACCCATTTTCAATGCCCTGGCTGAGGGAAGGAGGTTCTCACCCAAGATTTGACGGTACATGGCCCCGTCCATCGTCCCTTTGATGCGGTGAAGTTGTCCTGTCCCCTTAGCAGAAAAACACCCCCAAAGCATAATGTTTCCACCTCCATGTTTGATGGTGGGGAAGGTGTTCTTGGGGTCATAGGCACCATTCCTCCTCCTCCAAACACGACGAGTTGAGTTGATGCCAAAGAGCTCAATTTTGGTCTCATCTGACCACAACACTTTCACCCAGTTCTCAGCTGAATCATTCAGATGTTCATTGGCATACTTCAGACGGGCCTGGATATGTGCTTTCTTGAGCAGGGGGACCTTGCGGGCGCTGCAGGATTTCAGTCCTTCACGGCGTAGTGTGTTACCAATTGTTTTCTCGGTGACTATGGTCCCAGCTGCCTTGAGATCATTGACAAGATCCTCCCGTGTAGTTCTGGGCTGATTCCTCACCGTTCTCATGATCATTGCAACTCCACGAGGTGAGATCTTGCATGGAGCCCCAGGCCGAGAGAGATTGACAGTTATTTTGTGTTTCTTCCATTTGCAAATAATCGCACCAACTGTTGTCACCTTCTCACCAAGCTGCTTGGCGATGGTCTTGTAGCCCATTCCAGCCTTGTGTAGGTCTACAATCTTGTCCCTGACATCCTTGGAGAGCTCTTTGGTCTTGGCCATGGTGGAGAGTTTGGAATCTGATTGATTGCTTCTGTGGACAGGTGTCTTTTATACAGGTAACAAGCTGAGATTAGGAGCACTCCCTTTAAGTGTGTGCTCCTAATCTCAGCTCGTTACCTGTATAAAAGACACCTGGGAGCCAGAAATCTTTCTGATTGAGAGGGGGTCAAATACTTATTTCCCTCATTAAAATGCAAATCAATTTATAACATTTTTCTGTTGTTATTCTGTCTCTCACTGTTCAAATAAACCTACCATTAAAATTATAGACTGATCATTTCTTTGTCAGTTGGCAAACGTACAAAATCAGCAGGGGATCAAATACTTTTTTCCCTCACTGTATGAGTTACAAAATGGAAAGGATACTATCTGTTTTTAGACTTTTGACTTGTGAATTTATCACACCACACACCCCTGCTCATTTCATTGTGTGTAGTGCTCCTGCTCCTCACCCATGGAGCCAGGCACGCTGATGGGAGCTGAGTGGGTAAAGAGTGTTTATAAGGCAGTTAGCCAGCAGGGAGAGGATGCAGCCCTCCAGGCAGCTCTTACCCAAATAAAACAGACATTTATTACACCGTACATGACCCTCTCATTACACATAAATAGGAATTAATGAGAGCTATATCTGGCACTCCCCATGGAGGGAGGAGGGCCCCTCTAAAGGACTAGCGTTAATTACACTGTCCTACATCTCACCCACTTAACACCGCCCACTAGAGTGAGCTATCTGGAGGGGTGGAGGGGAGAGACCCCCCCCCCACACACACACTACCTGCAGTGATCTGATAGCCCCTGTGAGCTTTAGCGAGATGGTATGACCCAAAAAAGGAGTTCAGTTGGTTTAAACCATTTTTGGGGAATATAGTACTGTATCATGTTTTTTTTTGCAGCAGCAGCAACATAATCGTCTTGAGAGTAAACTGTGGAAGTATGTGTTGACCAACAAACACACTTAATGTTTAATCTCAGTTGGCCTTTTCACCTCATACATGACTTCTTCTGAAAGAGAAACAAACTAAGAAACAAAGGAAGGAACTTCCCAGAATGTTACTGAGCTCCACTACTCTTCTCCTTCCTCTCCTCCCTCCTCCTCTCCTCTACTGTACTCACTTCCCTCTGTCTATCACCTATCCTGCATCACATCATCCATCTCCACATCCATTCATCCATCCATTCACCATCTCTACCTCCTCTGTCTCCCTCTCTCTCTGACTGCCATTTAAATCCTCCCACTATCTCTTCCTCTACTTCCCCCCGCCTGCCTCCACCCTCCTCCCCCTCACCTAAAACCTCCCAAATAATCTGCAGCATCTTCTCCATAATTCCTCTCTTTCTTTGCGATTCTTCAAGCGAATCAGACAATTTTACACTCCTCTTCCCGTCAGGATCACCCCGTTCTCCTGCTCATTGTTCTCAACGCAGCTTAACGCACCTCAGAGCCTGAACACGATAGCTGCACTGATGACTTTGGAGAATTCAAATGGGGAATTGCACAACATGTGCAGAGGGGTGAGACTGGGGGTGAGACCAGGGGGAATAGGTAGGTGGGGTACTTCAGGTTTGAACTTAGCTCCCTGTCTACTACTACTGTGACTTGTCTGTACTGTGCCTGCTATACAGAAAGAGTGTACCCACCAACAGCAAGGTGTTTATTCCCAGATAATGAAACTAAATATCAAGGGGATGAGCCTGGGAGAATCAGAGGGGAATCGATCTCAGGGGATGAACATACGTGTTTGCTACAGGAAAACATGAATCCATTTTACAGTGCGGTTTTCATTCCCAGAAAACAAAACAACCACCCCTCTGTGTCTGGGGGAAAAGGTGGGACTGAAGGTTGCTGTCTGCTGCTACACTGTCTAGAGTCAGAGCCTACAGGAAAGCAATACTCCAACCAACAATACGCTTTTCATTCCCACAAAACAAAAACATAACCGCACCTCTGTGTCTGTGTTAATTGACTCTATCCCACACAGAGACGAGCATCGGATCGGTTGGAGAATAAATAATTACACCTGGATCAAAGTGATGCAATAATTGCATGTCAAGCGTCGGTTAACGTTAATGTCTATTGTCAGCAGAAAGAGGGTGTGCTTTGGTATGGGAGTATGGAGACATCTTTCTTTCATCTCTGTTTCTGTTTAACTCTCTCACTGTCTGTCTTTCTCTATCTCTATCTCTCTCACTCTCTTTCTTTCTCTCTCTCTTTCTCTCCTCCTTCCATCTCTTTCTTTCTCACTCTCTATATCCTTTCCCCTCCCTCTATCGCTCTCCCTCCATCTCTCTCCCTCTCTCTCCCTCTCCCTCCATCTCTTTCCCTCCATCTCTCTCCCTCTCTCTCCCTCTCCCTCCATCTCTTTCCCTCCATTTCTCTCCCTCTCTGTTTCTGTGACAGAGGCAGGCAGAGAGAGGCCCTGCAGCTAGCCCGCCCGTCCTCCCGTCCATAGCACAGTGAATACGATTAAGCTGAGCTGTGATTAATCTGCTCTGCCCTGTAATTCCTCTTTACCACTTTAATGGATGTTATCTCCCCCTTCTGAAGACTTATCTTGCTGATCAGGGCCCGGCTAGGAGGAAAAACAACATGCTAAATAAATAAATAACGGAGGAAGGGGATTGGACGAGCTGCTAAGAGGATAAGACAGATCAGTCCCTGTAAAGTGCTCATTTGTTTTCTAAGAAAAATAGACAAGTGACTTCAAAGTCTGCCAATACAGTAGAACTGCTGTCAACATCACAATCTACCAGAAAAACAAAATGAATTACCCAAACCAGTATCAATAACAAATCTCTTTCTGTTTCTTATACGAATGCACAAAGAAAGAGAGATATGTTCTATAGGTAATTATACATGGCTTGGGATGCGAATATAGCAAGCAAGAAAATTAGCTGAGGGTTTGCTGAGCTTTTTCTTCATTATGGAATAAGAAGCTAAACAAAAGCACTTCCTTATTTGATGTATCCATATTAGGAGTTAATCTAAGATGAAAAGTAGCGTAATGATGTCACAGAATGCCTCATACATTCCATATACAGTAAACGCCGACAGCACTGAGCAACTTGGCTCCGGTCTCTTTCCATTGTGTGAACCAAAAGACCCCAAATCGCCCCACCTTTCTCCAGAAGACAATTACTTGTATTATGTTTACTTATAAACAATCAGAGAGAAACATCACACACCCTATTACATCTATGACTAATAATGATAGCAAATTAAACAAAAATAGCAGGATGTGATCAATCATTGTTAGGTATTGTTTAAAAATTATACAGAGTATATCCCAAGAGCCTGAGAGAGTGCTTTCAATGTCACGTCAATAGCTGAATTGGATTTAGAACTTGGGAGGCTGTGTGTGTCAGTGTTTGTGTGGTGTGTTTGTGTGGTGTGTGTGTGTGTGTGTGTGTGTGTGTGTGTGTGTGTGTGTGTGTGTGTGTGTGTGTGTGTGTGTGTGTGTGTGTGTGTGTGTGTGTGTGTGTGTGTGCGCACAAGGCTGGGTGGCCTGTGACGGAGGCCTGCTGTGCAGTGAAAGGGTTAAAAAAGCCCTTTCTATTCCCACACACACACACACAAAAACAGATACACACGCTCCCAGTGATTTTACTGTAGATTCTGTCACACAGCCAATCCCCTACTGAGATTCTAGTCAGTACCTATGTCTTTAGGTACAAAGCCTGCGGGCTGCAGTGGCTGCAGGTAACATAAACACTGCTGCCTTGCCTCTGCAGCCCCACTCCGCAGCGCGCCGTATTTGTGCTGCATGAAATTCTCTAAAGGGGTTTAAGTATTTACCCAGAACACTATCAGCCTCTGCCGAAAATGCAGCTTACCCTGTTGAATAAGTACTTCAAAGAGAATCGCAAATACCTTTTGCCTGCGATTTATGCTACATTTTCTACCCCTCTCTTTCTTTTACTTTTCTTCTCGTTTTATATTTCCCCTCAACACAAGCCGGCTCCGTAATGTAAAATGTATTATCAGCCATATATTTCCTTTTTAAATGAATAATAACAATAATCTTGGAGTAATTTCTTTTCAGTGTGGAGCATTGTAAATAGGTTGCCCAGGTGTGTTAATATAGAGCTGGAGGTAAACAAAGCCGAGCTAGAATGAACCTCAGGATTATACACTCTATTCTGCGTTCTGTGATAAGGACAACACACACTACTATCCAGGTAGCCTGCTGCACACACACACACACACACACACACACACACACACACACACACACACACACACACACACACACACACACACACACACACACACACACACGGAAGGATAAACTACTCCACAGCTCACATACTGTTACATACACACACAAAGTCACAAACACGTGCAAATAATCGCACTCTTAAAATTACTAACATACTCAATATCGATAACACACAACTACAGTGCATTCTACTAAAATGCTAAACTAAACAAAAAAAACAGCTGAGATTTACCAGAAGATAATGAATGGTTTTATAATACAAATCTATAAGTAATAAAAATGCTATTTAAACAATTTACTGTTTAGCTCACACTTACAATGAATCTGGCTTGCATGTGTGTGGCCTGTATATGAAACTGTCATAAAATGTTGCCCTAGAATGTCAAACTAGAGAGTAAAACAGAGTAAAACGTCTGAAATATGATTCTACTGTCGCTAAGCCTCAAGCCTCTAAAAGTCCTGCTCTTTCTTACCTACCGGGGAGCAGAAAAACAACAACCTGCACTCCAAATAAAAAACACACTGCACACTACAGAACCATAACATTTATAATGTTTTACAAACCCATCAAATAAGAGGATAGGGATGAATTGGCCCTGCCGACCTTAAAATAATTATATGAACAGTGCAACTCTAAACTCCCAATGAAATTGATACACTTTGATAATTAGATTCTTGGCTCTGACCCGCTGAAGTCAATAAAGGTTATTAAGGCCAATTGCTGTCTAAACGCATTAGAGGCAGAGTAAACTGTCTGTCTATATGAGGGAGGGAGGGAGGCCCTCCTGCACTAGTTCAGCAAAGCACCAATACCATAATCCATTCTCCGTCCTGAGGTTTCTCCTCTCCCGTCTGTGTCTGTCTGCACTCTGCCATACAAAACCAGATTGGATTCGCTTAACCTTTCCAGAGCTTTGATCAAATGAGCTCACACTGCAATAACATTTACATTGACCCCCCTCTCTCTTTCTTTCACTCTTTCTCTCTCTCTCTCTCTCGCTCTCCCTGAAGCTCCATCCCCTCCTTCCCCTTGCTAGGTCAATAACCTAATCAGCTATCGATGGCGACCTGGCCAGCCTGCGAGTGATTGCTCTGTGCTTCCCCTGAGTCGCTCCCTCTCAGTAGCCCGCCTCAGATTGTTACTGAGGACCAACATTAAAGACGGAGGGAGAAGAAGAGAAATGATGAAATGGTCACAGGGCGCGTCCCTACACATCACGTTCCTCTACGGCTACATGACGGGAGTGTGACCAAACCCAGAGGAAGAGAGAGAGACTGACAAAATGGTTACAGGGAGACGCTAGAAGACATGGCCCGGATACCCCTTCCTGTTTTGTAGATCTTGAAGTATACAAATATATTCAAGTGTGTGGATTATATTTATTGTGAAAGTATATTAATTTTCTTGATACGCGCTGAAAGATTTTCATCTACAAGGCTCGTTCAACTGTCAAATGAGGAATAGAGAGAAGGAGAAAAGGGAAAGAGAGAGAGAGAGAGAGAGAGAGAGAGAGAGAGAGAGAGAGAGAGAGAGAGAGAGAGAGAGAGAGAGAGAGAGAGAGAGAATACTGTCTGAAATCTCTTTGCATCTCGGCAGCTTTTGAAGTTGTGATATGAGCAGCCACAGAAGTCGGGGAAAGTGACAAATTAGGGGAAAAGCTGTATTGTGCAGGTAGAGCTGGTAAATCAATTAAAGTCAAACAGAGTGCATACATTAGCATCAGCACACACACACACACACACACACATAAACACACACACACATAAACACACATGAAAAAAGGAAATATGAAATGTTTTGTTGCTTCTCCCCCACAGCAAAAAAAGGAAATAAAAAATGAAAGATAAAAAATGCCACACCAGTATTTAAAATATTTTGCATAAAGCCAGACTGTCTCTCTCCTTTTGTCAGCCAGGTGGAAGCTATTCATTGTTGCTGGTTTAAGTAAATGTCAGGATTGTATGAGATCCATGATAGTAGGTCCTAGGGGAGCTGGGCTGCGGACCGGGCCCATCCAAACCATAACAGGGTTCCACCGACCCTCGCTCCATTCCTAGTCTGGATCACAAGGGAACAGTGCCTTTACACCCCTGTCCTTTAACCACGGGGCGCAGCCTGTACCCCTCGTCTTCTGAGGAAGGCGGAACACTGGACCTTCTTCATACAGCTACCTATTCTCATATCTGATAAGCACTCCAATTCCTTTATCTATGCATGAAGCACTCGCGCACACACACACACGCACGCACGCACACACACGCACACACACGCACACACACACACACACACACACGCACACACGCACACACACACAAGGACACACACAGACGCACACACACACACAGCTGATCTGAATACTCTGTATTTAGCCTCTCTCTACCACTGGCTTCCATCTCCTCTTTTTGTTTCTATTAGGAAGCATCTTCAATTCATGAGGTAACAGTTTGGAGAGAAAAGGAAGAGCGAGAACCTCTGGACGTGTTTTATCAGAATGTCATTCAAATGGAAGGGTGAGTATTTGCATGACAACAGGATGGAGAACAGGGACTGAGCCCTAGGGAGGGAACTAGCATCTATAAACAGACAGCAGCTCTGAAATATACTTAACACAATGCAAGGCTAAGTATGTCGCTGGCACACACCCACACGCACACAAATACATTCCAATATTATAATATCTTTGTTGTCAATTAAAAACAGCACACACTACTGTGTTTTTCATTTTTTTCAAACATTTTCAAGATTATGCATACACCATAAAATTATCAAAAAATATTAATCAAATACTAAAATGTCATACATTTAGGACACTGCAGATTTTTTAAATAGTAAATAGCGAAACATGTTTGTGACCATAGAAAAACACCAACTGCCACACTGATGTATTCTGATATTTAAAATAGTTTTGCATAGAAATCCTAATAAAAATAGTTTGTGTATATAAGTATATGAAAATATAAACTATGTAAATAAGTTATAAAATCATTTGACAATTCAAAATAGAAGTGTAATAAACAAACATAAGCAATCGAAAAAAGGTAAATAAAAATGCATAGTATATCTGATTTATATAATACTGAGAAAGGCCTATTTGATCAGTATGTGGTACAATATTGCTTATGAAAGCACAATGAGCCTTCATCAACAATAGTGGCCCATTTTATTTTTACATTTTCCACAAACACAACGAGCATGGCTTTAATTTACTTAAAGGGTCAAAGACAAATACCTCCCTGAGAAACTACTTCTTCATGTTGTTTCATTTAGAAAACAACACAAGGCATGTTCAGTTCAGTAAAATACAATATGATAAAAAAGAAAAGGAGTAAAAAGAGTTTACAGAAGCTAAATGGGAAAGGGTCAATTAACAGCATGGCTCTAATATAAATGACAAATAGCTAAACAAATACTGAATGAAAAAAATAATTTACAAAAAATAATTGTTGACCAAAATGTCACATTTATCTTGAAAGATGCTATAGTGCATGTCTGACCAGAGCCAGGGAAACTAAATGATGAGAGGGGTCTAGTTGACCATCAGAGAGAGAGAGAGAGAGACAGCTCAATACTTCACATCTCACTCCTGCTCCTCTCTAAGTACAGGTTCAAATCACACACTTCATCTGAGCTCTAGATGAGTTTAGCCCCTGTCTCCCCCTCCTCCCTCTCCTCCCTCTCCTGGCTGTGTAGACAGGAGTGAGCCAGCCTGCCTGCCTCCCCGTGTCTCAGTGCAGAGCAGCACCGTGCTTCTACAGGCTCCTCTCTTTATCCCTGCCTGAGCATTAGATGTGATTACTGCTCAGCGCTCCACACTGACAGAGACAGAGAGTACAGAGAGAGAGAGAGAGAGAGAGAGATGCAGGGAGGGAAGGAGCGAGAGAGGGAGAGATGCAGGGAGGGAAGGAGAGAGAGAGAGATGCAGGGAGGGAAGGAGAGAGAGAGGGAGAGATGCAGGGAGGGAAGGAGTGAGAGAGGGAGAGATGCAGGGAGGGAAGGAGAGAGAGAGAGATGCAGGGAGGGAAGGAGCGAGAGAGGGACCACAGCTCTGGTCTAGGCTGTTTCAGTGATACAAGAGTGCCCCCTACTGCTTCACTCTCCAGAGTAACAACACACTTTGATACAACAGCAGAGCTGATATTGGACTAACATTGGTTTCTGACACACACATGCACACACACATTTACGGTAAACAGATGTGACTAAGTAGACTTCATTGTGAACAACGCATCCTCTCTCATTTATGAGTATGAAATGACTGAGAAAATGGAAAGATGTGTCAGAACAATTACTACTCCCTTGTGATGTGGTGTCAAAGAGCTGAGTAAGACCATGTTGAAACAGATTAAACCTTGGGTGTGACACAAAGACATTTCACAATCACAAGTGCACTATCTGATTATTATCTGTGTAGTTTGTGCAATGAACTCAAGCACAGGCGTGTTTGATGTTACACAGATGTATACAGCCAATCACCCTCAGATCCTGATGGAGGCTCTCCACTGTGAGAATCCTGATCATGTGAATCCTGATCATGTGAATCCTGATCATGTTAGAACACGATACTGTGTACAATAATAATTACTGACTGCAGAAACTTGTGAATGAACTAAAGTGTTATAGCAAAGTTCTTTGTGATTAGACTTTGTATCACTCTTAAATGTCAATCTTAGACTGTTTTGGCAAAGTTTGTCAACCTCACTACCACACACTAGTATGTGTTATTACAAGGCCCCAGTGTGTCTCTGTGCAGTCTTACCATGAGCTCCATCTCTCTCCAGTCATTCTCCAGCTGCTCCATGGGTCTGGCCCACCAGCTGCAGAACCGGGTGTAACGCTGGCCCTGGAACCAGTACTGCCTCAGCCACTCAAACTCCACCTGCACACAACACAACCCAGTCCAGTCAGATAGAGGAATCATACAGCATTATAGGAATACTTTAGATCCTAGACAGGCAGTGGTAGATCAGTCAAGCTGTATGAAGTCCAGATGGAAATATTGTAAACGCTCAAACTTGCAAAAACATGGCGGTACAAAGGCATGGAAGTACATCAATCTATCAACGCCAAGGCCTCTACATTTTACATTTTAGTCATTTAGCAGATGCTCTTATCCAGAGCGACTTACAGTTAGTGAGTGCATACATTTTTCATACTGGCCCCCCGTGGGAATCGGACACACAACCCTGGCGTTGCAAACGCCATGCTCTACCAACTGAGCTACACAGGACTTCACACTCCTACTGTGCTTTAGAGCATGAGTGAGAGACAGGAGATAACAAAAGGTTAAATCTGTCTGTTGGGGATTTTCCCTAATCAGATATGTATAGAGAGCAGGAGAGAATGAAGTGTACTAGAGTCTAGACTTACTATAATGTCTGTTTACTCAGATGGTCAATCGTATGAGAGCAGACAATACACCCCTCTCACAACTCTATCGGCCATCGACCCCCATTTCCCAAACCAACCCCTGACCCTAGACACCTATACCCCACATTGCTCCACCCTCTCCTCACTCCTCTATCCTTCTCCTCCACCTCCCCTACTCCCTCGCTCCGCAGGGGAATGACAGTTTACTCTGCAGAGCGGCTCACCTCTCCTCCACTGGGAGTGTTTATGTTTTCAGCTCTTTTGAAGTGCTGATTTAATCCTCACAAGGACGCCTCACATAGCCCGGTGTATGGATGTGTGTGCTTGTCTGAGAAAGTGTGTGTGTCAGAGATTGCCCCAAATGCCGGTGATGCAAATGCAAGGCACTCTGAGTTGCCCTCCCCCTAAACATCCTACAACGGCACTGTTTCAGCATCGTCCTCCCAACAATACATGCCCCATTTCGTTTGACATGGACAACTGTAGAACATAAAGCGAGCAGTACAAAAGAGTTACATATCAAATGTGAAAGCGACTACAAGAGCTATTGTTCCTCTCCAACTACCAGTCTGTTTATTGTTCTTGTAGGGGGTATTAGGATGTATAGTACAGTGTTACACTAGCTCTATCACACATATAAGGAGGAATATAAGGAGGAATACAGAAGAAGAAGCAGACAAGAATACACAGCCATTTCCACTTCACCCTTTGTTCAGTGGCTGGCCTTCCAGGCTATGCAGTGGCACAGGATACAGAGAAACTGTCCGCCATTTTGGATCCAAAGGGGGCTGATCACAGTGGTTTGACATGCAGGGGCTGGGTCACGTACGGGAGGGTACATGGGCCCTAGCACTGTTCAGCACCCTCACAACCACTCCATACAACAGACCCTTCAAACAAATGTCAGGCTTTATGGCTCTTCAACCCTCCACTACTCTACTCCCCCCCTTGAACAGTACAGCTCACACACACAACAAAGCAAGAGAGAGGGGACAAACATCGACTGTCCTTTTTCTACCTCCACCCACCGCTCCCCCTCTCTCTCTGATTGTCCGTCTGTCCTTTACTGAGGGAACACAGCCTGTGGCTCCACTTTGAGCCGACATGGACTCCTAGCCCCCGCCGAGCATGGCGATGGCAGCCTCAAAGCCAGGCGACTGCGGCATCTGTGGGGCGCCTGGCATTTGGAGCCTGAGCCGCCCGGCTGTGAGTTACTGAGAGGGGAACGCTGACTAAATGCCACCTGCCCAGGTAGAGAGATCGAAAGAGAGAACGGGGGAGAGGGAGGGAGAGAGAGAGAGATGGAGAGAGTCATCGCCATCGTTAGGCTAGATTTTCTCCTCTGCCTAGCCCGCTCTGGGTTCTGGGAGCAGGGAGACTGAGTGGGTCCTCTCCCCTGTGGTGTCTCCTGTCATCTCTCCAGGTGACGGACGTGCTAACTGCACATTAGCCCTCCGCTCGGCCACCCGCTCACCATGGCGACCCAGGAGTCAAAGCCAAGTAGTCCCTTCAGTATTTAATGAAGCAGGATTTTTCCACACCTCTCGGTGGTCCCCCAGCAGACCTGACCAATCAATTTCCGGCTGTGTCGTGCCGTGCGGCCCCCGAGGTAGGGCCTGATGAGAGAGGGATCGATATCAACCTGCCTCTTTCTGTTTACTTTCCTGGACCTGCTCCTGCTCCCACATCACATCAACCAGGAGCACTGAGCACTGTTCCCTGCCTCTAGAGGTACAGGACACACTTCACACTCATCACACCTTAGCTACCGTGGACACACACACTCTCAGGCAAGGACACACACACATACCTTGAGGCGATACAAACTGTACTCACAGACACACTCACCCAACCTGTCCTTGCTCACCTATAGGCCTATAAACAATAATATGCTCCAAATTACAGATTTCAATTTCATTCTTTCTCAACTGAAAATAGGATAAGAAAAAACTGTTCCCTACAGGTAAGAAACTCTCTGACTCTCCATAAGGAAGAGTGGTGTGGGCTTTTAGCTACTTCACAAACACTGTTACTCACTAGGGAAAGAGAGGCCTGGCCTGGAAAACATACTGTACAGGACATAGGAAGGTCAGAGGAACTACCTGGTTGATTACACTTCTACTTTACTTTCCCCGTCTCTAGCAGAACCAGACATGTGGGACTTAGTTACTGTGTCCCTCCCTCCAATATTTACTGAGCAGGGACAGGCTTCATTAGGGGGGTCCCAGAGGGCACACTGTCACACACTCACCTGGGAAGTGACACGCTGGCTTTAAATGAGACAAGACGCTTGTGTCTGGGATTAGCATTTCAAAGCCAAACACACACACACAAACAGGGCCGTGTGGAGATGGGATGTGATGCTAGCCCCCTGTTTGTTCCACCGTTCCAACACACAGACAGGGCCGTGTGGAGATGGGATGTGATGCTAGCCCCCTGTTTGTTCCACCGTTCCAACACACAGACAGGGCCGTGTGGAGATGGGATGTGATGCTAGCCCCCTGTTTGTTCCACTGTTCCAACACACAGACAGGAAGATTAGAGTAGAGAGACCAGGAGGACCTAGAATCAACTAGAAGATGGGGTCTCTCTCTCCCTCCCTCCCTCCATCCCTCTCTCTCCCTCCCTCCCTCCCTCCCTCTCTCTCTCTCCCTCCCTCCCTCCCTCCCTCCCTCCCTCCCTCCATCCCTCTCTCTCACTCTGCTATGCCGGGTGCTGTTCTCCTATTCTCTACCCATCAACCCCTGCTTCAACTCTTCTCCTCTGGCTGCTGACATTCTCTCCCTCTCCCTGAACACACGTTCCTCAGATGGCAGACGTTCAGCTTCATCATCATAACAACCCTAAACATCCCCCATTCCCTCTCTAACCCTACCCAAACTACTGTCAAACCCCCTCTAAGCACACACACACAGAACATCAGCATCAGCCAGCCGGCCGGCCGGTCGATCTCCTGTTTAGCAATTTTGAAGGAAATGCCTATTAGGTGTTGGTCAGGTCAGCCTGTTTGACCAGCCTCTGCTTGTTTGCTCTTCGGTCATCCATGTCAAACATGACCCGTGCAATATGCGCCCGCCAACCGCCAAAACTAGCCGCCATAATAAATAACTCTGCCAACAATACATAATTTAAGTGGGTGTTCTGCCCTCATGGGCAACTCAGAACAAATGGCCAAATCCATCATCATGGTCCTGGGGACGCCAGGTAGAGTAGAGCGGGGCCAGGCCCCCGAGAGAGCCTCCCAGCCTTTTATAAATAGCGTCCTGTTTTCCTAAATAAACGGTGTGCGCCCCCCAGCCAGGCCTACACTGGGTAATCCTGTGGTGCTGTGCTGTGAGCAGGTGTTCTCTCTCTGCTCTTGGATGGAGACCAGGTGTTGGCTAGGCTGCTGTTGTCTCTCTCCATCTCCCCCGCCCTCTCACTCTCTCTCCCTTTCTCTCTCATTCCCTCTCTCTCCCCCTCTCTCTCTCATTCCCTCTCTCCCCCTACAGCTCTCTCTCTCTCTCTCTCTCAGTCCCATTGTTTGGTGTCTGAATAATTAATACTGGCTACAACCTTTAAACAACCTCACACCAAGCTCATCTGTCATGGCATCCCGTGTGGTTCCTGACTGGGCCCGCTGCTGTGGTTACCTGGGAGTAGTGAGGATAACACACACACACACACAGAGGAGGGCGGAGGGGGAGAGGTGAAGTGCTATTTTAACTGCCCCTGGCAGTCAGGGGCAGGCTGGGCTGCAGAAGGCTGTAATGAGCAGGCTGCCACTGTAAAGTGTGAACGCCCCCATAGGGTCTCAGGGTCTCAGGGCCCCGGAGCCAGATTCACTGATTGTTCTGTGTAAAAGGGGCCATGATCTCGATCCTTAGATACCTTATGGAGGACCAATTTGTTTACTATCCATCATCGCCCAGGACAAACAAGAGCATCCTGGACTTATGAAATATTTATCCCATAACGTAAATATCCACTGTAGCTATGAATGATGTCAACTTAAATGTTGACAACCTCTTTATTTTCCTATGGAGGGGCCTTAACCATGGTTAACAGAGTAGGACCACATTTTGCCATCAAAATGTGACCGAAAGTCGAAAGGGAAAAATTATACACGACTACCCTTTCCTTGAATGAGGTTGTTTGAGTACACTCTTAGAAAAAAGGGTTCCAAAAGGGTTCTTCAGCTGTCCCCATAGGATAACCATTTTTGGTTCTAGGTAGAACCCTTTTGGGTTCCAGGTAGAACTCTTTTGGGTTCCATGTAGAACCCTCTGTGTAAATGGTTCTACATGGAACTCAAAAGGGTTCTACATGGAACTCAAAAGGGTTCTTCAAAGGGATCTCCTATGGGGACAGACGAAAAACCCTTTTAGGTTCTAGATAGCACCTTTTTTTCTAAGAGTGTAGGTAGCACACAAAGTTAGGCCTATCGTGGAAACCCAAAAGTTAGTCAGACACACACACACACACACACAGTCACATACTCACACACATCCACCCACCTCGTTGTGTATCTCCTCGTAGCCTTGCAGGGTAGCTGGCAGCAGGGAGAGCAGGCTGTGGGTGCCTGTTTCTGGGTCTGTGCTCAGGTTAGACAGGGCCTCCCGGCAGCGAGACTGGATGTAGTCCAGGGTCCCGGTGGAACACTGTGGGGACAGACAGGACAGACAGTCAAAAAAGGTTGGGAGATAATGCATGTATTCTGGGAGTATAGGGCCTCTTTGAATTCTAAAATAGATTCTAAAATAGAAGGTAGAATCTGTTAAAGAAAGGTAATCGAATATACGGTATCTTATAAAATGAATCAATCATTATTATAATCAGGCCAGGGTCTCCAAGCCCCCAGTGTACCCCAGGCTTCCCTCACCTCCGCAACTCTGTGTGTAGAGCTGAAGCGGGCTGAGTCTCCAGCCAGGACACAGTGCTGATGGGTCCTGTTCAGGTCATCTGGGGACAGAGGAGGACACACCACAGTCACCACACAACCAATACCAGTCAACTATCCCAAATATTAAGAGGCAATGATGTCCACAACAATTTCATATGAATATAGGCCTACACAAATGCCAAATGTTTTCATTCTGTTTTAAACTTTTTTAGGACATGGGACACCACACCACACCTGTCCACTTGTCGAATGAAGATCCAAAATATAATTGAAATGTCTGTTTAATAACTTCTGTCTCTTTGTGATGTGTTTCCCTCCATTTCTCCATACTCAAACAGATGGATAGTTTCAAACATTTCTTGCTAACCTAACAATGCTATCGCTAATCCTATCAAACGTCATGCCTTCTATTATATGAGAACACAGATACAAAGTCTGGTTATCAACAGAGTCTAGGTGAAAAATCTGTCGATGTGCCCTTGAGCAAGACACTTAACCCTAATTTCTCCTGTAAGTCGCTCACCACCACTGTTGTTAAACTGTCTTCCTAGGTAAGCGTGCGCTGGCCTAGTTCCAGCTTTAGCCACAAGTTGCACGCCTCTCGTTAACTAGTTTATCCCATTTCGGGCCTGTTTTCGTTGTTTATCAGAAATGCTCATATTTATGCTAATTACAGTATCTATTTATTTTCACAAACATGTTAAGTGTTGGCCATTAGAATGTTAAGTGTGCAATAGTATAGCCTCTCAAGTGTACCACTGTTCATCGAAAAGTTACCTGTTTAAAGGTGTCAGTGGTTCAGGACAGGTTAGGGCATGGGTGTATTCATTAGGGCACACCATTATGTAGGTGGAAATGATGTTGAATAATAATAAAGTACATTTATCAATCTGACTCCATTATTATGTGAACAAATGCAACAGGCCCTGTGTGTCTCTGGAGAATATAGCAAGATGGCGAATAATTGCATCACCTCTCAGTATGACTATAATGAACATGAGTCTATCTTGCATCATTATGCAATTATTAAGAGGCTAGATACAAATAGCTAATCCTGGCGACCAATGTTCTAGCATTCATTTATTGAGGCAAGCAGATCAGAGATGTCAAGTTGGTACCCAAGCATGTGCTATGTGTATAGTGTAATTAACAACTATCAATAGACCTACTAAATGATAGACATATAGTCAATCAAAGAATGACTCAGTAAAATGAGGAATGCATTTACTCAATTCAACTAATAGAATGTATTAGTCACAAAAGAATTGACACTCAAACAATTGCAGTGTACATGAAATACATGATACAGAATAACACTGAGTAAATGACTATCACCAACAGGTTAAGACTTAACGTGGATACATGTGTCTTCACTTCAGAATAATCTCTCTGAGAAAAAACTATGCGTGTCTGATACACACAGGAGCTTGGTAGCAAGATAAGGTGTGTTTGATCCCTGTGATATCCTACAGATGGTCTGCCATCCAAACAATGTCATAAATCGTGACTGAATCATCACACTGTGCTCCCACGCCAGCCAGTCACTAGTTGCGAGTATCACCTTCTCTCATTCTTCCACTACGCCGTAGCAAAACATTTCGCACCATAAAAAAATGGTTGCTGCGCACAGCAACTAAATAGGCTGCAGGGTCCTCTATCTACCACACTCTGTCCAGCAGCAGGATCAGTGAAATGGGAGCATTATTCTACTTCATTGATCAAACACTGCCAGATCTCATTCAATCCCTCATGATGGAGGACTCATATCAAGAAACATTTATCCAATAAACAAAGATCCTGATCGGATCCCAACTGCTGTGTCTAGTGTATCAGTCCCATCAGTCCACAAGCTTGTTTGTGTGTTTAGATGTCGACCAGCTCTGTTATTATTGGTTCCACAAACAAATCATTTATTTAGCCATGACAGAGCTGTCACTCACAGCACATGTGCATATTTACACCCCGCCTTGAGCAGTGTGGCTGGCTAATGCCTTTGATTTGAAAGTCAAACAGTGAAGTGCTTTAGGAAGATAGATATTATTATGTGCTAGCATGACAAACAAAACAAGTTCTCCCACTGTTCTGTGTTATCCTCTGATGAGATTGTGAAGGATTAGGTCTCTGGGCGGAATGACTCCCGTCTTTAAAACAGTTTATATCCAATAATAAATGATCTCCATCAATCTGTTCCTCCACAGTCTGATGGCACTGGGGGGACAAACTCGATTCCTGTAATAAATATTTATCTTTCTTTCTCTACCCCCTCATCTGTTGCCACTTGTCCCCTTCTTTTTTCCAGGAAGCAGCAGGCTTTTAAATATATTGGGTCAACTCTTTCTCAGGTCCCCCGTGAGTTGGGAGTTAGAAATCTTATTACCCAACAGGCTCGGTGTCAGACTTGAATTGTTCTTTTTTAACCACTGAAATTCAATTTGGGTGGAAATAATGGCTGATTAAATTTGCACACACATATTACACACGCAGACACGCACAACACTAGCAGTTCAGAGGTTGAGTCACTGACAAACGGTGCTAAAAAGGAATGATGGTGTCTGTGATTGTACACGGGAACGTTCTTTATCAAAACACTACAAAGACACCAGGCATCACAAAGATAGCTTTTATTTCTGTCCCTTGTCAAGGCATGCTATAACCTCCAATGAAATACTGAGTAGACTACTTTCTTGAATTTACTCTTGGTTGATGACAGTAGTTAGTGTCTGTACTGTGTACCTGATCCAGGTGTAGGAGTGAGAGACTGTGTGAGCTGCTACAGTATCATAGTGATCCTGTAGGGATCTCCCAAACTGGCACATAAATCGCCATTGATCCAGTCCAGTCAGGTCCAATTACAATTGTGTTTCTAGAGCAGCCCATCACTCTGTTATCATGCCTGGACTGAACGTGACAAATCTCATCCTGTCTGGGTTAGGGGTAAATTCTCCTGTGCTGTTTGAGTTATGTCCTGTGAGGTCACTCCAACTCATGGTTTCTACTCAGATCAACATGTTTTGAGGTAGAGAATATGAGTCTGTGCCTACTTGTTCTTGCCTGTGTCTTTGTGTGCTTGTCTGTTCGTATGTGTCCAAAAAAACGATGCAGTTATATTTCACCAACGATCCCAGACAAATACAAAACAATGATGTCTTGGAGGTCCTAACCCATACACAGTGTGGGACATGTCGTGCTGCTGTGATGGGGAAGCTAGTGGTAGCTAATAATAGCTGTGTAGCCTTGTCCTGTACTGTAGAAGCTAAGAGCAGCCCGACCCAGCAGGCGGAGATGAAAGGGGAAGGCATCTGCTGTAGCCATCAGCATTAAGGTCTGATTTACACCCTCATGGCCCGCTGCCTGTCCTCTCCACTCCATAGAGACACCACCAGCACCGCTGCCACAGCACCGGGTCACAGGACTTCATAAAATAACATTTGGTTTTCTTAACCTCGCTAATGCATGCAATTACATGGAACCTTAGGGTTACAGATACACGAGCAGGCCAGAGTCCAAGCTGCATGCGGAACAGAACAGAACAGGGCTTCTGATGGGGTTGGGTTCAGACTAACACAATGATGAGCGAGAGAGAGAGAGAGAGTGAGAGAGGAGAGAGAGAGAGAGAGAGAAAGAGAAAAAGAGAGAAGACAGTGAGAGAGAGAAAAGAAAGAGAGAGAGAAAAGAGAGAGAGAGAGTCTGGAGAGCATCCTGCTTCTATGGGTCAGTAGGGACACAGTAAACCAAACACACTAGAACATGAAGTGTAAATCTCACACAGACTAGAGATGTCATGTAAAAGGAGTATGTGCGTGCATGCTCCAGTACCTCTCATGTAGTAGCAGTCTCCGGACTGCAGTGGGAGGGTCAGTCCAGGGGTGTGGATGTCCCAGGCCACCTTTAGACCAATCCTCCAGCAGCCCTTCTCCACAGGACCCTCCTCCGAGCTCACACCTGCTAAACACAAACAATCCCACCACTTAAGTCAGTCAGATCAGAACCAAATATACAGTAGGAGACAGGGCATATTGTTACATTTTCCCTCAGTACAACTTCATCACAGTTTCTGTACAAGAGGACAGCCTTTTTAATAAAAGTCTTTGATGTTAGGTAGCTAGTGTGTGTAGGGGCAGCAGACAGACAGGGTAGTGGGGACTATTGTCCTCCCATAGCCAGTCTCTGAGCCTCTCCCCAGCCTCTCCCTGGCTGTCCTCCATCCGAGGCCCGGTAAGAAAACCAGATCTACCCAGCCCGTTAGGTCCACACCCTTCAGCAAAAATCTATACTAAAGTCTTCCTGGGCCTCTCTCTCAGCCCCACGGCAAATCAGACCTTTTCCTTTACTCAGCAGAGGATAAATAGTAACTTAATTTCCAGCCAGTGCTTTCTGAGAGAGCCGTTAATGACACTGCTCCCAAAGGACCCAGGATGGGAATGGTGTTGGAGCTGGAGTAAAGAGCATTGTGGTCTTTCCAGCCGGAAAACTCTCCGCCTCCATGCCATATTCCTCTGGATCAGAGCAGCTGGGTTACTCTAAATAGAACCATTCTGTAACACCAGAGACAAAGCCTTGGGAAAAAGAGGCAAAGACTAGACTTCACCCAGACCAGACATGAAAACTAAGCGTGTCAAAGAAAGGCAGGTGTCGTGCAAATAAACACGCTTAGATGGTTAATGGTTACTGTACGTACCAGACTGTGTAATGCTAAACGGCTCAATTATTGAGTTGAGAAAGAGAGAGAGAGGGGCTTTGTTTGCAGCGCAGCCGAGAACAATGTAAAAAACATGGGCCCCCTCGTAAAAACATTCTGCATGGTAACAATTCCATCTCTGTGGTTCTGGGAGTCTTCAGAACGATCTGGCCCAAAGTGAACATAGCATTTCTTGAGTAATGCACAGCGGGGTTAGCGAGCAGTGCTGCTGAGCTTTTGTCAGGCTTGCCTGTGAAGTCTGGTGCTGTGGGGTCAGTTTGGCCTACAAAGGAAAGGCACAGCTGCAGATAGAATAGTGTACCTAGACTACAGCCCCGGCTGGTCGGTCCTGTGGTGTTTGAAGCCAGCGTTCCCAGGGGTCAAGGGTCAGATAGGTCAGAACAAATCATCTCCGCAGACCTCTACAGCAGGTGGTTCTGTTTAGCCAATCCCTCTGAGATGAGGTCGGCCCGCTGCAAAGGCGGCTGAGATATGGTTTTGCACTGTATTGCCATGTGAAAAGGGGATCCTGCACCTTGATAGTAAAACGGAGTAAATATTGGATTTAAAAATATGATCATGATCAATCATAATTTTGTTAGATGATCACTGATTCAATAGCAATGAACTCCATAAAAAAAGATACACTCATATCAGCCCTACAAAATCAGGCCGAGACCCACTATGATAAAACAACTAGGCTAAACACTGCCTCAATACTGCTGTACAGTCTAGAACCAGTTATCAAAGCAGGGACTCATTATTCCATATCAGATAATTACACATTGATAATTCCTGGAGGAAATTACTTAGATCAGATCGTTGAGAGATAAGGCGGGGCGAGTTGTTGGAGTTTTGTAGTGTGCCGTTCGGCCTGTGTTTAGCCCCTGAATGTGTCCCAGAGAGTGTGTGATGATGATCTTCCCTCCCTCCCTGGCCCTGCTAGCGATAAGGCATCCTAGCCTGTCAGAGCAGAACAGAGGCAGCCTGTGATGACATTTGATAATGCCCTGACAGTATCTGGCTGATAGATCTGATGGCTGGCTCACTGGAGGCCATGTCTGAGATAAATGCTGTATAGCTGCTGGAAGTGAGCTGCTGTAGGGCCACATACACAACGTTAGCTGTTAGCTGCATCAGATAGAGATAGTAGCTCAAAATGATATCACAGTGGAGAAGAAAATAGCTACTTCTAAGGGGTTGTGGGTGGAATGATAAAAATGGGATAACAAGTGAGACTGAAGGGTGTTAATGAGAAACTTTGGGTCTAGTTTGAAGGGGATCCACCACTACTGACTGTGATATAAAACAAGTATACTGTATGACCTTTGACCCTCACCTTTGTCATCGTCATGACAGCTGTAGCTGTAGACAGCCACAGGTGATAGGCTGACCAGGTTCTCATCATGGTGCCAGCCCACAGCCATCTTACCCATCCCATAATACGGCTCTTCTTTCAGCTGGCTCATAGCTGCTGGGTCCATGTAGTTGAGCAGGGTGACGTTGAACTGGGCCGGGCCAGGACAGGATGTCTTAGCAGGGTTGAGGTGAGAGCATCCCTGGCCACTCAGCTGGTCTTCATCCTCATCCTCAATGTGGTACCCAGAGAGACTGTGTTTTAGCTCAGCCACAGGCTTCTCCTGAGGGCCTAGGCCCGTAGTCTCTGTCTCTGTGCTGCCAGCTGGCCTGTGCTTCCAGCCTGTGTGTTTTCCCTCACTGTGTTGTTTTGACCCCGTTGGACTCCCCAGTTCAGTTTGTTTAGGCTTCATGTCTCCCATCTCGTCGCTGTGTCTTGACTCCCACGCTGCATCCTGTTTGGACGATGGGCCTTCTTCTTCACTGTGTTTTGACTCTATGTCCCAGTCCTCGCTGTGCTTTGACTCAGTTTCTCCCTCCTCACTCTGCTTGGACTCTGAGTCTCCTCCATCGTCACTGGGTTTGGACTCCTCGCTATCTTTAGACTCGGTGTCTCCTTCTACACTGGGTTTAGACTCTATAGCACCAACCAACTCTTTCCTGCACTGCTTGAAAACATCCCCCTCCTTCCTGTGTCCGACATCAGAGCAGAAGAAGCAGTTGAGCTCCCAGAGTGCTTTGCAAGCAGCACTGAGGTCTGGGTCACAGCAGGTCCCTCTCTGGTCGTCTGCGTGCCAGGGGATGGTGAAGAGCCGTGTGTCCAGGTAGCGGTAGGTGGTTCCTGGCTGACCCAGCAGCACCCGGGACACGGCGGTGAAGACGTCTCGGTCCCTTACCTTCACTAGGTCCCTCAGGAAACAGCCCCTCTGCCGCAGGGTGAGCAGAGCAGCCTCCACCCGACCATGGAGCTCCTCAGGCAGGGAGCAGGAACGCCGCAGAGCCAGGCCAGAGTAGCTAGTCTCCCACTGGAATACAGAGAAACACAGATCAATTAGCTGTTGTTCTGCCTGAAACAATTGATAGAGAACAAGTACACAGACCAAACAGCCAACATAAATACTGTATAACTAGCCATTGTTCATTCTAATTCTATGGTTCTGCCTATGAGCTAAGTCTCTTTCCAAGTGCTAAGTCCTCTGTCTCCAGTGGGATAGACAGAATGCTTTGGTCTGGACTAGTACCAATGGCAGTGGGATTGACAGAAGGTCTGGACTAGTCCCAATGGCAGTGGGATAGACAGAAGGTCTGGACTAGTACCAATGGCAGTGGGATAGACAGAAGGTCTGGACTAGTACCAATGGCAGTGGGATAGACAGAAGGTCTGGACTAGTACCAATGGCAGTGGGATAGACAGAAGGACTAGTACCAATGGCAGTGGGATTGACAGAAGGTCTGGACTAGTACCAATGGCAGTGGGATAGACAGAAGGTCTAGTACCAATGGCAGTGGGATTGACAGAAGGTCTGGACTAGTACCAATGGCAGTGGGATAGACAGAAGGACTAGTACCAATGGCAGTGGGATAGACAGAAGTTCTGGACTAGTACCAATGGCAGTGAGATAGACAGAAGATCTGGACTAGTACCAATGGCAGTGGGATAGACAGAAGGTATGGACTAGTACCAATGGCAGTGGGATAGACAGAAGTTCTGGACTAGTACCAATGGCAGTGAGATAGACAGAAGATCTGGACTAGTACCAATGGCAGTGGGATAGACAGAAGGTATGGACTAGTACCAATGGCAGTGGGATTGACAGAAGGTCTGGACTAGTACCAATGGCAGTGGGATAGACAGAAGGACTAGTACCAATGGCAGTGGGATTGACATAATATCTGGACTAGTACCAATGGCAGTGGGATTGACAGAAGGTCTGGACTAGTACCAATAGCAGTGGGATTGACAGAAGGTCTGGACTAGTACCAATGGCAGTGGGATAGACAGAAGGACTAGTACCAATGGCAGTGGGATTGACAGAAGATCTGGACTAGTACCAATGGCAGTGGGATAGACAGAAGGTCTGGACAAGTACCAATGGCAGTGGGATAGACAGAAGGACTAGTACCAATGGCAGTGGGACAGACAGAAAGTCTGGACTAGTACCAATGGCAGTGGGATAGACAGAAGGACTAGTACCAATGGCAGTGAGATAGACAGAAGATCTGGACTAGTACCAATGGCAGTGAGATAGACAGAAGATCTGGACTAGTACCCATGGCAGTGGGATAGACAGAAGGTCTGGACAAGTACCAATGGCAGTGGGATTGACAGAAGGTCTGGACTAGTACCAATGGCAGTGAGATTGACAGAAGATCTGGACTAGTACCAATGGCAGTGGGATAGACAGAAGGACTAGTACCAATGGCAGTGAGATAGACAGAAGGTATGGACTAGTACCAATGGCAGTGGGATAGAGAGAAGGTCTGGACTAGTACCAATGGCAGTGGGATTGACAGAAGGTCTGGACTAGTACCAATGGCAGTGAGATAGACAGAAGATCTGGACTAGTACCAATGGCAGTGTGATAGACAGAAGGACTAGTACCAATGGCATTGAGATAGACAGAAGATCTGGACTAGTACCAATGGCAGTGGGATAGACAGAAGATCTGGACTAGTACCAATGGCAGTGGGATAGACAGAAGGTCTGGACTAGTACCAATGGCAGTGGGATTGACAGAAGGTCTGGACTAGTACCAATGGCAGTGGGATAGACAGAAGGACTAGTACCAATGGCAGTGGGATAGACAGAAGGTCTGGACTAGTAACAATGGCAGTGGGATTGACAGAAGGTCTGGACTAGTACCAATGGCAGTGGGATTGACAGAAGATCTGGACTAGTACCAATGGCAGTGAGATAGACAGAAGATCTGGACTAGTACCAATGGCAGTGGGATAGACAGAATGACTAGTACCAATGGCAGTGGGATAGACAGAAGGACTAGTACCAATGGCAGTGGGATAGACAGAAGGTCTGGACTAGTACCAATGGCAGTGGGATAGACAGAAGGACTAGTACCAATGGCAGTGGGATAGACAGAAGGACTAGTACCAATGGCAATGAGATAGAAAGAAGATCTGGACTAGAACCAATGGCAGTGAGATGGACAGAAGATCTGGACTAGTACCCATGGCAGTGGGATAGACAGAAGGTCTGGACTAGTACCAATGGCAGTGGGATTGACAGAAGGTCTGGACTAGTACCAATGGCAGTGGGATAGACATAAGATCTGGACTAGTACCAATGGCAGTGGGATAGACAGAAGGTCTGGACTAGTACCAATGGCAGTGGGATTGACAGAAGGTCTGGACTAGTACCAATGGCAGTGGGATAGACAGAAGGACTAGTACCAATGGCAGTGGGATAGACAGAAGGTCTGGACTAGTACCAATGGCAGTGGGATTGACAGAAGGTCTGGACTAGTACCAATGGCAGTGGGATAGACAGAAGGACTAGTACCAATGGCAGTGGGATAGACAGAAGGTCTGGACTAGTACCAATGGCAGTGGGATTGACAGAAGGTCTGGACTAGTACCAATGGCAGTGAGATAGACAGAAGATCTGGACTAGTACCAATGGCAGTGAGATAGACAGAAGATCTGGACTAGTACCAATGGCAGTGGGATAGACAGAAGGACTAGTACCAATGGCAGTGGGATAGACAGAAGGTCTGGACTAGTACCAATGGCAGTGGGATAGACAGAAGGACTAGTACCAATGGCAGTGGGATAGACAGAAGGACTAGTACCAATGGCAGTGAGATAGACAGAAGATCTGGACTAGTACCAATGGCAGTGAGATAGACAGAAGATCTGGACTAGTACCCATGGCAGTGGGATAGACAGAAGGTCTGGACTAGTACCAATGGCAGTGGGATTGACAGAAGGTCTGGACTAGTACCAATGGCAGTGGGATAGACAGAAGATCTGGACTAGTACCAATGGCAGTGGGATAGACAGAAGGTCTGGACTAGTACCAATGGCAGTGGGATAGACAGAAGGACTAGTAACAATGGCAGTGGGATAGACAGAAGGACTAGTACCAATGGCAGTGGGATAGACAGAAGGTCTGGACTAGTACCAATGGCAGTGGGATAGACAGAAGGACTAGTACCAATGGCAGTGGGATAGACAGAAGAACTAGTACCAATGGCAGTGAGATAGACAGAAGATCTGGACTAGTACCAATGGCAGTGAGATAGACAGAAGATCTGGACTAGTACCCATGGCAGTGGGATAGACAGAAGGTCTGGACTAGTACCAATGGCAGTGGGATTGACAGAAGGACTAGTACCAATGGCAGTGAGATAGACAGAAGATCTGGACTAGTACCAATGGCAGTGGGATAGACAGAAGGACTAGTACCAATGGCAGTGAGATAGACAGAAGGTCTGGACTAGTACCAATGGCAGTGGGATAGACAGAAGGTCTGGACTAGTACCAATGGCAGTGGGATTGACAGAAGGTCTGGACTAGTACCAATGGCAGTGAGATAGACAGAAGATCTGGACTAGTACCAATGGCAGTGGGATAGACAGAAGGACTAGTACCAATGGCATTGAGATAGACAGAAGATCTGGACTAGTACCAATGGCAGTGGGATAGACAGAATATCTGGACTAGTACCAATGGCAGTGGGATAGACAGAAGGTCTGGACTAGTACCAATGGCAGTGGGATTGACAGAAGGTCTGGACTAGTACCAATGGCAGTGGGATAGACAGAAGGACTAGTGCCAATGGCAGTGGGATAGACAGAAGGACTAGTACCAATGGCAGTGGGATAGACAGAAGGTCTGGACTAGTACCAATGGCAGTGGGATAGACAGAAGGACTAGTACCAATGGCAGTGGGATAGACAGAAGGTCTGGACTAGTACCAATGGCAGTGGGATAGACAGAAGGACTAGTACCAATGGCAGTGAGATAGACAGAAGATCTGGACTAGTACCAATGGCAGTGAGATAGACAGAATATCTGGACTAGTACCAATGGCAGTGGGATAGACAGAAGGACTAGTACCAATGGCAGTGAGATAGACAGAAGGTCTGGACTAGTACCAATGGCAGTGGGATAGACAGAAGGTCTGGACTAGTACCAATGGCAGTGGGATTGACAGAAGGTCTGGACTAGTACCAATGGCAGTGAGATAGACAGAAGATATGGACTAGTACCAATGGCAGTGGGATAGACAGAAGATCTGGACTAGTACCAATGGCATTGAGATAGACAGAAGATCTGGACTAGTACCAATGGCAGTGGAATAGACAGAAGATCTGGACTAGTACCAATGGCAGTGGGATAGACAGAAGGTCTGGACTAGTACCAATGGCAGTGGGATTGACATAAGGTCTGGACTAGTACCAATGGCAGTGGGATAGACAGAAGGACTAGTACCAATGGCAGTGGGATAGACAGAAGGTCTGGACTAGTACCAATGGCAGTGGGATTGACAGAAGGTCTGGACTAGTACCAATGGCAGTGGGATTGACAGAAGATCTGGACTAGTACCAATGGCAGTGAGATAGACAGAAGATCTGGACTAGTACCAATGGCAGTGGGATAGACAGAAGGACTAGTACCAATGGCAGTGGGATAGACAGAAGGACTAGTACCAATGGCAGTGGGATAGACAGAAGGTCTGTACTAGTACCAATGGCAGTGGGATAGACAGAAGGTCTGGACTAGTACCAATGGCAGTGGGATAGACAGAAGGTATGGACTAGTACCAATGGCAGTGGGATTGACAGAAGGACTAGTACCAATGGCAGTGGGATAGACAGAAGGACTAGTACCAATGGCAGTGGGATTGACAGAAGGTCTGGACTAGTACCAATGGCAGTGGGATTGACAGAAGGTCTGGACTAGTACCAATGGCAGTGGGATAGACAGAAGGTCTGGACTAGTACCAATGGCAGTGGGATAGACAGAAGGTCTGGACTAGTACCAATGGCAGTGGGATTGACAGAAGGTCTGGACTAGTACCAATGGCAGTGGGATAGACAGAAGGACTAGTACCAATGGCAGTGGGATTGACAGAAGGTCTGGACTAGTACCAATGGCAGTGGGATTGACAGAAGGTCTGGACTAGTACCAATGGCAGTGGGATAGACAGAAGGTCTGGACTAGTACCAATGGCAGTGGGATAGACAGAAGGTCTGGACTAGTACCAATGGCAGTGGGATAGACAGAAGGACTAGTACCAATGGCAGTGGGATAGACAGAAGGACTAGTACCAATGGCAGTGGGATTGACAGAAGATCTGGACTAGTACCAATGTCAGTGGGATAGACAGAAGGTCTGGACTAGTACCAATGGCAGTGGGATAGACAGAAGGACTAGTACCAATGGCAGTGGGATAGACAGAAGGACTAGTACCAATGGCAGTGGGATAGACAGAAGGTCAACAGTGGCCTGGAACAGTGGTCTGGACTCTGGACCAGCCTGACTGACTGACTCACCAGCTGTTGGAAGCCATGGTCTGAGGGCCCGAGGAAGGGGATGCGCTGGTCTCCTAGCTCCTGCAGCAGCCTGCGCCTCTGGAGAAGAGGAGACCAGACACAGGTCAGTACACAAAGGTCAGTAAAGATGCACATGTCATGAGGAATTTACAGGTAATGCCATGTACGATAAGAGAGAACAGATTAATTCAGGGTTTTGGGAGTTGACAAACACACAGGTCAGCACAGATACACCTCATGTGGCATTTAGGTTACATCAAATGGCATGTACCATAAAAGTGCACAGCACAGTTAATTCAGGTATTCGGGAGTTGACGAATACATTAGCCTATATTTAAACTGAGCCTGTGAAGCATCAGCATCCCATTTAATTCAACCTCCCCAGATTATATCCCATAGTCCCCTAGCTTCATTGTCGTCTCACATTTTTATGATTTCTTGGCTCTGCAGTGGGGTTCCTCACAACCTTATAAAGAATGCCCTGCTGCGTGCTGCGTACTGGCTCCCTCCTATAAAGACCCAACCTGGTGGAAGGATCAAAGCCCCTTTCATTGGCTCACATTCCATTCCGACCTGTAAATCCAACGGTAACCAGCATAAAACTGCGATACCCAAATAAATTTCACAAGTGCCGAACCCTCCCCTCACCTCCTTCCCTCCCTCCATCTCTGCCGTCTGCGTCCCTCTGTCCTTTATTCACTTCCCACAGCCCCACAGGTGCACTCATCCCACACCCGTCAGCCACTGGCTGGCTGAGAGCCGGCTGGCGAGAGCGCCATGTCATTGACCCGCTCCTGCCTTTAAACCTTTAAATGTGCTGTGGACACCGGTGTGAACGCTTCGGCTCGCTCCTTGCCGCACCACTTCCCCGCATCAGCAGTGAGCAAGCTTAGAGCGGAGTGAAGGCTGTGATGTTTAAGGACAGCAGGCCTCGTATATATTCACAGACATTTACTACATGCGTTTCACATTTCTGCCGGCCTAATAATACCAGAGACCTCATGCGGGACGCGGGGGAACGTGTGAGTCCCGACTGCCAAAATATGTCCTGACTTTTAGAGTGAAATAAAATGTCCTGTTAATAACATTAAAGTGCACCTTAAAAAGGTTGTGTCCTGAATGACTCAAAAGAGGGCTAGATCAAAAAGAGGACAAACAGGAAAAGTATGTGCATGAATACAGACAGAGGAAAAGGAGGTGAAATCTCAGTATGGGGGACAGGAGACAGAGAACGTATTAGATCTATGCTGTTAGTAGAATTCCCTTCAGGGGACTACAGCTTTACCTGCAGGCTAAACAACACCAACAACAACACCACCAACAACACAAACACCAGCTGCAACTTTCTAATATGCCATTTAATAATATGCCATTTAGCAGACGCTTTTATCCAAAGCGACTTACAGTCATGTGTGCATACATTTTTACGTTTGTGTGGTCCCGGGGATCGAACCCACTACCCTGGCGTTACAAGCGCCATGCTCTACCAATTGAGCTACATAGGACCACTTTCTCTAAAGGATCAGGATGCACATGGGCTTCCAGACAGCCCGGCCCTCTAAGTTATTCTATTTAGAGTGGAACAAACAAAAGGAGAGGAAAACTGGTCCACAGACAGAGTGAATCTACAATACAAAACAACATCCACTATTCATGGACAGTCTGTGTTCAAAGGGCCAGGAGGAAGAGGAGCGGAGGACAACTGACAAACTGACACACATTCATTGGTGTCAAATTCCTGCTTCCAAGCAGAAGCTTCAGGATATTAAACCTGTGTGTGTGTGTGTGTGTGTGTGTGTGTGTATGTGGTGGGGGGGCAGTGTGGGGGTGTTTCTGTGTGATGTGTGTGGGTGAGTAAGGGGGCAGTGTGGTGTGTTTCATGTGTATGTAATCAGTAGTACCTAGTGTGTATGTAAGCTCCAGTGTGTGTTGTTCCTGTATGTATGTGTGTACAAGGCTGGTTGGTAGGCCGTTGCCAACTTGACCTTAGAGCACATGCCCTGTGTGATGTGTGCACACGCACACACACACACACTCACACACACACACTCACACAACTGGGCCGGATAGCACACTGCCTCAGCTCCAATCGCACACAACTGGGCTGTCACGCACATGTCGAATACATCAAGACACTCAGAAATTCCACCGAAAAAAAGACAGCCCCAGCCCTCTGTAGCAGATGGGCTCTCCTCTCATTTCCTCCTCTCTTCTCCTTGCCTCTCCTCTCTCCTCTCCTCTGCTCTCATCTCCTCTTGTGTCTCCTTCTCTCATCTCATCTCCCTTTATATCAGAGCAGTCTTTCTGTCAGAGAGAGATGCTGCTTTTCCACTCAGCATAAGACACCAGATTACCAATCCCATAAAAACAATGACATGGATGATTTACTGTAACCATGCCAGCCGCCTGTCTGAGTGATATATCTGATGCTGCTCTTAATCTCTCTCTGTTGACAGGATTAAAATCCCCTTGGCCAGACTGTTTATCACATAAATAGGGGGTCTGTTCCCTCAGATCTGGACATGAGAGGGAAATCAAACGGCTGGTATTTTTATTTTTGACACTTTAATGAGTAGATGAATGTCCAGTGCTTAGTTCATTATGGCTCAAAATAACTCTAAGAAAATAAAGGGTCTACATCAACATTCCTGGTGGCGGTGGAGAATAATAGATTTTCTCTGAGAGGCTGGTTTGTCTGAGGACTACCCCCATGGGTCCAGCATAACCCTGAGGAACCCTGCGCCACTGTTCAATGGCATGGTGTGGGTTCCAATGGACTGGTTTAGACTCGGGTTGCTATGCTGTAACAATCAGAATCAAAGTCAGGGTGGAGGTGGAACCAGACCTCCAACCAGTAGAGGGAGTTCTACTGAGAGCCCTGGGGAGTTTAAACCTTGACAGCCAAAGATCCCTGAACCAACCCCAGCCCCCTCCCATCCCCACAATGACACATTGAGAGTTAGCTGCCTAATAGAGCTCTCTGTTTAGGAAGCAAACAATTGGTACTTGTGTGACATCGATTTCAGAAAATGGTCTCCTCCTGCAAAAGTGACGGTGAATCAGGTTTTTTGACAAGTCTTCTGTAGAACATCAGCCTCAAACAGGGAGACAGGCAAGGACATGAAACGCGATTCCAGCCCCTTTTCATTTGGCACCCCGTCGCAGAATGTGGGGAGTGGGTGTGGGGTAGACATAGGCAAGGAGGATGGCAGGGAGTGCCCACTTCGGACCGGGGGAGGCGAGGGGTGAAGGGGGAGACCAAACGGATGAGGCTCACACCTGAGTCAACAAGCCTGCTGTGAGGAGTAAGGAGCGGGAAGCCCCCGGACTTCCGCCCCCCCATCCCCCTGGACTTCCACCCCCACATCCCCCTGGACCTCCACCCCCCAGCCCCCAGCCCCCTGGACCTCCACCCCCCATCCCCCTGGACCTCCACCCCCCAGCTCCCTGGACCACCACCCCCCAGACCCCTGGACCTCCACCCCTCAGCCCCCTGGACCTCCACCCCCCATCCTCCTGGACCTCCACCCCCAAGCCCCCTGGACCTCCACCCCCCATCCTCCTGGACCTCCACCCCCCAACCCCCTGGACCACCACCCTCCAGCCCCCTGGACCTCCACCCCTCAGGCCCCTGGACCTCCACCCCCCATCCTCCTGGACCTCCACCCCCAAGCCCCCTGGACCTCCACCTCTCAGCCCCCTGGACCTCCACCGCTTAGCCCCCTGGACATCCACCCCCCAGCCCCCTGGACCTCCACCCCCCAGTCCCCTGGACCTCCACCCCCCAGCCCCCAGCCCCCTGGACCTCCACCCCCCAGGACTCCCTCTGCCTCACCCTGCCTAGGTGACTAACAGCACGTAGCTACCTCATACACAGGGCATGTCTCTGACTGCCTCGAACCACAGTGAGAGCACACAACACCTAGGTGCTATCACACACACACTATCAATCACACACACTTCCTTGCACTCTGACACTGTCCCTCCCTCCCTCCCTCCCCCACCCCCTAGGCTACATGGACGTTTTAACTGACATTTAGGCCCCGGGACATAATAAGCACTATCCATTCAAAGAAAAGCAAAACTTTAACTTTTGACATTTTGTTTCCGACAAATCGTGGCATAATGCACTCAGAATCCCACACACACATCAGTGGTCACTGTAATGTGTAGGGAGGTGGATGGGAGGGAAGTGATAAGTGACTGAACAGTGTAATAAATGGTTAACTGATTGAAACATCTGTAGAGTGACCTGAGCACCAGGCCACACAGGGCAGTAGTAATGTGTAACCCCACACCCACACACTGGACCAGGAGGTGGGGATGCATATTCATCTGTCTAGTGGGAGAACTAGCTGGTCACATCCTGATCAGATCAGGTGGTCACTGTTCATGTAGCCAAATAGTAGGTGTCAAAAGGTATTGGAATAGTACACAGCAACAGTAGAATATGATGAGCCTCTTTCCTCCTTCTGCCCAAGAGGAAAAACGGATCACCAACATCTATCTTAATGTGTGTCCTCCCTCAGCAGATCAACTCAGTAGGTCCTCTTTCAGTCTCTCTCTCAGATATTGTCAGTAGAGATCCATTCAGGTAGGTGATGAAAAATGGCCAGCTAGCCCTCGTTGACGCTCTCCCTCACTAATTGTTGTTTGGGGCTGAAGGGGGACATTGTTCATTTCACTTAGAGGCAGGTCAGAGGGAGGTGGGATCATTAATATTAAAATGTGTCCATCCATCTATCTGAACACGGCGGGTCATTTAAAGGGCCGGTGTGATGCTGCATGGAGCTGGGCCCGGGCAGACCTTTCACGCCCTGTTTAGAACATGGATCTAATAACATTACCAGCACCGCAGGTCCGCAGGCAGGGTGATCACCAATGATCATTAATTAAACACACACAACCACACAGACACACAGAAACACACACACACACATTCACACATACTACTATAGACAATCATACTGGTTGATGTTCAGAAACGTACCCACACACAATCACAAGTACTTTATGCAAGACAGTGAAGTAGTTTAAACAGCCATTAAAATGACCCTCTGTGTTCTCTGTCACACTCTTAAACACAAACCGTGAGACAGCCATGGCCAGGTGTAACCCTGTCAGGCGTTAGGAGAAAGCGAAAGAGTGAAAGAAAGAAAGATGAATCACCCAAAAGTATTTACACATACATCTGGGGTAAGCCTAGACACTGACAGGTTGGCACATACAAGGCCAGTCCATTTAAGTGCTTTTCAATGTGTCCATGGTGTCAACATCTATTTCACACTCATCTACACCTCGAAGGAGAAAAAGATGTTTCCATGACCTTTACCCAGGGTGTCAAATCTGGAGAGAGAGAGAGAGAGAGAGAGAGAGAGAGAGAGAGAGAGAGAGAGAGAGAGAGAGAGAGAGAGAGAGAGAGAGAGAGAGAGGAGACCAGAGCAGAATAGAGCAGATATTTAAGAGGCCTGCACTACCTTACATAAGCAGAAAAGTAAAGGGTGTTAGCCACTTTGGCTTTAATTGTTATTTTGTGGGCAGGCCATAACACTTCCATTAGGATTATGTCGATAGAGAAGGCTTTTTAGTTTTCACCTTCAAAATGACAACATGGTTTCATGAGGTCAGCTGTTTTCCAGGCAGAATGGACTGTTTTAACACTGACAGACTCCCTAGGTATTCAGATCCAGACACAGGCCTGTTTGTTGGGGAGAGGGAGGGAAGGAGGGGGGGAAAGAGGGATGGAGGGAGGGGAAGGAGAGCATTGATTGAAAGACTGTGATTAGCAGTTTTCAGCAGGGTGCGCTGGGGCCATCAAGTTGTTCTAACAGCCTTGTCGCGTCCCGAGGTGCAGTCAAGGAGAAGTCAGTGCTTTAGAGAGCTCTCTCTCTCTCTCTCTGTGTGTCTCTCTCTGTCTGTCTCTTTCCTCCTTCTATCTCTCTCCCTCTCTCTCTTTCTCTCACTCTCTAGCTAGCCAGCCACACTTCTCTGCCCCTCCACAAAATCAATATGGCTCTGCAAAGTGCAGGCGGCCCGGGGGAGACTGAGGGCTAGAAGCGGGGCCAAGGCGTCCTCCAGGCCTGTCCCACGGGCAGTGTCAAGGACAGACCCGAGCCGGGCTGGGAGACCGGGGACTGAGGCTGGGGCCTGCCGTGCCCCCCTCTGCCCCCTCCCCTGCGTCCGCTCATGCGCCCATCACTCGGCCTGGAGGACAGGATCGATAAGCAGGTGGAGCGTTAAATACTCTGCCCCAGAGGGTGTCCCGCTGCTGGGGCCCAGCCTGCCAGGACTCAGCCTCCTCCTCCCTCCTCCTGGAGGACGGTCTGTCTGTCTGTCTGGTCTGCTCACACCTGAACTGGACGTTTTGTTTTCAGACTGAGAGGCTGGAGATCTCTGACAATAAACAATTCAATAACACTTAGAGACATGTCTGCTGTGGAGGGTAGCAGCGTGGCCCACTGGTCACACAATGTAGCTTCTCAACAGGACACAGGTCAACAGAAGTCAGCCATGGGGCCTGGGCCTGGTCAGGGAATTGGCCAGTAAGCTACCTGAACACTGTCTATTAGAGTTAAGACAATACAATGTGTTCATAGTTTTATTATGGACAATTTCTAAACCATAATAGAGCAAATAGCAATAGACTACTTATTCTAGCTCACTGTCAATAATTGCCCTAATTCTGATACAGTGAGTGAAACATATGGGTGATGTTGAGAGGATTTGTCTGTGTGTGTGAGTGAGTGATCACAGTGGAAATGGCTTGTGTTGCTAATCCAGAAACCAGTGTACGACAGGGTAAAGAGCCAGCTCTGTGTTCCATTCACAGTGTTAACAGCACAAGCTGATCAACCCCTTCAGAAGGCAGCTAGTCCCCTTTCCTGTAATTTAGGATCTAGTCTAGATCTGCTGCCTGTCTGCAGCTTCACTGGGGATAAAGATGATTTACAATCCAAATGGAGACTTGGGCTAAATCAGAGGTAAAACAGGGGTGATTCTGACATCTGAAATGGCATTGAATTAGCTATAATCCATTTTGTGAAAAACGAGCATGTTTCCTTCCTATTTCCTTAATTAACCACTATTTACTGGTACAGTATGTTACTAATATCTGAGACTAAAGGGCCAGACAAGAAAACAATAGCTTCTTAGGAAGTGATTCAGTGTCGTTACTGAATCATTACAACGACAGAAAAAATCTAGCCTATTTGTCTCAACTTTACGATTAAGACTCAGATTGCTATTGAATTACTGCACAGATATTATTTGGGAATGTTTACATGGTTTGTGACGGTCTTCCTGGAATCCACCACAAGATAAATTGTCTGTAATGCCATTAGACAAATCCCAAATATGGCAGCAGAAGGCATTTTAGTTTTCTTCTAAAGCCATCCCATCCATTCCTATTCATGGTTTCTTTATTTTCCTTCCTTCACTCATTGTGAACCAAGGATAATATTCTACCAGGAATTGAATGTCTTAATCCTCTTTACACTCTTCCCAGTAGCCTGGATGGTGACAGATTAACAGACCGGACATTTACAAACCCTGGGGACATAGCCTACTGCATGTATGGCTTTAAGTGGACTGGAGGGTTAATATGAAGCCACTAGAAAAGAAAACATTGGAGGTACTGAATATTACTGATGAGCTCCAGGAGAATGGTTGGTGCTGTTGAGCTCGTTCCAGTGTGGGTCAGACCCAGCTCATTTAGCCTAGCCTGAGACAGAAAGTAAAATGGGACTTGGTCACGTACTAGAAGATGTTGGCTGTTCCCAACTTCCCCCACACTGGTCTGAGGGAAGAGGGAGATATCGCCGTGGTTACTGTTCACACTCCTGCTAATTATTAGAGCCAATCAGAGAGGTTAACAGGGCGGAGCCTGAGGAGATCATGTTCTGGGGCATTTAACATCTGGCAGAGATGGAGGTGAATACATTACACACTGGCCTCCTCCAATCCAAATAAAACACTCTGACATCTGAAGTGTACTTAGCACAGGGGGTAGGGAAGGAGGGGTGGTGAGGGAGGGAGGGAGCGAGGGAGGGGTGGTGAGGGAGCATCCCATACGGTGATGTCCAAGTGCCACCTAGTGAAAACTATGTGGCTCGTCCAGTCAAGTGACGGTCCTCCAGGCTCCAGAGGAGAGGGGGTCTGCCCCAGAGAGCAGCCCAGACAGGAGGACCCATCTGGACTGAGAGAGCTCTGTCACAGGCCTCGCTAGCTATGGCACAGTCCAACACGGTCAACACTAAGAAAGATCTACTGCCACCAATGCCAAAAATCAGACTAGGGACCCAATACCACTAACCTACTCTGCGAGAACGTGCAAGTCAATTCCAAATGCTATGATTTTAGGTTATCCAAGGGTTCCAAGTGAATTCAATCTCTAGTAGTAGTGTCATTGTTTCTAGCCCTGCTGTTGGTCCCGGCTGCTATGCTGTGTTTGTTGTGATGGAGAAACAGATACGTGTCTATGGCTGTGTTTAGTAGCTGTGGGCCGGGCGAGTCCCCTCCCCTCATTAGTGGAGGTATAAATCACAGCCCTCCCCGTGCCCAGAGGTGAGAGAGATGAGAGTGGAGGTGAGCCTGAAATAATGCTGATGTCACCCAGGGTCAGACCTCCATTATGGCCGCTTCAAAAACTATTAATCTGGTTTGTAGTCACTTGCCAATAAATAATTACTTCATCTAACCTATGTAATACAGCATGACCAGCAGTCCAGTCAGGTCCAATTGGGTGGGGGAGAGAGTGGTGGGGGAGAGAAGTAGGGGCAGAGAGGGGAGAGAGAGAGAGAGAGAGAGAGAGAGATAGGGGGAGAGAGCCACAAATTACAGGCCCGTCTGCTGCTACTAGGTGACTGATGTACCCCTCACGATCTGGGTATGGCCTTTATACTCTAACACTGATTTAGACACACACACACACACAAATACAAAGCCACTGGTCTGGTGAGCCAAGGCACACACACATTTTTTTGGGGCAATGTGGTCACAATATACTCAGAAATCCCTAAACGGGGTCTGACTATAATAGCTTACTAAAAGATAACACCCATTCCAACCACTAATCACTAAACTGAAACAGCCAGGGTAACTGAGTCCAGTATATTCACTCTAACCAACCAAAACAACACACCAAATGGAACCCCCAATTTCCTAAGTAGTGCACTACTTCTGACCAGAGCCCTGTGGGTCCAGGTCAAAAGTAGTGCACTATATAGGGAATAGGGTGCCATTTGGGACACAGCCAGAGTGTTGTTCTATCTAGTGCGAGGTCGGACAGACGTCCACCTCTCTAACCACTGCTCAACACTGCCACCTAGAGATGTAGGAGAAGCTGCTAGAGTCATCACCAACATGACACCACTCTGATAGTGAAATAAACCCCCACTAGATCCCACTACACACACACACATACCCCCCAACCACCACCAAATCCATGGTAACACACATCACTATATACAATTCTGTGCAGTCCGCCTCCATAAATGTCACAGTAAAGTATGGAATGACATGAATAAATACAACAACCCTGAGTCTCCAGTCAGTCAGTGGAGGCATGGCTGCATCGCTGGCTGTCACAGATGGCATCCCAGGTGGAGATTTAATTAGTTAGGGTTGAAGTCAGTCTCCCTTGTTGTCTGTGGGTCCTCGCTCGGCACGAGCTACTGTAAACATGCTCTATATCCTAATCAGGTGTCACCGCCGCGTTTGATCAGCCTGCTAAAACTTGTCACAAATCCCCGGCAGAGAGAGAGAGGAGTGGGCCTGGGAGGGGGGAGGAGGAGGGAGGAGGGGGGAGGAGGAGGGAGGAGGGGGGAGAACAAAAGGAAGGAGCTGTCAGAGGGAGAGCGAGGGGGGAGACGGAGGAGAGTTTGCCCATTAGCAGCAGTCTCCATCTCTCTCCATCTCTCGCTGGCTGCCCATAGTGAGGAGTCCCCTGGTGACAGACAGCTCCAGGTCTCTGCTATAAAACACAGGGACTAACACACCTGATCACTAGAACAACCACATACCCCAGCAAAACATTCAAGTAGTAAACTAGTTTCTGTTGTTTACCCAAAAAACTGAGATAAGCCTACAAGCTGCACCCCTTTTTGGTTTCTACAAACACTGTTTCAATAGTGGGTCTCTTTCTTTAAAAGCACCAAATCAGAGAGCGACACTGTAGGACACCTCCTCTCCTCCCCTCCAGGCTGAGAGAAGAGAGAAGACAGCAGACAGTGGAGTTGGTATAGGAACACACAAACCATTAGATACTGTTTACCTTTCATTTATGTTGATATTGAATACATTAGCCGATTGAACCTCCTAAGAACACTGCAGAGTGACAAGCCGGAATCCGTCTTTGCAACTGCCATGGCAACGGAGATTACCACGAATAGAAAAAATCTAAAACCTCTGAATAGAACGATACATAAATTAATTAAAGAACACAAAAACAAGTAGAGAATTAAAGTTAGAACATCTGTCAGAGACTTAGCTTCCCATCGTAATGCCAGTGTTAGAACATTTATACCCTTGAAGTGAATGATCCCTTCTTTAATTGACAGTCAAGGAAAAGTGGTTGGAGCAGCATCCTGTAGCCGCTGATAAGAAAGCTTTCCCCCTCTCCCAAAAAAAAACAGTTTAAAGAACCTTGGCATTAATCCCTATTGTCACCCCAGTGCAGTGGAAGGACTTACAAATAGCGATAACTCGACAGAGGCTGTCTGTTCCTGAGGAGTTAGGGACAGGCTAGTCGTCGCATGCTGGAGAATCAGTCACTTAGATTAATACAATCCATATGTGGCGTCAGTCAGGCATGACACTAGACTGTCACTGCATTTACATCCCAGTCCATCCCTACCGTTCTATATGACAATGTATTAAAGAAGGTCCACTCACATCACAAAGAGCCTCTCTCTCTCTCTCTCTCTGTGTGTTGGTGGATAATACTACCAGTCATATGATGTGCTTTACTGGTGATCCTGGAAACAACAACTTTGCAAAGCTTTGTATCACAATTTTTACATACAGAATGGGTGCCACTGCCACTCACACAAGTAGGCCACACACACACACAGACACACAAGCACGTAAACTTGTAGAAACAGTTGTTTATTGAGATAGGAATAGGAGTTGTTTTTGCTTAAGCTTGCTTTGAGAGCATCTGGGCAGAAAACAAAGAGACCACCTAGACTAAACAGCTGTTCATCTAACCAAAAACAGATTATCAAAAACAAACGTGCATCAAAATAATTGATCAAACCACAAACAAAATGATGAGACGACTATTGTGGCAGAATACAAGGCTAATAGATGGGATCTCAGCCACTGCTGCGCCTCAGTGTTTAGGCTGTACGCCTGTGTGACTCCTCCACTTCAGCAGTCCTGAGACAAATGACAGTGGCTGCCCTCGACATTACAGGGCCAGGGCACGCATGACACTAGGGCTGACAACTGAACACACACAACACACCCCTAGCTGCCTTGATAAACACACACACACACACACACACACACACACACACACACACACACACACACACACACACAGCCCAAAACAGCACTGACACAACCTCTCTCCCTCCACCTCCCTCTCTCTCCATCTCACAGGAGACAACCCTGACTTCAGCCCCTTACCCAGGCAAGTGGATCTGACCTGCTGCCCCCCAGTCAGCCTCATCTGAATACACAGAGACAGGAACAGGAGAGGAAGGGAAATCTGCCTATATTATGATGGGAAGAGAGGAGAAGAAGAGAGGAGAGGGGGATGAGATGCCGTCAGGGGGCTCTCTTCTTTATGCACGTATGATCATGTGGTTGACAGCGCCGGTGGGTAGAATTACGGACTGTTGAACAAAAGGTTGGGGTATGGCTGGTTGGTGATGTGATGGTACCTGGATGGGGAGGCAGGCAGGCAGGCAGTGGTGGGGTCTGGCAGTGGTGGACTTATGACAAGCACCACCGCCCGTGCACACACACACACACACGGCACCTCCTCGTCGTCCGCTCGCACCAAAGTCTGTCACTCAGAATGGGCCAAGAACGCTGCACGTTAGTGTGAGCGTGGGGGGCGGAGAGAGGATTGAGGGGGGTTCTGGTCAGAGGTTAAGCGCAGAGAAGACAGCAATGAAAGGCAACTGTCATGCACCAGTGCTCGCTGAGGAGCGGCTGTCTCATGGAGAACATGCAAAGAAGGAATGCTCTCCGAGTCCTGACAACACCCCTCCTCCTCACCCCCTATTACCATCACTATCACACACACAGTACACACACACACAGTATACACACAGTACACACACACAGTACACATACACAGTACACATACAGTACACACACACAGTACACACACACAGTATACACACAGTACACACACACAGTACACATACAGTACACACACACAGTACACACACACACACAGTACACACACACAGTTACCACACACACAGTACACACACACACAGTACACATACAGTACACACACACACACAGTACACACACACACAGTTACCACACACACAGTACACACACACAGTACACACACACACAGTACACACACAGTACACACACACCCCTCAGCCCTTCTAAAACAGAGTGGCGGCACTACGCCACGGAAGGCAATGCCTGCCTGACAGCATGCCAATCAAACTGGCGGCCCCTTCTCTAACATATCATATGCATGACTAAAGTTAGCTGGGCTCATGAACAAAACACACAGGCTGAGAGAGAATCACTGAAAGATTAAGAGGCTACCTGGCTGGCATCAACAGGTATCATGGAATATCCAAATAAATTATCCATCAAATGGTCTTGGCTTATTTGAATATGAAATAAGCCCTGTAATATCTGACTTCAGGTAGAGAAAGGTATTTTATGAATGGTAATTGGTGGGTAAGGCAAGGTAGAGGAAAGGCTCTCCAGCTGGCTAGGTTACACTTGGCTCCAGTGATGGGGCAGGGGGGCACTACCAACCCTCTCCCTTCTCAGTCTCCCCTGGGCAGTGTACTACAGTACTACATGCCAGGTACTTTCATTACACACGTTTATGGAAAATATCTTATGATGTACAAATTAACAGTTACAATTTACAGGGCCTTGTGAAAGTGGCCTCCTGCAGTTTTTGTGAATGGAGGCTATTGGAGCGCTCATCAGAAGCAGATGTTGGGCAAGTCTAACGTTAGCTAACCGCTAGGTAGCTCAGCTTTATTGGAAAGGTGAGTCATTACAAAGGAAAATAAATTCACAAATAAACAGCAATAGAATCCCCACCACCAGCCCTGTAATATAAATGGAGCAGGTGGCTATCATAGGGAAAGCAGGCCTTCTGAGAGCTACAATAGGTAGGCTAGCTTTACTGCTATAGGACCAAGAGCAAAAGAAAGTTAGCCTACATCATGAACGCCAAAGACAGCCTTGAAAGAAGAGACTGAGGATTCTATTGAGGATCCTACTACAGTGTTGTCTAGTCACTGTCCTTGCGACAGTGACTAGGCAATTAGGAAAATGAAATTAGGACTGCTGCAACAGTCTTCTCATCCTCTGTCTCTCCCTACAGTGTGTCCACCCCCCCCCCCCCCCCCCCCCCCCCTCCGCCCACACACACACACATACAGATTCAAATTAAAATAATGACCTCCCTAGATTGAAGCCTTGAGTGGCTAATGAACCCCCCTGAGACTGTGGCCCCTCTGTCTGAGGTGAGCGGATCATTCCCATGTTTATTCAGTACGGCCCCACCACAGCCACACACACACCACCGCGGCCTATTGATCACATTGATTATTCCATGTATATCACCGGTGATAGGGCTCTGTGTGACAGATGAACTCTGGGTCACACTGAATGTAAACTCATTGGCTCTGACAACTGAGATGATCCATAGTCACAGCAGCTCGTTTGGGATTGGGAAAATATGCTGACAACAGTAATAATATCCCAATGCTAATATGAACTGCTAGGTAGAGCTGATGATAGACATGGGATCTGTCAATGGAGCGGGTCGCCCACAGCTAACAAGCTAACAGCCTGCTCAGAACAAAACCTAAGATTGGTGGTAAATATTACTTCTGAAATTGAGCAACTAGGCCTATTTCTACTGACAATCCAGTTAGGTATTACTTCAAAGAAAATCCTGAATAAATGTACCATTTGTCAATAGTAATAGAGTATGAATAAAGTAACTATGTAGAAGACACTAACTCTTTGTTCATCTGCTGGATGAGTTGAACATAACCTGTTATATGTTCATCCTTAGTGTTTCCAACACACACTAAATGGATGGACATGCTGTGTAAAGTGTCATCTATCATATGGCTGCTGTGATGGCTAACATCAGGAGAGGAACCTAGGCTATATCCCAGTGTGCATCCAAAATGTCGCCCTATTCCCAACATAGTGCACTACTTTTGATCAGGGCCCTGGTCAAAAGTAGTGCACTATTTAGGGAATAGGGTGGCATTTGGGATGAATCCTCAAGCTGGTTTTTCCCTCTGGATGTTTAGTAGGATCACAGATGCTCTTAAACACATACATGTACGTGGGCCCCGGCCCTGGCAGCTAGGGCCAGCTGTAGACATGGGACCTGAGACACCACAGAGAGAGCAGCCTGGCCGGGCTGTAAAAGTTGATATCCTCCCAGATGCAAACCAAATGTAGACATCATGAACCTTTAAATTGCCATACATGTAATGCAGACCACTATAAAAGGAGGTAAGGGTAAGGGAGGAGACACGTATGCACAGACACACATCTAGATCACTACACATGAAGAGCCATATTATATACTGCACCACTGTGTGGCTGTTGACAGGGATGTAGGACTACTTCCTGAGAAACCATATTTCAGATATAAACAGTTAATAATGTATCTTACTTCCAGAAAAGGGTAGGATAGCTGGTTCCATGTCAGTGCCATTACTGCAAATAAAGTGTGCTATAAATTTGCTCTTTGTTGCCAAGAGATCAAAGAAACCCTGTAGCTCGCAAAAACAACGGAAAAAACAATAGCAACCCAACTCCTCCTTCCATCACTGACACATTGCCACTGCAAGGCATGGCTTAAAGGCTGTAGTGTTGGGTTGGGTTTACCAAGCTGATCTGTAAACAACACAAAAACATTGAGATATATCCAGGCTAAGCTCCAATAACGAAGACAAGGTATAAAGAGGTAAGGGGGGGGGGGGGGGGGGGGGGGGCCTTATAACCACAGACTAATCAACCCCCCTCATCGTTCTCATATCGGATCAATGAACGACCCGGGGCCTTGGGCCCACTGCCACACCACAGCACAGGCACTACATTACACACAAAACTTCATATTCATTCATTGATTTACTTTTCAGAATAGTATATCATTGAACTCCAATGGGACTAAAAACAGAGGCTGGGGCTGAGGTCAAGCCCACTTGCATGGACAGATGTTTGCACAATATTGATGGCCCAAGCAGAAATAAATGACTAAATATCCCGATCAATACCTCGTTTCCCTAGCCGGCCCTGTGCGACAGCAGATATATAAATACATCTTTATGGCTACAGGAATGGTCCCTAATGAAGAGTGGATAAATGCTCCCCTAAAGGTAAACTCTTTGATTAGCTGAGGCCAGAGGTGACGGCCGGTTGGGGAGGGCAGAGGCGATACGCTGACATGGAAATGCCATACCTTCCATTGCCTGACGAGTCTAATGGTTAAGAGGGGCTAAGTTACTGAGGGGGTAACAAGGATATGACAGGTCACAAGCCTTGAGCAGGTCGTTCTGGGCTACCTGACCTCCTATCCATTTGTAATGATAATAGCACGGATCAGCAGCAATCTCAATCATACTCATAATCAATAACACACATATTGTTTCAGATGTTTGTTCCAATTCTACATGTAGCCTAGCTCTGTTTTGACTGTATCACTGGGCTGGAGAGGAGGATACTGTTGAAACAAATCCTTCATCTCCAGCCACCTCAAGCACAAAGGCCCTAGCTGTCAGTGTTTAAGATGTAAGAAAGAGGAGAGATGAGACTGGAAGATGGAAATTGTAATCAGGCCAGACGATCATCATCATCATCATCATCAGGAGCAGCAGTACTGGGCTCCAGCTCTCTGTCTCCTTCATGGTGAAGAAACAGTGGTGCTGATGACACTGGATAGAGGATCAGGATGGAGCTGCCTGCTCTTATTTACAGCACAGCTCAATTACCCAGGACAACACCAAACAGGCTCATCACTTAGCTTTCCCTTCACTTCTCCACAGTGTCCAACAGGGCCATAAAGAGGGAGGCACCAGATCATTCCCTGCTCCTTAATTAAATGAGAGCAAAGCTGTTGACTTCATTTTCCTCCTCTCCGTAAGCAGCCCCTCCTCATCCTCACCCTCTCACTCAACAAAGGAGCCCCCACCCACATTGAGCTGGCCAGCCCTCCAACCAATGAAGACATCCCGGACACCATCCCTGCTCGGCCCTAAATCAACAGCTGGATAAACAGCCTCCACGGTGGGTTAGTGCCGGTCCCCATGCAGTCACAAGAGGCCGAGGGCCGGGGGGCTCCAGGGGGCCAAGTCGGGAGCCGGTGCCGGATCGACACCTCAACAGCAATAAGTAATTCTGTGTTGGATTAGCAGCATGATGGCCTGATCAATACAGGGTGATACACTCAGGCCATTAGGAATGCAGGGAGGAAATGGGCCCCTCTGGTAATAAAGCAGGCCTTATGTCTGGCTGTTCCTTCATCAGATCTCTCCATTAGTGTAATGGTACTATTATCAGCCACAGCAAAAGACGTATTTTACTAGGGAACCTTTTTTCAGCCGGACGAACCGGGCCGTGCTGGAGGGGGTCTGACGGAGTCAGGGAGGGAGAGCCATGCAGTGAGGAGTGGAGAAATGTCCTCTCTCTCTCTTCCTCCATCTCCAGGCCGGATGTCAATCTATCTCCAGTAGCCTACTTCTGTTTCCTGCCCGGCTCCTAGTGCTCCTTTCCTATTCCTAAGCGTGTTTTATGTCAGCTCCCAACACTATTTCTCCATTATTGGCTCATTAATAGAACTAGCAGCGTGTTAGCGGTGGGTAAGAGGGGGGGAGATGGCCAACGGAGCTGGGGAAAGCTGCTGAATGTGCTGAATGTGACACCCCCTCCTGCTAAAACAACCAGAGCTGACATGACAGCACGCCCGGCATTAGTCGCCATAAATCCTTACCTTAACACTAATTCACAGGGTAACATTTTGTGGGGGGGATTGATTAACCATGTCTGGATGTGTGGCCACATAATCAGCTTTTACCTCTCTAGTTGTTAATTTAACAGAATTGCCAAGGGAAACACAAAACATTTTAATGAGTGTTGAGGAATTAAATACCCTAAACAGCTTGCACTAGCTGCCACAACCAGAGGAAACCAATGAGGCTGATCTGAGCGATGTTCTGGGCTTAGCCAGGACCTCAGCACAACATCTGGTGACCCTATGTGGTCATTACTTAGCCTGACATTCCCCTGAAATATATTTCCTTTTTATTTTTTCCATCATCAACACTTTATACATGTCATCACATAGACAGCAGCTATCATCAAAGACAACGTCAGGGAAGTAGGTTGAGGGTCAATTCCATTTATATTCAGTTTACGCAGAACGTGAATATATAAATCCATATACCTATATTTCTAAAATAACAGACAAGTTTCAATCCATGAATTTCCTTTACAATAATCTGCTGACAGAGAATAACCATTTATTGAGTATATTACAAGTAGGCCTATTAGTTATGCTTTTTAGTTGATGAAACAGACAAACATGAGACAGTGCTGCTCTCAGAAACATGGGTAAGCCATTTTTGTCCGGCACATTGTATTGGATGTGGTTACATTGAGAGTCTGCATTTTAAAACAGGTTGGGAGTTATGTTCAGTAGGCCTTCATGATAAATAGCTTGCCTTCACTAAACTAGCAAAATGACAGGGGGACACATCTCACTGATTGAGTCTAACTGCAAACACACTCACTTATGAGACTACAGTTATATCCCCAGTTATTACATATCATGATAAACTGAACCACTGCACTGTGTCCCTGTCCTGTAACAAGCCACTGGGATTAATGCAGCTCCTCTAATTTGGGTCTGTTCTGTGGTTTTCCAGCCATTTTACCATTACAATACCCCGTCCTCGTTCCTCGATCATCCTTTTATTATTTGTCTAAAAGGGGAAGCAGAACCATTAGCTTGGTCTGAGTCTGCTCTGTGTGTGTGTGTGTGTGTCTGCTCTATGCTACTTGCACCCGCCTGGGGGCCAGCTGGAAAGCATTCTCTCTCTCTCATCTGGTCACCATGGCCGCTCGCTCAGCTCTTCATAAACAGGAGGAACCACGTCCTACATAGTTTCTGTGCTGTCAGACATGATCCAAACACATGTGCCATGGCAGGCTGTGGCGCGGCCAAGGCTGGGAGCTGCTGGGACTGACTGACTTGGAGAGAGCAGACCTGGGTTCAAATACTATTTGCAATTGTTCAAATACTTTGAGTGATTGATCTAGCCTGCCTAGAGTGCCAGATGAGTGGGGTTTGCAGTGTTAGGCCTATTATATTGGTCCATTAAGCCAGTCAAGCTCAATCAATCACAGATAAAGTGTTTTAAACGATTTCGAATAGTATTTGAACCAAGGTCTGGATGAGCCTGAGCAGAGCAGTCTGCATGGGCCCAGCAGTAGGGGTAGCTAAGGAGGTCTGGAGAACAGAACAGCCTTTCCTTTTCCTCCATTTCTCTCCATCTTGTTACACAACCCACAAACACAGCACATCCAGACCAGAACAGAAGACACCACCACTAATCAGAGCAGGCCTCTTTGGCAGTTATGGGGTCTGCTACCTACTATACCGCCTGGGTATGCCCCAAATGTCAATCATATTTTTACACAAACGCCAGTCGATGCTGTTACTATTCATTGCGTTGAACAGCATCCCAGGACAGCATCCAGCAGCCATCATAGTCCTTTGCGTTTGAGCGATGTGAAATGGGCCTATAATCATTATTACCTGCAATAGAATTGTACCATTGGCACACAGCCAGAAGCTGCTCTCCTCCAACTCACAGGATAGTTTAACAACACACTGCAGTCACTCACTAAGCCAGCCTGAAATGTTTACCTATGCATGTAGCCTACTTCATCAAAGATTAGGCTATACAAAGTCCAGAGACTGATGGAATTATACAATTTTGGTGCAAGATTATTCTGATTTTGAGGGAGTCTGACTTGAAAACATTGAAAATCAAAAATATAGGGGACTTTTACCATGCAATGTCTAAATCAATATTCAAGCCTTAATAGTCATCCAATCAGTTTATTGTAGCACCGTCTACACCCATGTTTAAACTGTAATACTGAAAGCAAAAACAGTGTAGGCCTATCTGTAACGATAAAGCTGTTAATAACAGCGATGCTCCATTGTAGGTGAATGAAGAGGAAACCACAATAAAGCCAGAAATCATGCAGGGCGATGTGTAGCTACATAGACAACTGCATCTTTCCAGCCTTCAAAATGACCCAAGCATCACAGCATTTGGAACATAAACTTCTCAGAGAACGAGTCCACTGTGTATCTGCCAGAGCTAAGGGAGAATAACGCTATGAATACCTTTCTCCTCTTCTCGCTCTCACTGCCACCCGATCGTTTCATGTTTCCTAGAGTTGTGTTTACACACTCGCTTTCACTTCAGCTCGCCTTGGTAGTTGTAGTTCCAACATATTCATTACAATAAAACTAGAGCGCTATTAAAGAAACAGAGCACATAAAATGAACGGGTGCGTGTAATAACGATCTAGTTACAAAGACGGGATATGAAAGAATACGTTTCTGATCACAATCTTGTATTTATTTGCTTCGAATGAAAGTGAAAAACTTCATATCCCAAAGCACGGAAAAGAGGAAATACATTCAAGCGTAATTTGACTCAGCGGATGGTGATTCTTGCTGCGCAGTGCGCACAGCGGCTACAATAATACTCGATCTTCAAATCATCTGTAAGCCGTACTATCGTTACAATAACGTAAAATAATTGTATAAATCTGGTAAATCTCGCAGCTGCACTTTTGATGTCGATGCGCGCCCTCAATCTAAAATGAACACAAGTACTTTAGCAAATGAACAGGGCTAAACAATGGTTTAAAACACAAAATACTTCAACACGTTGAACAAATACAAACGAATAAAGTAACTGAAATAATAATTGTCACTTTTATATTTTCGAATAGGCCTAGACAATAAATATTTTCTATATGTATATATATCTTATGTATTATTTTCTATATGTATATATATCTTATGTATCTATATGTATATATATCTTATGTATTATAATTAGCATATTTTAGAAAGTTAGAACAACAAGTTTGGGCATTTTTAACTTTTTTTTTTTGTTGTTGCTGCTTGGGTTTTTTCTTGTGTAGCCTAAATCAAAAGCAGCATTTTGTAACTCGTGTAAAAATAGCAATCATGCCTTTAACATGCGCCAAGACTCCAACACTGCCAAGACTCTTTCAACTCTTGCATCTCAAATCCAGGTGCTTTACTGCGAAAAGGTATGGGCCGCCTCAACATAGACAGACACACATCACTTTCTACTCACCACCAATTGTGAAAGCAAACCATAAGCATGCTGTATATGGGAGCGTTTATGTACAGTATCACATCACATGCAGACAAAATGCCCTCTACCTTGGGTTCATCCAAATACCTCATAACATGCTGTGAATAGTGTTGAAATGTGCTCTGTCCATTATTCCTATCAAAGACAGCGCATATGTGAAAGACATGCACTGCTTCACACACGCACACACACACACACACACACACACACACACACACACACACACACACACACACACACACACACACACACACACACACACACACACACAGAGTGGGGATTGCAAGGTTGGAAACACCTGCTTTGTATTACCATTACAGACTTTGATCAGTGTCTTCATTAGTTTCCTTTGTAATCTCTTTTCTTTTGTGGTAGAGCTGACCCAAGTGAGCCGGGCACACTGATTTAACACACATGTTCCTTTCACCTGTCTTGTAAAAAGCTCAAAAGCTCTCCTGCTTTCAAACGTGTTGGTGTCTCTGGCATCCTTTGGCAATAAACAGAAAATTGTTCTTTTGATTCCTATTTATAACGTACATTTCCTCTCTATCCCTGTTGTCTTCAGAAGAAAATATAAATTATTTGGAAACACTTTGACAAAACTGGATCCACGTGAATATTAGAACATAAACATATGGGGGGCATATAGGAGGGTTTAGGACAGAGCTAATAGAGAGAACATTTGTTATATATGTTATAAATTTTCATTTTAACTGGTAATGTCCCAAACCCCTGACTTTCCCCCATCAACCCAATCCATCATTATGTTCCTCATGTGTGTTAAACTACCTTTCACATACTACCCCTGTCAATCATATCTCTGGATGAAAAACATTTCAAAGACAAGCAGAAGGGAACTCTGACTCCGCGTCTCATTTTTCCCAGTCAGATTGTGTGTGTCACATATTTCTCTGTCAGATTGTCAGGAACAGCACGGCAGGGGCACTGGAACTGATCCTAATGCTCAGGTCCTTCATGGTAAAACTGCCAATTTACGTCCTCCCAACAATAACGGTCATTTGTCATGTAGCCAATCAGGCTATTTACTCCCCACTTCTCCTCTGATGTCCATCTCACAGGGTTCAGCACAGGGCAAGGGCATCACTGTACACTCTCAGATGTGGTAAAAAAGTTAGGAAAAAAACAGAAAACTAACTTTGAACTCTTGTAGCTCATCATATATCCCTCTTTTCTTTCTATTGTCTGGCCAATATGCTCACGATGGGAGGGGTATGTTTTCTGTTATTGCACATTGCATCAGCTCTGGACGACCCCTTTGACAAGGCTTCTTTTTAGTGATATAATGAGTGTATAGAAAATCTGTGTAGAAATCAAAGGTGAGGAAAGTGCGGTGCCAGAAATGTTAGTTGAGCACATTAAAGAAAGGAAGACAGAGACCATTGTGCACTGTCTGTATTAAAACCAGAGCTACCTACCCTAAAGCCCCTGCAGTCTGCTCTCCCTATGTCTCCCCATGCCTCAAACTATCACCAATATACTACAGTAGAGGCAGGCTTCTTTGTGAATAATGATATGGTTCCTCTGTGGAGGTTTATATTGGGCCACCTACACGTTATTATTGTATTGTGAAATTGTCCTTGGTTCCTAGAAGAAAGGCAGGAACAAAAAACGACTGGAAAAATTGCAAACAATATGCATCCTGAGTTGTCCTGTACCATACGTGAACCTCACTCAAGGTACTCTTAGGCATTGAAAACTGCATATTTCCCCACCACAACCTCCTGCCAGTAACTATCCTTAAGCATATTGTGGTGCATCCAGCATCCATAACGAAGAGAGTGGTTTTTGATTTTGATTTGTATTGAATGAGCATATGGACCAAGTATGTGCCTTCCCTGTCAATGATAAGCCTTAGGAAACTGCTATTTGTCAGTGCTATAAAGCAGATTGCTGCCCAGTGGTTTCAATTAACATCAAAGGACTCTTCACAGGCAGTAATAGTTATATCAAAACCTGAAATGTATTATTTAGGTTCCACGCGGGAGTCCTCCAAAAGATTATGTCCCCTTTCAAAAGAGATTTTATTTTCTTGCTGACTTTTTACATTCCACCCTTTTCTATTGCTTTTTGCGCTTTTTTCCCCATGTGCTTTTTTCTCCTCTTTGAAGCAACCCCACATCCCCCCTAGACAATCTCTTTGTAGCACTAGGGTACCTGGCTGGCTCTGACAGGGTGGCCTATTAGTTGGGTTACGTGTGTACATGAAGAACACAGCGTCTGCGGCATACAGTAAAAAGGCACGTGGTGTTGCGCTCAAAATTTGAAAGATCAGTAGCTAGTGTAGATAAAGTGAATGAAGATGGACATACGGTATAGAGCAGAGAAAATATCTTCAGGCCATGTCCTCAATATAATTCATGAGTTTACCCATGTTGACTCCATCACCTTCAGCCCACGGTTGACCTGTTGACCAATCCAGGACATTTAGGACAATTCTCATATTTCTGCTCCGTATTAGAACAGTCATGTAAGAATTGGCCTACACAGAGCCATGTGTTTAGAGAAATAAATGCATACATTTTAATACATGGCTCTGAGCCTACGCATACCTCCCCCACTATTTTACTTTGCTCTACCAATAATAACATAGATTCTACTTCTTGTGAATATTGAAAGGGAAAGGGCATCATTATGTCCATGCTAGTAGCATTTATGTAACCTCTTCTCATCATCTTCATATAAATGAGAATGATGCTTAAACCCCTAAAGGGAGCTGTGAGAGGTTAGAACTAAGGCTTTTCTCTTTGAATGCTTCGGTGGCCCTCCGTTAGCTGGTATGGTGTTAAAACCATCGCTAACCTCTTGGCCAGGACTTCAAGTGAAGGCAGGGCCCTATAAAAACGATTCACAAAGTACATACACCATTCAATACATGTTGATTAAGCCTCTATAAATGATCACATAGTGCCCGCAGGAAAAAGCGCCATGATTAGTGAACAGAGAGAGCGTGCAGCCCTAGTCTAAGATGTGGTACACTTCCCTGGCCGGGATCATTTCCAGACACCCATACGGAGGAAGGGAAGCACTCTGCTATTGCTGTGATTTGAATACCATGATCACTGAACAGTTTTATAGGAAACCCATTAAAAAGTGAGGTTTGACATACAAAAGAGTCCCTGTTTAAATCTCACGCACAATGTCAGGCTGAAAGTGGTTATATACGGAAGCATAGCTAGCTACATCCTCTGTGTGTGTGTGTGTGTCCTTGTCTTGTGCTCTCTCATCTTGGAGGGAAATCTTTTGTAGGGGACAGAAGATGACTCCTTTTTTGGAGGGATAAGTGTAGGCCTACTTTATCACTCACAGCCAACCTGGTGCCTAGGCCTAATCCTGCATTTGTTCAGTCTGACACAAATCACTCTGAGATTGAGCTTCACTCTAATAAAGATGTCTTTGTAAAATATGCTAATTATAATACATAGGATATAGAAAATATAAGAATTTCATTCAAACCAAATTATGTCCAATGAGGTGGACACAATGCCCTGATGTGACCCTTAACCCCACCTGTTCCTAACTGTGTTCATAATGTGCCAACCTTCCTCATCATCACTCCCATTACCCATAGAGTTATAGCCTCCACGCAGATCAAACAGACCCTAAGTGAACAATGGCTGAAATTGCATATTAATATGATATGTAAAAGTTCAACAGATATTGTGTGATCCCTTTGAAGGGGACTGTTTTACATTAGGGGATTTTTATTAGGGCTTTTCTAGTCTTTAATGTGCATGTTTTCCCCCTGAGTCAGGAAGTCACTGGGACCAGGTTTGGGTCTTATTGGTGGTTCTCTATTTTAGGAAATGCTGCTCAGTGTGTCTTGATGTGCTTAGAGATCAGTCATAGCATAGGCCTACAGCAAGGTTGACTTGTAGCGAGACATGTCTTCTAATGCTGTGAATCCTTGTTTGTAGATTATGTTACAGATGTAGGATCTTAGTTTGACCACGCTGCTGTATGATAACTTTCCTGCAATGCAGGGCATTTAAAACTTGTAGTGTATATTTGAGGTTTTAAAAGGCTTCTGAAGTTTGTAATTTCCACTTTGAAATGTCTGACTTGATTTTCCTTTACGAAAAATGTATCAACTCCTACAAAAATGTCAATTAATTATAATCCACATCCTGTTTCTGCAGGATTATTTTCCTGCTGTAGCAAACTGGCTCAAATTAAGATCCTACATCTGTATTCCATATGCTCTGTAACTACATAGACAGTGAACAGTGGGTGACTAGGAATCGGACTCTGACACACCCATTGCATACTGAAATCATTTACAGTCAACTTTATTTATTTATTCATACATTTTTCATCTTTCACACGTTGTCATTTGCGGAGTGTGCTTATGGTGAAAGGTATATTTGACACTGAATACAGAGCTTCCTACATCTACGTAGTGACCCCTCCTTCACTTTCAATCATAATTGTAGTCTGTGTTTATACATATCCAATAACTCTCACCTCTGCCCGAAGTTAGGGGTTGAATTAGGAGTTTCTGGATGGACGAGTTGTACCCCAAAATTAGTAGGTCAAAGATCTGTTCAATACTGTATGCTGGCTCTCATACTAAGGTGATGAGTCCTGTTCCACCCTGGTCCCCCTCATTTTAACCCGTAAGTTGGTCTAACAGTATAATAGAATAATTGGTTAGTTGTGTGGAGTGGCCTGGTCTCTTTGCACTGTGTATGAAACACATAGAGAACACTTCTCAGACATTCCACAGCATGTGTTTAGTTGTCTGTTTGGTTTGGCTTAAGAAAGCAGCAGCTTCTGGGTATCCTAAGGCCATTAATAGACTTTGATGTAGGATCCCAAATATGCCTTGTTTCCATTGAACTTGTGTTCCATTTGTGTGTTGTTGGTGTTGCCGACGGATTCGGAACACTTAGAACCTTGTCATTTATGTGTGTGTTCCACATAATGTCTCATTAGCTTAGATTTTTTATTTTATTCGATTTATTTGACCATTTTAAACACAATACAACCACACATGTGGATACAGTACAATGTCTTTAAAATAATTGAGGATGATACAAAAAAGTTTTAAAAGGTATTTCCATTCTGGTCCTCTTGAAAATACATGAAAACAAAATACATCTCATCAACAGGGAGGAAACCGTAAAAGGAATCAAATAGATGACTAGGTAACGTTCATTAATACAATAATACTTTAATTTAGCCTGTTTAGTTTTTGTATTTTGCCCATTAACAAGTTCTTAAGTTCTTAACAAGTTCTTTATCTTAAAAGGATGAAGATGATGATGCCATTGTCATTGTCTTCAGCCAGGGGAGAACAACTGCCCCCTCTCATTGAAGCCCCGGAAGTTGAAGGCCGACCGCGGTACTGCAGGTGTTGTTAGCAGTAAACAGGAACCCCATTATAGTGAATGGAAAAATGGCAATCTTTGTGGTCAATCTTCGTGTAAATAAAAAACAATTTTCGAAGACAATCATGGTACCAATAATTGCTTCTAATACACCAGATGTATGTCCTTGAACTGATTATTTAAAAATGGCACATAGAAGAAGTTATAAGTATAATTTAGTTGCTAATGGCAGCCTGCAGTACCCCGGTCGGCCTTTAACTTGAGTTACTCAGTGAGAGGTGGCAGCACTGAGCTAGCTTGCAATGTCACTTCTTGGAGTAGCACAAACTGCGCAAATTATGTCTCCATGAGACACCATCTTAACCGACTTCATTTGGCTTCAATGCGCTATTGAGTCTTCACATAGGAATGAATGGTGTCACGTGATCAATGGCTTTGTCCATTCATATATACAGTCATTGTCTTCAGCATCATCATCATCCTGATCATCATCATCATCACCACCACCTCTCACTCACCACTATGAACTTCAGTATCATTGTTTACATTACCTACACCCTTATATGGTGATCCTGGCTTATTGGTGATCTTATAGGATAAGTAAAGACTGACAGTAACTGACACATTATCTCCGATACAGTATAACAGCCTTCTCCCAGATGTTAACACAATGTAGTTTGTTCATAATTAGCCTGGTCTGCTTGAGGCAGTTCAGTGAAAGAGAAGGGACAAGACATATAAACATTATCAGGCATATGTTTGACTGAACACTCTGTAATTAGAGATAATTGTGATGACATCACCATGTCAAACAAATAGTGTGACCGCTGGAAATGTGCTGCGTGACCCATCGGAAGCCTGCCACACACCTTGAGCTAACACTCCGTACACACACACACTCTCTCTTTCTGTTCTTTTTCTGACACAAAGCAGCCAGTCTCCAGCCGGTCGTTTTGTTTGAAGCCATCAAGTGGTTTTGCAAATTATGTTGTTTTGTGATTAATAAAAGAGTGTGGGACTGCATTAGTGTTACTGAAAACAAGCGTCTCGACAACACGGCCTGCCTGCCGTCTGTAAACCGCCACAGTTTTAGACACACACACACACACGTGCACACACACACACACGTGTAGATTACATGTCAGGGAGCCAAGTCTCCCCATTTCAACATTGTGTCAAAGACGGGCTCTTGGGCAGCATCCAAGGGTTTTTGCTTATTTGTCTTTTGTAAAAAATGACAACTATCTGAGCAGTGCCAAAGCACCCCAGGGCCTTAGATATGTGAAGGACTCCTCTCCTCTCAGCTGGTACACAGATGTGTGTGCCGAGGGAGCCCGCTGTCTGAACCGAGCACAGATTAGTGACTCTTTTTTTCTATCCTAATAAATAAAGTGCAGTGTGTGTGTGTCGGTGTGTCAGTGTGCGTGCATGTGTGTGTGGGTGTGTGTGAGGGGAAAATAACACCGCCCGCCCGCTGATCAGAAGCGAATGGGGGAGCTTGGTGGCCACATATAATGCTGCTCTTATCATAAAATAACAGCACTTTTAACTTTAATTGTGGTTTACGTCTTGGAGTTTTACAGAGAAGTAAAAAAAAATTAGTAGTGTTTTTCATATTTTTGACTTTTTCTGAATGTTTGGAGTTAGATGCTTTAAATAGAGTTTCAATTATGGCCAACCGCTTTTTTTCAGCAAATGTTTCCAGATATACAGTTTATTGTTCCAGTCTCACCAGAAAATATTAAAACAACCCATTTACCAGAGGGAGGAATGACAGCTAATGATGAAGTGGTGGCAGCGGTACCATTTCTTTTAAGTTGTTTTTGTAAAGTAAAGTGCTTGTGTGTGTGTGTGTGTGTTTGCGTGTGCGTGTTCGTGTGCATGTGTGTGTGTGTGTGTTTGTATGTCTGTGTGTGACCTTGGCCGGTCGGACATCAAGGACAGAGTGAGGAAACAGCTGTGTGAGAGAGGTGATAACTTCATAAGCAGGGCCAGGGGTGAGCAGGGAGGTGTCAGTACCACACACAAACACACACAGCCAGTCTCACTAGAGTGCAGCGAGCCCTAAACACCTTCTGATTAGATATTTCCCAGAGGGTAAAGAGGACAGCTGTGTATTTCCACTGTACCCACTGTACCCACAAGCCCAGTACTAATGTCTTCTGATGTCTCCTGAAGTGGGTCATAGGGTGCATCCCAAATGACACCCTATTCCATTTATAGTGCATTACTTTTGACAAGGGTCTATAGGCCTCTGGTCTAAAGTAGTGCACTATATATAGCAATAGGGCGTCATTTGGGACAGAAGCGTAGATTCATACAGTAGGTAGAATCACCACTGTGAGATGTTCTCTGGTACAGTACGATGATGGCTTGCTATAAGATTTCCTCTGAAAGTTGAGGGAAAAGCCATGATGAAAGGACCAGCCAATAAGATGGCACGCCCTGTCTTAATAATTCACTGCTTCACTGTGAACAGAGGTATTAGTCATCAGACAAGTCTCACCAGACAATACGGTTACGTGCATCAGTCTCCTCAGGTGTTTCACACCCAACATCAACAAGGACTTGGAAACATTATGAAACATTATGAAATGGGAACATACTGTACTCTAGAACAGTGGTTCCCAAACTATGGGGCACACCACCGGGGGGGGGGGGGGGGCTTTCAACTTACTCTTGAAAGTTGTAATAGTAGAATGCACAAGGTGCAATTTCGAAATTGGGTAGTGCATCATCAGTTTTCATCTTGTCATGTTAGTCATTGCATACCTTAGAGACCTATTTATAACTTTTCAGAAATGTCCAGATCAACTAGCCCATGTCAGCTAACGTTTTTTTTAGCTAGGTTCTTTAGCCTATAGATTTTGTTTTAATGTTTGAGTCACTCAAATATCACATGAAGACACATTAGACATGGCAAAATGTATATAATTGCAAGAAAATTAGCTTTAAAACTGCTAAATGTTCTCTGCACCCCATGACAAAATGTGTAGAATTGCAGGAAATAGAAATAGATGTGGCGCACGTGCACGTGGGCGTTGGATTTTCCCCAATGATGGAAGGGAGGAGGGCCTGAGTAAAAAGGTTTGGGAACCCCTGCTCTAAAATAGATACAGTTGAAGTCGGAAGTTTACATACACCTTAGCCAAATACATTTAAACTCAGTTTTTCACAATTCCTGACATTTAATCCTAGTAAAATGTCTTAGGTCAGTTAGGATCACCACTTTATTTTAGAAATGTGAAATGTCAGAATAATAGTAGAGAGAATTATTTATTTTAGCTTTTATTTCTTTTATCACATTCTCAGTGGGTCAGAAGTGTACATACACTCAATTAGCATTTGATAGCATTGCCTTAAAATTGTTTAACTTGGGTCAAACGTTTCGGGTAGCCTTCCACAAGCTTCCCACAATAAGTTGGGTGAATTTTGACCCATTCCTCCTGACAGAGCTGGTGTAACTGAGTCAGGTTTGTAGGCCTCCTTACTCGCACACACTTTTTCAGTTCTGCCCACACATTTTCTATAGGATTGAGGTCAGGGCTTTGTGATGGCCACTCCAATACCTTGACTTTGTTATCCTTAAGCCATTTTGCCACAACTTTGGAAGTATGCTTGGGGTCATTGTCCATTTGGAAGAGCCATTTGTGACCAAGCTTTAACTTCCTTACAGATGCCTTGAGATGTTGCTTCAATATATCCACATCATTTTCCTTCCTTATAATGCCATCTATTTTGTGAAGTGCACCAGTCCCTCCTGCAGCAAAGCACGCCCACAGCATGATGCTGCCACCCCCATGCTTCACGGTTGGGATGGTGTTCTTCGGCTTGCAAGCCTTCCCCTTTTTCCTCCAAACATAACGATGGTCATTATGGGCAAACAGTTATATTTTTGTTTCATCAGACCAGAGGACATTTCTCCAAAAAGTCCCCATGTGCAGTTGCAAACCGTAGTCTGGCTTTTTTATGGCGGTTTTGGAGCAGTGGCTTCTTCCTTGCTGAGCGGCCTTTCAGGTTATGTCGATATAGGACTCGTTTTACTGTGGATATAGATACTTTGTACCTGTTTCCTCCAGCATCTTCACAAGGTCCTTTGCTGTTGTTCTGGGATTGATTTGCACTTTTTGCACCAAAGTACGTTCATCTCTAGGAGACAGAACGCGTCTCCTTCCTGAGCGGTATGACGGCTACGTGGTCCCATGGTGTTTATACTTGCGTACTATTGTTTGTACAGATGAATGTGGTACCTTCAGGCGTTTGGAAATTGCTCCCAAGGATAAACCAGACTTGTGGAGATCTACAATCTGTTTTCTGAGGTCTTGGCTGATTTCTTTGGATTTACCCATAATGTCAAGCAAAGAGGCACCGAGTTTGAAGGTATGCCTTAAAATACATCCACAGGTACACCTCCAATTGACTCAAATGATGTAAATTAGCCTATCCGAAGCTTCTAAAGCCATGACATAATTTTCTGGAATTTTCCAAGCTGTTTAAAGGCACAGTCAACTTAGTGTATGTAAACTTCTGAACCACTGGAATTGTGATACAGTGAATTATTGTCATGCCCTGGCTCTGGGGACTCTTTAATGTTGAGCCAGGGTGTGTAGTGTCTATGTTGTATTTTCTATGTTTCGTTCTAGTTCGTGTTTTCTATGTTGGCCAGGGTGGTTCCCAATCAGAGGCAGCTGATTCTCGTTGTCTCTGATTGGGAACCATACTTAGGCAGCCGGTTGGCACTAGTTTATTGTGGGATCTTGTTCTGTATAGGTTTGTGTTGGTGAACCTTTAGACTTCACGTATCGTTTTGTTGTTTTGTTGTTGATGTAAAGTACTCATTAAAAGATGTACGCCTATCACGCTGCGCCTTGGTCTGGTTCTTATGACGATCGTGACAGAAGATCCCACCATTAACTGTGCCAAACAGGCTGCCTAAGTATGGTTCCCAATCAGAGACAACGAGAATCAGCTGCCTCTGATTGGGAACCACCCTGGCCAACATAGAAAACACGAACTAGAACTAAACATAGAAAATACAACATAGACACTACACACCCTGGCTCAACATTAAAGAGTCCCCAGAGCCAGGGCGTGACAATTATAAGTGAAATAATCTGTCCGTAAACAATTGTTGGAAAAATTACTTGTGTCATGCACAAAGTAGATGTCCTAACCGACTTGCCAAAACTATATATATATATTTTTTTTTTTTTTTTTTTTTTTTTTTTTTTCGGGGGGATGGATCAGCTTAATATTGCAGATAGATTGTATCTTCTATCAATGTAATTGTCTGCATCACTTCCAATCCCCCATGTTTATTTTTATTTTTTATATATATATTCCCCTTTATTACTTTTCAACCCCACCATCCTTTCCCTACTTGGAGTAAATTAGTGAACAACAACGCCCAGGTCTCTACTTCCGGTCTATACTTACTATCTACACCTTATGGACAGAGTTAATTTTACAATAATTCTATATATATATATATATATATATATATATATATACATATATATATATATATATATATATATATATACATATTTATTTTTTTGCTCCTGAACCTCTTCTACTCTCAACCTCTCCGATCATTTTCATGATGTCCATCCGGTTTCTATAGTTTGTTAAAAAGAAATGTGTGGAGTGGTTGAAAAACAAGGTTTAATGACTCCAACCTAAGTGTATGTAAACTTCCGACTTCAACTGTACTTTTGGTGGTCCAATACATTATAGGCTATGTATATACTCTCAGTGGACAGTTCATTAAAATGGTTCGCTTCTACAGACACTGAGTCATGTGGTTGTGGCTTGCTATATAAAGCAGGCAGACAGGCATTGAGGCATTCAGCTACTGTTCGATTGAACGTTAGAATGGGCAAAACTAGTGACCTAAGAAACTTTGAGAGTGGTATGATCGTCGATGCCAGGCGCGCTGATTCCAGTATCTCAGAAATGGACGGCCTTCTGGGCTTTTCACGCACGACAGTGTCTAGGGTTTCCAGAGAATGGTGAGACAAACAAAAAACATTCAGTCAGCGGCAGCCCTTTGGGCGAAAACAGCTCGTTGATGAGAGTTCGAAGGAGAATGGCAAGAATCATGCAAGCTAACAGGCGGGCGACAAACAGGCAAATAACGTTGCAGTACAACAGTGGCGTGCAGATCGACACCTCGGAAAGCACAACTCATCGGTCCTTGTCACGGATGTGCTATTGCAGCAGACGACCACACTGGGTTCCACTCCTATCTGCTAAAAACAAGAAGAAGGAGCTCCAGTGGCCACGCGATCACCAACATTAGACAATTGAGGAGTGGAAAAACATTGCCTGGTCCAACGAATCCCGGTTCCTGTTGCGTCATGCTGATGGCAGAGTCAGGATTTGGTGTAAGCAGCATGAGTCCATGGCCCCATCCTGCCTGGTGTCAATTGTACAGGCTAGTGGTGTGGGGTATGTTTTCCTGGCACATGTTAGGTCCCTTGATACCAGTTGAACAACGTTTGAATGCCATACATTGTAGAATCTATGCCCCGAATAATTCAGGCTGTTCTGGAGGCAAAGGGGTGTCCGACCCTGTACTAGATGGGTGTACCTAATAAACTGCCCACTGAGTGTATCTTGGTACAGTATGTCATGTATGTCATGGTATGGAGTCATATCTTTAATTTGCTTTCTATACATTACAACTGTAGACATAATAATCTCCTGACCAACATTCTATAGTAAACGTATGGTTATGTTTATTATAGATCTGCAGTTTTAAAAAGAGCACACCCATCGTGACCCTTTTCTGGCATCTGACCCCAGTTTGTACATTCTCTGTTGTAAATCAACAAGTCATTAAAAGAGCAAGAGAAGCAATTTTTCCAAAAGTAGAACCACAAAAGCATCAGACAGTGATTTGAGGGGAATCCCAACGCCTTTAGCTGCTAGTAATTAGTCACAGATAGAACATAAAATGTGATTGGGATGAGAAAATAACGCATAGATTGCAGACTGTGGTTTTGAATCACAGATTCCTCAGGGAGACAGGAGTCTGTCAGGGAAGGAGACACTTGAGTTAAGGCGTTGTTTCAGTAAATTACCTCTCTGAGAAAGACAGCACAGGAGTTTTTAATTGCTAACATGAAATTACAGAGTTAAATTTGTGGGCCATATGTATTTAGGCAGAGACAGACGCTCTCAGTTGTATTTTTGGTTCTGATATAGCTACACGTGCTGCTATTATCGAGGTCTCTACTCTGGGCTTTTCTTGCTCTTTGGGGTCATACCGGATTACTAGAAAAGCACTATGTGACAGCTGCTGATTTAAAAAGGGCTTTATAAATAATTTTGATTGATTAATTTTTAGCTGATCACTGAATAGTTCTTGCCAATCAGTTGTTCAGTAATATTTCTTATTGCTTCACGTTAGTACAGAAACCTTGTGAAATTGCTGACTCTCTATTTCCATTCAGTGAAACAATGATTCAGCTAACAGGTTTCTTCAGCACAACACCCATGAGAACGTTTGATTTATCCTGTTTAGTCAAAGGCCTCACTGACAGACGTGAAATAAGACCCTGCTTATAATTTCCAATCAAATCCTTTTGTCAAATTAATATTTTTCCTATGCTAAATGGGATCACCGAAGGTCAGTTGATATGTTTAAACAATATCTGACAAATAGCTGTATCAATTCCAATTTTTATCAATTTATTTGTCATTCGATTGCTTCTCTGCATAACTGGCCCAAAGTCTCTTTCATAATCATGGAGGGTAACATTTTATCACTCAACTCCTATCCAAAATGACTCTCTGCATGAGTTTTTCTTCCCTGTTTGTAAATCATGGTGATTTGTTTGTTTGTTTGAACGTTATGGTGGTCGTGCTCATCATTCAGTGGCACCAAACAGACTACAGGATTTCTGTTCCTGCTGGCCTGGTGGTGGCTCCAGGGCCTGTGCTGATGATTCTGTGGACAGCTGTATGTGTGTGTGGTATATAGGGTGTGTGTGACAACTAACCAGCCCTGTTGTTGGGACGGGCTACGTAATGTCAACAAACAACAACAACAACAGAAGTAGTGCTGCCTGCCTGCCTGCTGGTCGCTGAGCCTCAGCTATGTTGTAATTATAATGGGATGAGAACACAGGGCCAGGGGTGATGGGCTCTAACCAGAACCAAACTGTTTCTCTGTACTGAGGCACTCTGAGGATTACATATATCAGAATGGGAATGTGGTCTCTGTGCATTCCCCCTCTGCCTGCCCTGTCATTGTATACGTCCAAAATGGCACCCGATTCCCTATGGGCCCTGGTCAGAATTAGTGCACTATATAGGGAATAGGGTGCCATTTGGGACACAACCTCTGTCTCTGCCTGCCACATGTCACTGCTCTCTGCCTGGTCACGGATCCACTGGTCTCAGCCTGCCTACTCCTCCTCCTCTCTGCCACTGGCCATCTGATCTGCTCTAATCTGGACTCCAGATGTGTCCTGTACTTCTCTTTAGTCACCCTCCTCAACCACTGCTTAGCTGGGCCTGCGTGTGGAAGTGTGTGTGTTGGTGTATGTGTGTGCATGTTTTTATGGACATGTGTTTGGGAGGAAGGGAGGAAGAAAGGAAGGGCGTGTGTGTGTGTGTGTGTGTGTGTGCCCTTTTTCAAACCACATTATCTGGCAGTCTATGCTGCCTCCCACTGGTTGGGTGTGATATTACTAGCCATGTGTGTATTGGGTTCTAAAACTGACAACACAAACTGACAACACAGTGGAACATCTTGGCCAGGGTTTTGGGAATACTTTCCTTGGATTCTCTTTAACAAGAACGGAGACTCCCTTGACACTCAATACATAGAAACCTATAAGATATACAATTACAAGGAATTTGTATGTGAATAATTTTTCACTCATCGGCTCTGGTCGATGTGTCCCACAGGCGATGACAAACCTTTCAATAAGTGAGTGTTCAGTTATGGGCTCCACCACCACCGCCACCATCTCCAGCTATGAGAGGCTGCATCCCAAATGGCACCCTATTCCCTATATAGTGCACTACTTTTGATCAGGGAATAGGGTGCCATTTGGGACGCAGACAAACACTACATCGGAGACATCTCTTGTAAACAGCAGACCATAATCATATGTAGCCTAAACTGAGACACGATTAATGGAAATCCCCCTGCCAGAAAACACAAGAAATGCCTGTGTTTTGGAAAGTGATAAATGCCTATGTTTTGGAAAGTGATCAAGATGGGTTTGTGTCTATGTGGAATCTAGATATACATTGCACTAGCTAACTGCCCAATTATGTATAGAAGCACAGACCGGTTTCATCTAATTTGCAGAGTTGCTCAAGTTTCAATGAAGCCATGCTCTGTTTAACCCCTGTAAAGCTCTATTCAGGGGATTATAGTGACCTGTTAATTGTCCTCCCCTACTCCTTTTTCCTCCCAGCACATCATGGATCTGACCTCTGTGTAACATCTTGATGATAGATATCAAATGTAACAGTTTAATTGGCTGCAATAAAACAAAACAAAGCCCTGCTTTATTTTTCAGACACCCTGGCCAAATAAGGGAGAATGCTGCCAGACCAGCCAGCATTATGGGCTCTGTGCTTGCTGTGACTCTGGGCTCCAGTTCAGCTCTGGGAGCCTTCCTCCTCTTCTCTTCTCCACCCCCTGTCTCCCCCATCCAGCTCCCCTCCACCCCTCTCCATGTCCCCCCGTCCCACAGCCTCCCCAGGGGGTGGGTCAGGTGGGGAAGCATCCCCTCCCCGGCCCTAGAGGGAGGAGTTTTTTCTATGCGGACAGAATGGTTTTGTCAGCAGCCTGTTGCTTAGGTTTGTTTGGAGCTTGCGGTCCCCGCTGGAATATGTAACCAAATTCCTTCTCCCGGTCCCACAATTGGAGTGTGCTGCCAGATTTCCTGGCAAAAAGGCCCTGAATTAGGGCCAGACCTCCTGCTCATCCCACAAACCCTTTCATGTTCCCAAACCACAGCCTGAGCGAGGCGCCTCGGTTTCAACAGCAGCAGACCAGCATATGTTTGCCTAATTCCTGAGACATGATGACAGTGGTCCTTTTTTTTTTTTACTCTTTAATTATTATTTTCTGTTGTTGATTACTTCCAATAGTCACTCGACGCCACATGTTTTCTCATTATATATGTTTTTATATGCCGACCCCACTCTTACCCCACACCCCCACATCCCCCACCCTCCCTCAACATACCCACAATGCTTAGCCCCATGACCCGGGACCAGGGGAGTGGAAAAACCAGATCCCAGTGGGGGAGGCTTTTCATTGGCCAACGGGAGATAGAATTATGGTTGGATATTACCCACAGGCCACTGCAGGGTGCTGGACAGGCTCAGTCTGCTGAGAGGTGGACACGGTTTGCCTTCCTGCCACAGGTCCCGCTATATTACCCATAACCACCCCTGATGGTACAGACAGGGTGTCAATCAGAGGAACCTCGCCCAAAACATCACGCCATGATGCCTACAGTACATGACCTCTAGTTCACACTTGACTACCGCTTCCTACAAGACTGTACAGTATCCTGGTAAAGGCTTTGACTGCATCCCAAATGGCACCCTATTCCCTTTATAGTGCACTACTTTTGACCAGTGCTCATAGGGCTCTGGTCAAAAGTAGTGCACCATATTGGGAAGCACCATATAGTGAATAGGGTGCCATTTGGGATGCAAATTTGTCTTTGGCTGGTGTGGGCATTCCAATGATAGTGTGAAGATCACAACAGCCAGAATTAAGTAGTCTTCTCTGGTCGACGTTGTTCATTGTGTGTCCACAATCTAGTGAGCCATCTAATATAAACCCCAGGGTCAGTCAGTCGGCAACCTATCTATTAGCTAGCTAGGCAGAACGACTCAGTCAGTAAGCTTGGTGGAGTCAGAGTAGAGATACTATTCAGCCAAGAGAAATAAGCAACAGAGTACATAGAAAATAATCTGAATTTAGTGGCACATAATGGTTTGCTTTGAAGGGGAAGGCATTCATATATTTTCTGATGCTTTATTCCACTTATCAGAAGCCCTGTGCGCTCTCCCCCTTCGGGCTGGTCTTTCGGAGTTAAGACTCTTTGGCTGGCGTCGACTGCCTGTGGCTGTCATTGCATGTGTTTAGTTTCACCACCAGTTCCTATGGCTTATATGCACCCCTGCTAGTCTCTGAGATGGCGTGTGACACACACTTATCCAAGGCAAATCTGCTAGTCCCGCTCTGCCAACTCAAACAGCCCTCTGTATATTGCTAACGTCCAACCCAATATCTTTGGACTTTTAAAAGCGTGTTTTTTCTTGCTTTTTCATCTTAAATCTGACCATAGTTTCAAATACTCAATGATTAAATCCTCAGTGCTGCTTGCTGAAACATTCAGAGTTTATTTTATTCCTGGATGTACAGACAGCCGCAATACATTTTTAGAAGCTGTGGCAGGAGCCGTGTGTATTTTAACGCGCTAGCCATATGTGGCACACTGACCCCTTCCATAAACACAACTGTCTGTCTGCTGCGGCCTGCGCACGATGGGTCCACTTTACCGATCTGACTGGAGGGGTGGGGGTTTGTGTGTGTGCGTGTGTGTGTGTGTGTGCGCGCGCGTGTGTGTGTGTGTGTGTGTGTGTCATGCCGTAGCACTTTCCCTTTGTGGAGAGGTGGGCAGCACTTGAGTTGAAACTCTTGCTGCATTTTGATTGAGACCCAGAGACTCATTTTTATCAGAGGAGCCAGAGACCTCATCCTTGCTAGAATTAACTTTAAAAGGCTTTTCCTGTCCATCAAACCACCAGGCATCATCCAAAACTAAACATATGACTGTTGCAATTTCAATCTTTCATTCTCATAACCTCTCGTGTCAGGACAAAGACTATAACAATGTTTAACTAACATTAGGTTTTGTGTGATTAAATGGTTTTATTAAATGGCCCACAAAATTAATTTGAGATGCCTCTCCTTTGTCAGGTGAGTCCTTCATTCATGCACTGTAAAAAGTAATAATAATTAAAATAATATATAATAATTGGAAACCCGTTGCCTAGAACTTTTCGAATAACCCAAATAAAAGTATTGCAAAGAGACATCAACACCCATTTAGTTATTTTTTTAAAGTTGTTAATACTTAACTGTTTTGTGTTTTGACACTAAATTCCATTGTGTATTCTGAACTATAACAATTGAAGTTACTTGAACATTAATATTTGTTCTAGGGAACATAAACATTTAGGGTCCCTTCTACTTCAATTATTAACCTTCATTACAATTTTTTTCAAGTGTAAGTATTTCTGATTAGCAATTTTCAGTGGTCATGTCTTAATGTTTAACATTGTTTTATGTATTTGACGATTTGTCATTTTAACCCACCTTGGCAGGCATTGTTGAGCACAGTGCTCATTCCCCTAGCAGTAAATGGAGGTAGAGCTGTACGCATTGCAGGATGCTGCATTAGCCTCTGTCACTAAGAGTGGAGTGCACAACCTTGTTGATGGTGGGAATGGCTTGTCTCATTATTGAATGTCACTTTACAGGTTTTGATATCCATTCATCATGATCCATTACACCTTATAGCACAACAAACTGCTTATTTTAGAAATATACTTTTCTTTCTTCAAACATGCATACAACATCGTGTAAAATAAGAATAAAGTCCTAAAATGTTGAATTACCCACAATTGTGCACCGCCCTATGGGACTCCCAATCACAGCCGGATTGTGATACAGCCTGGAATCGAACCAGGGTCTGTAGTGACACCTCTAGCACGGAGATGCAGTGCCTTAGAACGCTGCGCCACTCGGGAGCCCCGTGGTACTATTAAGTATTCATAACTTGCAAAAATCGAATAATTCTATATCAGCACAACACAGATAAATCAAGTGTTTTTTACTCAAATAGCAATGTCTGACTACTACTTTATTATTTAAGTAAAGACGTGAAACACAATAAAATCAAGTAAGAACAACTTATTTATTAAAGATTTACTTTTAAATACTAAATCATCATAACTTGCAAAAACTCAATAACTTTAGATTAGCAGAACACAAATAAATACATTTACTCAATAACCTAATATTTGTTAACAGTGCTCAAAAACATTAAGTGATAAGAAATCTTATTGACATCTGAATTAGTGCCACTTATATGATTTGAGTTCTACTGACCATTGGAGATGTTTGAGTAGTTACTTTTTACAGTGTGTGGGTGGCCAGAGTTGAAAAGCGGCCGGTCAGTCTAAAAGGGGCCAAAGGGCCAGGGGCCAAGGGGTCTGGTCAGTGGAGTGTCCCCATTGGGCTGCTCTACCTGTGGGTATCAGGTGTTGTGTGAGTGGGGGTCTGTAGGTTGGGGGCTGGAGGCTGGGCAGGCCTGGGGGGTAGGAGGGTAATGACGCATGCATGTGAGGGGAGGCTCTGAGGGTAATGAGGTTTGGAGGATGTCGCCATCTCTGCGGGTGGTCCTCCCCTTCTCTCTGACACTGATCCCTCTGCCTCTCTGTCTCTCTGTCTGCGTGTGCTCACGCGAAACGCCTTGCGTCCACGTCCCCTCCCTCTCCTCCATCCAGGGACAATTGGATGGGCTCAAGTGGAGCCTAGGAGTGGCGCCTGCCCCGGTTGGCTATCGCACTCCCGCCTTCCACCCAACCTAGCCAAGCAGGCTCCCGGAGTCCTGGACCGCTCAGGGCTCTTCATCACATTACATCAGATCAAAAGCAATAAGCTAATTACAAATGACTGTGGGCACACAAGCAGTAAATACAGAATCAACATAATTGATTTAATCCTCTCAGAAGCTAAGTGAAAAACTTGTCAATGCTGATGTAAAAAATTACAGCCCTGTTTTCCGGAGCAACAGTGACAATCGGATGGATTAAAAGATCACATGGAGTTCATTCAACCAAAGTAATCTACAGCAATGCCAATGTGAGTCATGCGATGTGATGATGCTCGGCACAAAATGGAAGAAGACGAGAGACATTTAATCATAGGCCTTGGCTTGGTGTTACACTGAGGACACATCTAGAGTTACTTGTTTATTTGTTCATTTGTTATATTATTTTCACAGAGGGATGAGGTTTTTGTGTGTACGAATTTCTCTGTTTCTTCAATCATTCATTGCAGCGGCTAGAGAGTAAAAATGTTTTTATGCATGCAGCAATATGCATCTTAAAAGCAAAAGCATTAGGAAAGATACAGAAAATGCTAAAGGTTTCGTACAACGATGACTTATTCATGATGTTCTGAGAAAAGCAGCAGTGTGTTTTAAAGCAAATCCATGTTATCAGTGAAGAACCTCTCTCGTCTCTCTCAGTCCCAGAATTCATTTCTCCACCTGAGAACAGGGTCTGTAATGACAGTTGGAGGTGGCGCTGCTATAACGCTGTTATACCCATAACCTACAAAAAAAGGTTTCCAAAAGGGTTCTTCGGCTGTCTCTATAGGAAAACCCTTTTTGGTTCTACTGTAGGTACAACCCTTTTGGGTTCCATGTAGAGCCCTCTGTGTAAAAACCCACAAGGGTTCTACCTGGAACCAAAAAGGGTTCTTCAAAGGGCTCTCCTATGAGGACAGCCGAAGAACCCTTTTAGGTTCTAGATAGCACCTTTTTTTCTAAGAGTGTACACCCTTATAACACGTGTGATATCAAAGCATGGAAGGAAGGGGAGGAGGCTTCTCTCTCTCCAGAAAGTTCTGCTGTAATATAGCAATTCAAGCAGTCTGGTCTCCCTCGATCATAACCTGAACTAAGACATGTACGCCTTTTGAATCAGACAGGAGTGGCCTAAGGTGGCTGACATACCCTCCAAATGTCAGCCGATTGTCATGAAATCAAATCCGACTTCAGACGAGAGGGTACTGCAAACTTGTCCTAGTATTTATACATCTCTGATCACGACGTAAATAGTGGACATATCATGGGGAAATATATATGTATAAGGAATTGGAATTGAGGCCCTCAGAAACTGCTCTTCTCAGGTTATTGTCTTAAGCTGTGCCCTTCACAGAATAAAATATTGGAAGAGCACATGTTACGATTATTTGTAGAGGTCACAGTGGTTCCATGTGTGCACACAGTGCAGTTTCTGTGTCTCTGTGTGTGCGTGCGTGTGTGCGTTTGCGTGCGATCTGTGCGATGTTGGCTTGCCCCCTATTGTCTGTAGCTCTGTCTCTGTGGTGGCAGCCCTCTCTCTGACCTCTCATATGTCACATATTGCTCCCAGTCCAGCAGCAGTGTTTTCCTGGAATATGTAGGCTAAGGCCTCATCTTGAACTTCAGCCCAAACCCATTGGAGAAAGCAGTGTTTGTTGTGCAAGTAAGCCATCTAATGGACAACAATAGAACAAGTTCTGGAATAATTCACCAATACTCTCCCAGAAGCTCCAGAGATATGAGGGCATGTGTGTTTCTGTCTACCAGGTGTCAGCTTGCTTTTATCTAAGATTCATGATGTGGTTAGTTCAGTGACATTTGGCTAAATTTCCCCAATATATTTTTTTCCAATCTGACCACAGACAATAGTACAATACTGTGTGCTGAGTTCTGACTTGTCAAGTTGACAGTCTCAATAGGGAGTAGGGTACATAGAGTGGAGTGTTTGTCCTGTACCCAGTGTCCTCACTCCTCAGCAGAGCTAACTGGCCCTTGTTAAGGCCTCATTTCTCCTGTGTAAATAACCTCAAACTATCCATAAAAACGGGATGCCATAGAATTCTCCCCACTTCATCTGGCTCTGATTAATGTTTTATGGCATTGAATGAAATGTGCTGGAGAAGCTAACCATGCATGTATAGGGCTAGAGAGAGAGCTGTAGCTCCTCTTGGGAACATTCTGGCTTTCTTAAGGGACATGTCATTCACATAGTCCTATAACGGCTTCCATGTGTCATTGTTCAGTATGGATCTGTGGTGCGAGCGAGGTGGCAACAGATAATAACACAAATGAAACGCATGGCAGTTAGGGAAAACCTACCCGCCGTACTGTTTGAAATCTACAGTCATCACTCAGTCAGCGTGGAGGCAGTCGTGTGTATGAGGCTGGAGAGAGACAGACAGGGGTAGCATGGTGAGCTTACTGTACAGCAATCCCATTTGTAGCACTGTGACTGTACACACAAAGAGCATTTGACTGACTGGGTGACACTGGCATTGACCATATTGTTATAGTTATAATGACTATAATCAGAGTTTCATATCCTCCTATCATATTAGTGTTTCATTCTAGCAGCGAGCTCAGCATAACACCCAGTAGCAGGTGGCTAATGTCATCATTCTGGTTATTCAACACTAGAGTCCATTATACTCGCTGAGCCGTGAGAGACGGGGAAAGCGTTTTTTTAATGGAATCTTTCATTTCACAGAGCTCTCTTTCACAGATATCCCACTGCACTGGAGATTGTGTAACAGAAAATAGGAATCAAGCTCTTTTGAAAGCACATTAAGCAGAAAGCAATTAACTAACACACAGTAGTTAATTTCTGTATTAATACTTCAACAGCTGGAGCAGATTGGTTCGTCATTTTATCCTCTCTCCAGCTGTTACTTTACAGACAAGAACATTAAAGAGGATTTGTCCGTTTATAAACTAGGGCCATATATAGATACCTCTCTTTGAATGGAACCCTGAGGGAGACTGGATTTACATATGCAAAACTAAACTCAGGGAAATTAGAATGAACGGACGGACATCCTTTGAATACCCTGCCGGTCAGGCGTCTTTTCAGCACGGTGATCTGATGGGGGCGGTTTCAAAAGACTTTTTTCTTGTGTTACAGAATGTTGTCGTTGGTGTACATTTCAAAGTGTTTTATTGGCACTCTCCGCCGATGTGCTGCCTTCTCGCTCAGAGTAACATTTGTTATGTTGTGAATTGGGGACTAAAGGGTAGGCCCGGGAACGTTTGATGAACGCTCGCTTCGCCTTCTACATCTGGCTAGACTGAATCCAATCAGTCTGCGTTGTTCTAAACTGTTGACTATCTCTGTTTTATTTTCATAAGCCAGAAGGCAAAAACGAAGGCAAAGAAATTAAATTAAAGTTGTGTTTTTTCGTCTTCTAAAATGTATTTGGGCAAGAGTTTTCCATATTTAAGGGATAATGTGGCTTCTATTTGTAGTTTCTGTAAACCAAATGTATTTTGTTATTGGATCAGCCCGATGCTAGTGCTCCTTCGGGGTCTTAGCCGACTGTCAAAACAAACATACCAAGAACAACTTGAGAGAATCTGCCACTGGTGCCACATCCGTCCTGTCTTAAACCAGCTTAGACCACAAGACATGTACTTATGCGCCCAGGCAGTTGCCACACCATGCCACATGCCTGCTTGATTAAGTGAGTGTTGGGTACGGCTCACTGACTGACAAGCCCTGGGCTGCTGGGATGGGAAGAGAAGTGAATAGCTCTCTCTCTCTCTCTCTCTCTCTCTCTCTCTCTCTCTCTCTCTCTCTCTCTCTCTCTCTCTCTCTCTCTCTCTCTCTCTCTCTCTCTCTCTCTCTCTCTCTCTCTCACTAGTGTTCAGTGGGCTCTCTAGGATGTCAGGCCCATGTATGCCAGTTGAAAGAGGTAAACCAGGACAGATTGGAAGCAGGTGGTTACATCTTCTGAAGGGGCAGCAGAGCCTTTTTAGTCCCTGATCCAGTCATTGGTCTCTGTTTTGATGTGAAAGCCTAGATATAGAGAAATTGAGAATATCTACACATCTATAATGATAAATATCTCCATTCATTGCAAAACTAAAAAGATTGAGGATATCAACAAAACAAATACCTGAAGCACAGTATACTGTAGGGACATTAATGTGACTCAAAGCATGATAATGAATATGATTTTGGGCAAAGTTCACAAATGTGAAGTCTACTAAAACAATGGTCTTGATTGAGCTGTTCCTCTCAGTTAATCTAGACGCATATGAATGAAAGCCTTACAGATCTAATTACTACATCAGATGGAACTTACATATTTTAAACACGTTTAAAAATCACTGCAGCATTTAGTCCCATTACATTCAATGTTATAAGCAGGAAAAACAAATGCTTTTCACAACGCCATCTCACCCTATGCCATATTTGTTTTGTTGCTTGGATACTTATTGTTAAAAAGAGACTGAGTGTGAGAGGGGGGGGGGTGAGGAGAGAAAAGAAAAGAAAAAGCATCAGAGTTTGCAGCAGAAAAATAAGTGGCAAACATTATGAGAGTGAAAACCATTAAAACGAAACTCTTAATTTATGGTTCTGGTCTGTTTGTCATTTGGCTTGGCTACTGCACTGTTGCGTTAGCCCATAAGAGTGGAATAATTACAGTATATTCATGGACAGCTAAATGGGATTTATAATGGGCTGGTGGAAGAGAGGGAGGAGAAGGCTGAGGAACAACTGTGGCCCTTTGCTGCAGCCAGCGCCATGACTCTCTCTCTCTCACCGCTTTGGTCCAGATGTGACGTGAGGATGGGGCCACGGCCCTACGTGGTTCTGCTTTAATCACAGTGGGAGAGGGAGGGACTAGGGAGAGGAGAGGGAGAGGAGAGGGAGAGGACAGGAGGAGAGGGAGAGGACAGGAGGAGAGGGAGAGGGAGAGGGAGAGAGAGAGAGAGAGAGAGAGAGAGAGAGAGAGAGAGAGAGAGAGAGAGAGAGAGAGAGAGAGAGAGAGAGAAGAGAGAAAGAGGGGACGCTGGCCGCCTGTGAAGTCACTCCAACAGGTCCAGCTACAGAGGGTCATGCCATCTCATAATCACAACGCGTCATGATCAAACACTTGGCCTGCGTTGTGTCCTATGTGTTGCAGAGCAAATGTTGACCAAAGTGTGTGTGTATGTGTGTGTGTCGTGTGGATGATGATATGTTTATGGGGACAGCCATATGAGGATGGGGACATAGTGAGGATGTCTGTGGAACATGTGGGAAGGATTGTAATGATTTGTGGTTGACACATTACCTGATTTCACCCTGCCTTTACACACACACACACACACACCCCTCACCAGTAGAGGCATTTTAACTGCTGCTGATATCATTGCTGTGACTCTGAAACTCTGTAAGATCCTCAATAGGGTCTGGCTAACACTGCCCTCCTCAGCTGGCTGGGCTGTTTAAACACCTTCATACAGTACAGTCCTCCTGTACAGGATATCCTGCCTGGCTGGACTGCTGGGGTCTATGTGGCTCAGGGGAACAAGGTGTTACTACCTCTTTCTTCTCCTTTTCCTCTGTCTTTCTTCTTCTCTCCATCAGGATGGAGGTGGAAGCTGCTGGCCCAGGGGATGGAAGGCATTGAGGCTGCACACACACACACACACATTAAGGCCGGGGTGCCGGCTGAAACTTGACCGATTCGCCCAGCTGGTGGACATGAGAGCGCAGCGCGGTAAGATTACAGGAAACTGGAAGGTATATCAAAAGTATAGCAACACATTTATTACGGCTATTCCCCTTCACACAAAAAAAAGAAACCACACTCAATTTAAACTGAAATAGTCTGCCCTGTTGAGAACATGAAAGCCGTTGTTTATTTAGAAGTCTGAGTGTTCAAATCCATAAGTACCAAAAAACGTTGATGGTTATGGATAGTAATGGTACTGTTCCATTTTTGTCACCTCTATAGTTGTTTCCTGTCACTTTCCTTGGCTGTATGGTTTTATATATGGTTTTATTAGATCCCTTGTGCCAGCCATTTCTCACATGCTAGCTCTTCTGCAACTAATAATAAAATGCACGCATTGTGTTGTTGTATGCTTCTGGGAAGTATCTCTGACACTGGTTACTGGTTACAAGGCCCAGCACACAACACAACACACAGCCATGTTTGGTATTCAGTTTACTGTTGTCCCACTGCTTCTTGTGAAGTATTGTGTTTTGGCTCCTAGCAACATGTTAGAAATAAATCAAACAAAACAACATCATCCTGGCATCCATGCGGTGGGGTGAGAGTGATGCAGCCACCATGCCACCCATATCACCCACCCACCCACAGCACAGACTGGATCTGGGACATCTGTATGGATGCATGTTCTGCCTTACATTCAAGGTCACGCTCCTACCTTTTCCATATCCCTTCAGCTCTGTAATATAAAGGCTTTATAGCCCAATTCACATATCTGTGAATCAGGGCTGAACGTGCCAAAACGTTCTGCCCTCTCTGTTCCCCTGTCGTTAGCTCACCCAGTCACTACCTAACTCTCTCACCCAGTCACTTCCCAACTCTCTCTCCCAGTCATTACCTAACTCTCTCTCCCAGTCACTACCTAACTCGCTCTCCCAGTCACTACCTAACTCTCTCTCCCAGTCACTACCTGCTGGTTCTTCTCACTCCAACAAAGCTCATGGCACTTTTATGATCATCTATAGTAATGTAATAATGCAAAGGAGTCTTTGATGGGCCAAATCACCACCAGTTGAAAAGGTCATTATGTTCTAAGAGCCAGAACATGAAGTAAGAAATGAGAAACAAAGGACAGCGAGAAAGCTGAACATTTTGTTAGAAAAGGCTGTCCTTTGATTTTCCCATTTGGAAGTCTGGTATCATAAATAGACAAAGGGAGAGATTATGTACCCCTCTAGTTTTATACATGCTGCTCTCATCAATGAAAAAGACCATATCCATAATAACTAGCACATGTCTTGCTTTTGTCTTTGTGGTTTTCATTCAGCTATAAATTGAAGGTAGACACTTTTTTTCCTCTACTTTTGGGTGACGTGTAAGACAGGTTTAAATGGGTGTAATTTGGCTTTGAAGAAACTGTGTGTGACTCATTAAATGGTGCCCGTTTGCGTATACACTGCAGTGGTTTTGGAATGGTGTGAGGGCCCTGCAAGTCACCCACCACTTTCTGCTTGTGTCCTCGGCCCACAAAAGACATCTGGCGCCCATTCCCATAGAAACGGGCGCGCGCCAACACGAACACATTAGGCGTTAGACCAAACGCTTTCTTTCAACCCTTGTCTAACATGGAGCGCATAACAACCCAAAATCGAAACCTTTTGGAGAGGTTCAACATTTGCACTTCATTTCTTATTTCTTCTCACCGGAAAAAAGAAATCTCTTCCTAGACGCCAGTTGAACTCTCTGGAGCGAAATGGATCCTTATTGAATTATGAAAGAGACATCGCATGACCATGTTGCACAGCCACTCTCAAATCCGCTGTGGTCGGGATAAAGGGAACTGTTCATTTTTACAGCACACAGACTTGAGGTGACTTAGTGAGTGGCATGTTGTCGCTACTTCCCAACTGACCCGTATAAAGACTTAGAGGTATCACATAGAGTGGCTACCCCATAGAATTAAATAGAACAGTATTATACTGCATATCTCTATGGGTAGCCATATATACATTGAATCTACATTCCCTAATGTTACAGTATATTAGATGAAAAGAACAACATCTCATCAAGTATTGTCCTAATACTCCCACAGGCCTGTTCCTGTTCCTGGGTTATTTGTTTGCCATTGTCCTTACCTTGCAGAAGTTGTATTGTTAATATTTACATGTTCTAGGTCTTTCTGGGGAAACGGCATTCCCCCTATTCCCTATATAATGCACTACTTTTAATCAGGCTCTGGTCAAAAGTAGTGCACTATATAGGGAATAGGGGGCCATTTGAGATGCAGACTGAGTATTAATTACCTCCCTCACCACAGAAAACTGTACCCAGTCCTTCCAGAACAGTTTGTGGTCCTGAACATTGCCATGTATGGGGGACAGACTGTTTATATAAAAGTATAATCCCTCATAAACCCTGGCTCCTGCTATCGAACACTTTCACTTTTTTGTTGAGACCATGAACTTTTCCATGAGTTTATTATTTAAAAAGGCTAAATGGCTGTAGGAAGACAAATGGTACCTGCAGACAAGGTATGAAATTCACACCAGAGAGAATTTCCACCAGGGCCGTTTTAGCTGTAGCCCCCATCTTTGGGGCAGAATTTTAGTCCATGGTTCTGGTCAATAGACCTAATGGGTAATAGTGATGTTGGCATTTGCAGGATGTCTCAAATCTAGTACTGTAGGCATATAGATATAATGGACATTTACAGTCACAAGTCATAACCTTAACACCGTTTTAGATATTGTAATCTTCTTGGAATCAATATTTCCATTAAAAGACAATGGCTATATATGACCAGGGGCAAACACTAATCCTTTGGGCCTGTACTGAAGTTTTATTGCTGTCATAAAAGCATTCAGTTGAAACTGTTGCATCTGGCAGTCACAGTTCTTCAACAGAGATGCAGTTACATCATGGCTGCTTCTCTTTGAGATCTAACTCAAGTAGAGTGACTCATTTTTGATAAACATCTGCATCATAAAAGAGTGGCCTTGCTCCCCTCTCTTCTCAGTAATGGTACATTGAATATCAGTAATGCAACCAAGCCATTTGTCTGAGGAATATGAGAGAGATGATCTAAAGCATATTGTACTGTAGTGTGATGTATTGGGTGCAGACTGGGTGAGCTCATTCACGGTTTCCATGTTGTATTATGTACTGATTAGTAATATCATTGTAATAATCTAATGTCCCTAATTGTTATTGTCTTCAGACCCATATTTGTATTGAGCAAGTTGGATTCTTGTCTCATATGTGACAGTTACCTCATGGTATTGATCTGAAGGCCGAACTCAATTTTGGCCAAAGCAACATGGCCAAATGGCCATAGCAACATTCAAGCAACATGGCCAAATGGCCATAGCAACATTCAAGCAACATGGCCAAATGGCCATAGCAACATTCAAGCAACATGGCAAAATAGCCATACCAACATTCAAGCAACATGGCCAAATGGCCACAGTAACATTCAAACAATATGGCTAAATGGCCAAAGCACTGTTACAAGTTGACAGTCACAAAAAAAGACTGTGAAGAACGGTTAATAATAGTTTTTTCTTTATTTTGTAGGCCTCTGTGTGTCTTTCAAAATGTTCTTTCTCTCTAAGAGGTGGGTTTGATTAAAGCAAAAGAAAAGTACACACTGTAAAGAGCAGAGCCCCACATTTCACTGTCTGTTCTCTGTAGAGGAACTAAGATCAATTCCCCTCAGGAAACGAATGGGCTTATAGCATTAGGAGAACCCTTGGTGTTTTTTTTATTTTTTTTATTTTTTATCAATCCAGGCTAAAAAGGTTTAGTTAGATTGAGTGCGTAAGCAGAAGTCAATAACATGACTTACAGACTGTTTGTTAAATGGGGGTTGCGTTGCAGCAGACCTATACAAACCACTGTGTCCTTCTCCCTCCAACCTACATCACCCCAAATCTCTTACAGAACCATAATGACACACACATTTCCAAAACACTCTTCTCGCCAAAACAATTATCAATATCTGTCAACTTCTTTGTTTATTTATTTGTTTGTTTGTTCGTTAGTTGTTGCTCGGATGAATTTACAGTGCAGAGTGTTTTTTCTGGGTTGTTTTGTGGCGTGGAGAGAGGTTACTGCCTGGTTTGACTCAGTATTTAATCCCCCAGAAGTCCCTGCGGAATTCTCTTAACAACGGTCCCAATGTGGAGCACCGCCGAGCTCGGTGCCGAGCCGACAACACTCTACTCCTCCTCCGCCTTGCTCCTCCGCTTGCTGCTAGGAAAAGCTGCCTCTCTCTCTCTCTCTCTCTCTATTGCCAGCCAAAGCTGTTGTTTTACAAGTGGAAACCCCACTGCAATTAAGCCCCACTGGTTTGGTTTGGCTGAGCAAGATGGCAGAAGCTCTCTCCTGGCATTCTCCCCTCCGCTTGTGGCTTTCCACGATTAAACAAGAAAACAAACAAACAAAAACTTACACAAACCAGAGGTCTGAAATCTGAAACCTCATATAACAGCAGGGAGACATGGGTGAAAGTTCCCATAACTGTCCGTCAGTCAGTCAGACAATCGGTCAGTTTGTCCGTTTGTCCATCCTTCCATCCCTCAGTCACTGGTTCCCCAGACCCAACTATAACAGGTAAACAGCAGTGTCAGTGGCCGACCTTGGAAACACATGTGTGAAGGTGCAGGGAGCAGCAGTAGTGATGAAAGCTTGGCACATGCAGCAGCTGCGCGGTTGTAGGCACTGTTAGTCTCTTTGATCTTCTGTACTCAGGTGTGACAGTGCTTTGGCAGCTTGCGGTTGGTTCTGGCTTCAACTAGGGCCTCTCCTGGACAGGCCCATATGCTCACAGTGAGAGCGTGAGAAAGGGCACCTGCCATAGGCAAAAAGACACTGAACAAAGTACCGAAATTATTTCTCAAAGACTTTGAGGCAACTTTCCCATTACCACCTCTGGATATTTTATTTTCTGACTGATTTTAGATGACTGTAGACTAGAGGCTATTATAATCATACTACTATTAAGGGCTACAGGCCCTTGTGAAAGTCATAACTGTCAGAGTTTTATGTTCTGTTGACCCTTCCATTACCAATGATCAGTTAAGCTTCAAAGGGCTATAATATACTATGTTCTAAAACACATAGAGCCATCACCAACTCAGTCAGCAAATTCACAGATCGTCTGGTGAACTGTCCTTATGGTTTTTCAATAAATCAGTCCAAGCTTGAATCTATGAAAATGACTGCTTGAGTGAACCCGGAGGTCAAACACAATTTAATTTGGTGCTTGGCAATGAATCTGGACCATTTCTATAATTGTTGTTAAATGTGCCTTTACAGTTGTAGAATAATACCGCAAGAATACAAGCTTGCATATCTGGTGATACATAAAAGGAAACCAAATATCATTTTTATGACGATGTCTGCTGGACACACCTATTTTTAATAAAAACGTACGTTTGATTTCGTCCCATAAACCTAAGTCTGCAAAATAGGAAATTAGCCTATTACCCCAATAGTTAATGAGTTGCATATTTTTCAGGAATCCAGAGTGAAACAGTTATTTAGCCATTTTCTCATATTTTGGCGACCTGTGTTCATGCTCTGTGTTTTATTATTTCTCATGGCCTAATTAAGACGTTAGCCATTATAGAAATTCCTCCGACACTCCCAGTGGATTCAAGCCCTTGTCTTTTGTGTTGTTCCAACTCCCCGGTCGGTGCATCTGTGCTCACTGCTCAGGCCCCAAGGGTTTGTTCCATTATATTACAGACCTGTTTCTTTCTGAGATCTCTGGAAGAGAGGGAGGAGTGAGTGACCTTTGTGAACTGCTTCCAATACAAATGGCTAGCTAGCATGTTAGACAGCGCTTGACCCCCAGTCCATATCACCTTGATAACAGGTTGAGTTCTTTCAGTGAATTCTTTTTTTTTTTTTTGATCACAGTATTTTTATTTGAAAATGTCGATATCAGACAGGTTAAGGGAAAAAACACAACTGACCCTCTACCATCCCTTCTCTTTACAGTGAAACATCAGCGAGGTATATACCGCTATAGCTATATCGCTAGCTTGCTCTCATCACTTCCCCTCTTCTCTAGCCTCTTCCTGAATAGAGTTGGTTAATTCTCTAATTTGCTGTATGACTTTACAAAGGTCAGTGTCTGTGTATATTTCATTAGCATCTCTGCAGCGCTCATTCTCCCGGAGTAGATAATGAGTACCATGGCCTCCTCTCCTCGGCAGAGCTCAGAGCCCAGAGAGAAACATTCTGGTGTCAGCCAATGTCGCAGCTTGATGGCATATAAATGTAATTTATCCGCGTGTTTATGTTGCCGTTTTAGTAGGACATTTTTATGCCTCGCTGGAGCAGGGATGCTGTGTCAGTGCATAATGACAATGTCACTTCTAATAACACACAGATCTGGTATTTGTGTGGCGTAATTCTCGTAAACTCAACTCAACGCCATCTGAGGACTGTGATAACTTTATGGTTGTATTTTACTTTTTTTAACATCACTTTTTGACTTTAACAAACTACTGCAATGACAGATTGAAGGATGCTGAACGTGGACATTTCTTGCTTGACCATTATGTTCAGTGTAGCTGTGAATCGGTGTATCTGATCTAACTGAGGCCTTATTTCCAAGCTAGGTATGAGAACATCTGTATCCATGATTGCAGCACTTCCTTGCCATACTTGCTATGTGCCAGACCACAATTCACACAAGACAAGCTCAGATGCACCAACTCGCATGTGGAATGTACTTGGTGAGGTAGATAGGGAGTGGTCCCTCTACATAATCTGTCTCTCATGTCATTTTTAGGCCTGGTTTGAGATGTGCTCTATGAATTCAATGTAGTTTGATTGTGATGCTGATTATGTGGAAATACTACTTGTGTGTTTGTGTGAGTGTTTCTTGTTGTGTGTGTGTGTGTGTGTGCGCATGCGTGTGCCTGCACGTGTGTATGTGTTTGGGTACATGGACAAATGTGTTAAGCGACTCTAGGGACTTGTATTTGTTGAGTCAGGGTGTGTATTTTCTGTGTTGGGTTTGTCTATGTTAGTTTCTAGATCGTTTAGATCTATGTTGGCCAGGGTGGTTCCCAATCAGAGGCAGCTGTAGCTCGTTGTCTCTGATTGGGGACCATACTTAAGTAGCCTGTTGGCACTAGTGGGGTGTGGGATCTTGTTCCGTGTGAGGTATGTTATTTGTCTACCTTGGACGTCACGTTTCGTTTGTTGTTTTGTCGTGTGTTTAGTCGTGAAATAAATATGAATGCATATCACGCTGCGCCTCGGTCCTTCTCGTCCGTAAACGATCGTGACAGGGAGATAGATTGGGAGATCAGCTGCATTATCTCACAAATCAATCTGGAAACAGTCACATCTCACATTCCTGCATCTCTCCTCTCCTCTCCAACATGGCCGTGTATTCTGTTGTTGTTTGCAGTTTTCAGCGTTTACTGCTCCAGCTTTTAACAATGTGTTTCTGTGAGGGTTTGGAACTCTCTCCCTCCCACATAATGACCGTGTGAGGAGAGAGTCTTGTTTTTATGGCAATTTTAAAACATGTTGGCTGTGCTTCTTCCATGTCTTACCCTCCCAGAAAAAAACACATGGAATGCTTTGATACGACATGGCTCAATGACCACATTTCGTTTTTTGTTTTGACATAACAGCTGCTATCACCAAGTTATTGTCAGACTTTATTCTTGTGTCTTTTAACCCAAAACCAACCCCCGGCAAATTACTGATTTCCAAAGTTTTCCTCGTTGATGTGATGTCCCCTATTTGTAGCTAGTAGGTCAAAAGAGCCCCCGTCAATGATGACACAGGCTGACAGCTATGAAGAGTTAGCTAGGTGGATCCTCCTTGGAACATAATGACTTGTAAGTAGGGTTACAATTTGGCAAATGATATGATAAGAGGGCTAGTTTGAATCTTCTCTCTCTTCTCGACTCCCATCAGGTTCTTCATGCCACTTTATACATGAGGTCTGCCTTTCCCTTCTCTGTTGTCATCCCTGGTGTGAGGTGTCTTTCACATGGATGATTATAACAATATCAAAAACAGATTGATCTAGCAATTATCACTTGCCTCTCCCAGTATCTGAAATGCACCAGAGGCCCACTAAAGAAGGGGGAAGGTGTGCTGTTTTGGGCGAAGACTCAAGACTTTAAACCGCTGACAATAATCCGGACGGATCATGAAGGGGTGGTGTGGGGATAACATTTAGAGTTCAGTCTTCTGTAGGTTTTGGATTGTCTTATTGTGGGTTATTGTGTAATACAGGAGTGGCGTTTGTATCATCCATCCCATATCTTACCATTTGTTTTATTTTATATTTGCACAATGTTGTCAATGGAAATGAGTAAAAGAAAAAACATGAATTTCTACCTCATAAACGTATCGTAAAACCACCACCACATTTGCATGTTGTCCAGTAATGACAATGTCAGACAATACCACTTCAGAAGCCTAGCTAGGCTTGAGGTCCGAGCTCGGCCGCCGTCAAACAGATGTCCACTGTGAATGAGAATAGGCTCCACTCACAGGCTGTGTCCCAAATGGCACCCTATTTCATATGCAGTGCACTACTTTTGACCAGGGTCCATAGGGCTCTGGTCAAAAGTAGTGCACTATATAGAGAATAGGATGCCATTTGGAACACATCTTCAGAGAGTCCAGCAGCCATTTTGTTGTGTCATCAAGTTCCTCTCAAACCCCCAAGCAGCAGCTCATAGCCAAGTCCTCTCCAGTCCTCTCCAGTGACCAAGATAGCATGACCTCAAGTGGATGACATATTTCTAATGGCAGACATTCACAGAGGACCAATGTTTTCGTACAAGGGTGTAGCGTCTAACCATTCCCTTAGGACTCCCTCTAAACCATCAATCATCGTGTTTATGAAGCTAACCTTTACTCTGACATCAGCTTGATCAATACTGACTGTAATAATACATTACTATGTTGATAAAATCTATTGTTCAGCTGGATTTTTACAAAGTTCTGCCATGTCCTCTCCAGTCCTCTATGCACTTTATTGCATGACCCCTGGTGTTAGAAATCCCCTGCCTCCATAACTTTCCCACTGTAAATTCTTACTGACCGTTTCTGAAATCGACTGTTTAGCTCAGGACAACAACAATCACCAGAGCTTACATTGGCCAGCCTCATACAAGCTGTCTGCTTTCAAGCTCGGCTGTAACACACATCTCTCATGTGCCTGCCTGCAACAGTGTTCTCAGGCAGCAGCTAATGGATCAAGAAATAAAGAAGACAGGAAATAGCAGGCTGGTTCAGGATTCTTCCTCTGATGGTGAAGATGCTCTGGCAACAACTGCGCTGGATAAATTAATACTCTCCATCTGCCAACCCTGGCCCATTCACATTGGGCTGCCCCATGCCAGGTGGGTTACAGCAGTGGTTTTTAAGAGCATATTGCTTCAGACAAGATAAGAACCTTGCTGTGCATAAAGTGTAAAGGTATTTTGGGGTTAAGTGGAAGCACATATCGACTTGTTTGTGTTTGTGCCTGAATGTAGACAGATACATGGACAAAGTACAATGAGCCCCATTGCGTATATTACCTTGCCCAAAATGCTCAACACTATAAATAATCTATAATAGTAGTGGAAGTTCTGCATAGCCTACCTGTGTACGCACATTCAAAGAGTTACACTGAGAGCTGTGATAATACATGCAGTCGTAACAATGTGTTCTGTTGGAGATGAATCTTAACAAAGTGCTGAGAATTCATCAGTCCCTGGAGAAACGTCTCTCCACAACGAGAGAGAGAGAGAGAGGTAACACAGAGGACAGAATGTTCTAGAGATTGTACTATTTGTCTAAATAGTGTATTTTTATCACTGCACTTTCACGTAGTTAAGTATTTCTTAGAATGCTTAATCTCTTTGTTGTACTTCTAAGAAAGATGCAAAACAGTTACTAATGTTACCTTTTGTACCTCTTGATACCAGTTGATGTTTACCATGGTAACACATGAATATACAGCAGATACTATCAAAGGCAAACTTGTATCCCTAGAAAGCATACAGATATGTGTCTGTTCTGCAGTGTGTTAGTATTGTTTTTAGTGATATTCTTATGGGCTTTTAAACCCTAACTCCCACTGTTTCTACTTTAGATAAGAGAGTATGAATGCTGGCACCGTCTGGGATTCCATGTGTTGTATCTTTTCTACTCTTCAACATATGGATTGAGGCCTGCTGCTTTGGAGATTGATTGACCAACCAATGGAATGTTGATAAATGAGGACATAAAGCCCTGGGATAAAGAACAAGGGAACATTATTACCAAAGTAAATGACATGTTCAAATTTGGTCAATGTTTTGAGATTAAAGACACCTGTGTTTGGTGTCAGTTTGATATAACATGGTTTCCATATTCAGGTCATTTGCTCTCTGTAACTTTAGCTGTAATGGTGGCCACCCCACTGCTATGTACAGATACCTTTAGAGATGGTCTGAGGTTCAGGGTTCTCATTGCACTTCTCAGTGTTGACCTACGATGGCCAGAATAAATATCAGATGTGCCAGCCAGGTGAGTTCATAGCTAGGTTAGCCAGTCAGGGTTGATTCCTCAACTCCTCCTCTTGTACTTGTAGCTGTGTGGATATTCTCTGGTGTATTTATTCATAAATCAGTAGATTTCAGTCATCATCTTTAGTCTCTATATTCTAACCTATGAAGACTGACGTCTCAGTTAGTTTCTGTTGGAGGATGACTAGGTGATTCTGATGGCTTTTCTCTGATGAGCGATCAGCACACAGCTTCATAATGTATTTGATGTGTGTGTATAGCGGCTCCATGCTAGCCAATGACCATTCACCTGTAACAATAAACGAATGTGCTGCAGGTGTGACGGCGGCGTGGGGAGAGATGCAGCGGCAGCGGGCACGGCCACTCGCTGGACTAATTAACCAGGCGTATAGACAGGGCTCGGTGCCGCAACCCAAGACAATTCCAATCTGAAGAGCTGTAATTGAAGTGACAAGTTAATTACAGCCTGATTATTATCATGCTTTCCTTGTAGCTCCCCTTCTCCCCCTTTCCCTCTCTTTTCCCACTCTCTCATATCTCTCTGGATCTCCCCCTCCTTTACCCACTCTTCCCTTTCTCTTTTCCCCACACTCGCTCTCTCTCATTCCCCTCTTTCTCTCTCTCTCGTTACCCTCTTTCTCTCTCTCTCTCTCTCTCTCTCTCGTTCCCCCCTTCTCTATCTCTCTCTCTCTCATTCCCCCCCCCCCCCTCTCTCTCTCTCTCTGGATCCCTCTTTCCCTTTCTCTTTGTATCTCTCTCTCTCTCTTTTGCCACTCTCTCTCTTCCTGTAATGATGAGTTAATTAAAGATGATCACCCAATAGGTTCTGAGTCTGCGTACGTACACTCCCCCCCCCCCCCCCCCCCTTTCACCGATGTTGGATGTATAATTAAACTGAGATAAGTTCACTTTGTCTCATTGTCATTTACAACATTTATGAGCTGCACTTTTTAGAGGCGAAACATCCCCCCCCCATTAGAACGACCCATTCCCACCTAACCCCTCTCTCTCCCAGTCTCTGTAATTCTTTAAACAAGCTACATAAAGTTTAGTGGCAGGATTAAATCGCATCATTACCATAATATGGCTGTGCGATTTGCCCCTATCTCTCTACCTTTCCGCCACATCAAAGCTCGATGGAGCTCTGGTGTAATTGGGCCATGCCGCCTTGTCAAGATGATTCAGGCTGATGGCTGCTCCTCTCCTCTCCCTGCTCTCCCTGAAAACCTCCTGGGCATGATAATTAATGGAGAAAAAAAGTCACGTTAATGTGAAGAAGAGAAGGGAAGAAGAAAGAAAACTTTGGACAGCTCCGCATTAATATTTTACATATTCAAGTTATCTAGAGTTAACATTATCAATTTGATTTATAATGCATTGATTAAGAAAGAGCCCCCCTTGTTCCTGTTTGACAACAACAAAAATGGACATTTGTTTTGTCCTGGAGCTAGCTAGGCTTTCTTTTCTCCTCCATCCAGATGTGTGTTTTATTCTGTTTCTCACTTTGATTTCCATACCTTGGCCTTATGAGGGAGTCTTATCATGTGTATGCAAAGGTACAGTATATACGTTTGTGTTGGTTCAGTGCATTCTTTTTAAATTCATGTCATTGTTGATGATGTTCTTACCTAGGACAGGTGTCAGTCAAGGTGCTCAGATGTAGTGAATGGTGAAGCCTCTTTCCCTGTAGACCTCCTACAACAAACACTGTCTAATGTTCCTGTAATCAGATCATTTCCCCCCATTGTCTCAAGAGACCTGGACCAGTGGCATAATCATAACCTCATCTTCATAGAGGAAATCACTTACTTTCCTTGATGAGTATTATGACACTAGGATTACAAAGAAACATCCATTTTCATTTGTTGGTTATTGTTCTATGACACACTTTGTAATGAATAAGGCAATAATACTTGAAGCGCAGACAGATGCCAAGTGTCTTGCATCCTTCACAATGGATATCGTTGAGTGAAGTTTGCCTGGGTCACCGTTGATTTGTTGCAAATGAGTCCCATATGTTTTATCTCTGTGTTTACATATGAATGAATCATAATGACAGAGAACACATAAGGGAAGGTTGGGGGGCGGGTGGAGTGGGTGACGGGCTGAATATCGATGAATCCTCTGTATTGGCGGAGCGAGAGAGCAGGCGGAGAGAAAGAAAGGGACATGCCATTCATCTGTTCATCCAGCGGAGGAGAGGAGACAATGGCGGTGACAGGGGTTGACAGAGGCTGCTTCCCATTACCTACACAGTGCACTACTTTTGAACAGAGCTCTATGGGCCCTGGTCAAAAGTAGTGCACTATATAAGGAATAGGCTTCCATTTGGGACACAACCAGAGAGACAGCTGGCCGTCCCACTAGTCCCACATGTGATCCGCCAGGCGCTCCGGGCGGTGACACCTCGCTAAAGGAGTGCTTGACTAATCAAAACAACAAGCCAGACGCCCTCCCTGCACCACGCCGGGAGAGAGGGGGGACGACGTGCCAGCAAGACGCCAGCGAGTGGCACGTCAGACAATACCTTCTCCGTCACCACCCCCTCTCCTCCTCTCGCTCCTCTACCCCTCACCAGCCAGTGTAGGGCACTGGGGGTTGTCAGCTGAACCAACTAACCTTTCCTCCTTTTCATTTCTTCCTCTCCAAATTTGAATATGAAAAGCCTTCTTTTCTTATGCAGTCAAAGGACCATCACTTTAATGACATTTGGCAGCCATTTGATTTATTAGGTTTTTAGAAGGGAGAGGAATCCACTAAATATTTCATATGCCATGCTAATCCTTGTAATATTGCCGGCTGAAGCCATGTACCTGCATGGCAGCGGAGTGAGGCGCATGGATTTCTCCCTCTGTCGGATGGGTAAAATGCCTGTGAATCTACTGAATAATACAACAGCCTTATTGAAATATTTAGACTTTGATTCCCATTAAAAGAATCTTTAAAACATGAGATTTACGTACATGTACAGTTTCCATAAGAAAAGAACAAGGAGACAGTGGAGACAGCAATCACAACACACTCACACATGGAGCCTAACGCCAGTCTGAGTACCTGTGTTTTCCTCTGTGCTCCTTTCCTCTAAAGTGGGTGTGGGTAGAAAACATTGGGGATTCTTTAAAACAAAGGGAGTGCTACCCAGGCAGAACGAATGCCTCACAAGGAGTAGCTAGTTTGCGTGATGGCATGTGTTGTGTTTTTATGCAATGTGGAGACAAAAGTACAAGCGATGAAAGACACACATGTATAAAACATTGTGACACAAGTGGCTTAAGAAATCAAAAGAAATGGGAATCTAGTTTCAGCAGTTTTATCCTGTTCTCGACACAACACTCATCTCAACACTGACATTTACGGCCATGTTTGGCATCCAACAGCTAGACACCCTACTAACACCATACTGAGGACACCTGTCTTTTTCCTTTTTCCTTAAGAATTCTGTACTACCAATACCGGTATGATTGTATGTAAAAAATAAAAAATAAATTGATAATGTTCTCATGTTCCTTGACTGCATCCATTCTATTCACAAACTGAATTATAACTAGAATTTTAACACTTGTTATTGATGAGAGACAGATCTGGGTACTCAAGCCTATGGCCACTCCACAGGGCCTACACAAGGCCTAAGTACAGGCTCTGTGGGCGTGTAAGCGTGTGTGTGCCACATGGTGTCTAGCTGCTTGCACTCTCAGGGCATAGCTCGGGTAAATGTGTTTCTTCTCACAAGCCTCTTGGCAGCCATCTTGCCTTCTCTTTCATATCCATGCTTGACCCCACTGTGACATCATCCCTCTGGGCAGAGAGGCATCGTTGAGAGATATGATGAAAGCATCCAGCCTGGGCCACCATGACAGCACACATAACAAAACCATCTTTGAACTCTCTCTGCCTCCCTTTGTTTGGTACAGTTAAAGGCCAGGGGTGGTCAGAGCCGAGCGCTGCTACTCATCGTAATGTGGGTCTCACACGTGGCCACAGTCTGAGTAATGCTGTCTCTACAATTGGACTATGTCAAGAACCGGACCACAACTATCCAAAAACTGAAACAACAACAACTGTAAAGCAGTAAACGGCTGGAGATCTTCCATTTAGAGCTAACCAACCCAATCCAGCCAGTGTACTCAGTTCCTCATAATGCACCAGCATAGTCTTTATGCAATGCACCAGGCTATTAACATGATACAGTAAATACCAGAGGCATTGTTAAACCAGTGATAGAGCGTGTCTTGACTGTACAGTACCCTCCAGAGAGCCACTAGGATATACCATTTCCTTCTCCTACTCTTTACTCTGAGAATAGTGGATATACTGTATCACAGTGCCACTTGTCATATCAGTGTGTATGATCACAAACGTATGCACTCAGAGTCAGGATCAAAAAGATAATGTACAGTGTGTGCTTAGGGATGCACTGGCTTTAAAACAGTGTCTGTCCCTCTCTCTTCTAGAGATCCTATCACTGAGTAACTCATCCCTAGAAGCTGTGTGTAGGAAGCGGCAGAAACACAGCAGAGAGTCTAGGCAAGAGGGCCCTATCATCAGCAGAGAGAGAGAGAGAGAGAGAGAGAGAGAGAGAGAGAGAGAGAGAGAGAGAGAGAGAGAGAGAGAGAGAGAGAGAGAGAGAGAGAGAGAGATAGAGAGAGAGAGAGAGAGATGATATCCTCAATTAAATGAAAAAATATACAGACCACAAATTTCAATTAGCTATACTTAAACTCTTTAACATCATCCTTAGCTCTGGCATCTTCCCCAATATTTGGAAAAAAGGACTGATCACCCCAATCCACAAAAGTGGAGACAAATTTGACCCCAATAACTACCGTGGGATATGCGTCAACAGCAACCTTGGGAAAATCCTCTGCATTATCATTAACAGCAGACTAGTTCATTTCCTCAGTGAAAACAATGTACTGAGCAAATGTCAAATTGGCTTTTTACCAAATTACCGTACGACAGACCACGTATTCACCCTGCACACCCTAACTGACAAACAAACAAAACAAAACAAAGGCAAAGTCTTCTCATGCTTTGTTGATTTCAAAAAAGCTTTTGACTCAATTTGGCATGAGGGTCTGCTATACAAATTGATGGAAAGTGGGGTTGGGGGAAAAACATACAACATTATAAAATACATGTACACAAACAACAAGTGTGCAGTTAAAATTGGCAAAAAACACACACATTTATTTCCACAGGGCCGTGGGGTGAGACAGGGATGCAGACTAAGCCCCACCCTCTTCAACGAATTGGCGAGGGCACTAGCACCCGGCCTCACCCTTCTAGAATCTGAAGTTAAAATGTCTACTGTTTGCTGATGATATGGTGCTTCTGTCACCAACCAAGGTGGGCCTACAGCAGCACCTAGATCTTCTGCACAGATTCTGTCAGACCTGGGCCCTGACAGTGAATCTCAGTAAGACATAAATAATGGTGTTCCAAAAAAGGTCCAGTTGCCAGGACCACAAATACAAATTCCATCTAGACACCGTTGCCCTAGAGCACACAAAAAACTATACATACCTCGGCCTAAATATCAGCGCCACAGGTAACTTCCACAAAGCTGTGAACGATCTGAGAGACAAGGCAAGAAGGGCCTTCTATGCCATCAAAAGGAACATAACATTTGACATACCAATTAGGATCTGGCTAAAAATACTTGAATCAGTTATAGAACCCATTGCCCTTTATGGTTGTGAGGTCTGGGGTCCACTCAACAACCAAGAATTCAAAAAATGGGACAAACCCCAAATTGAGACTCTGCATGCAGAATTCTGCAAAAACATCCTCAGTGTACAACGTAAAACACCAAATAATGCATGCAGAGCAGAATTAGGCCAATACCCGCTAATTATCAAAATCCAGAAAAGAGCCGTTAAATTCTATAACCACTTAAAAGGAAGCGATTCCCAAACCTTCCATAACAAAGCCATCACCTACAGAGAGATGAACTTGGAGAAGAGTCCCCTAAGTAAGCTGGTCCTGGGGCTATGTTCACAAACACAAACAGACCCCACAGAGCCCCAGGACAACAACAACAACAACAACAACAACACAATTAGACCCAACCAAATCATGAGAAAACAAAAAGAGAATTACTTGACACATTGGAAAGAACAAACAAAAAAACAGAGCAAACTAGAATGCTATTTGGCCCTAAACAGAGAGTACACAGTGGCAGAATACCTGACCACTGTGACTGACCCAAACTTAAGGAAAGCTTTGACTATGTACAGACTGTGAGCATAGCCTTGCTATTGAGAAAGGCCGCCGTAGGCAGACCTGGCTCTCAAGAGAAGAAAGGCTATGTGCACACTGCCCACAAAATGAGGTGGAAACTGAGCTGCACTTCCTAACCTCCTGCCAAATGTATGACCATATTAGAGACACATATTTCCCTCAGATTACAGCGATCCACAAAGAATTCGAAAACAAACCCAATTTTGATAAACTCCCTTATCTACTGGGTGAAAAACCACAGTGTGCCATCACAGCTGCAAGGTTTGTGACCTGTTGCCACAAGAAAAGGGCAACCAGTGAAGAACAAACACCATTGTAAATACAACCCATATTTATGTTTATTTATTTTCCCATTTGTACTTTAACTATTTGCACATTGTTACAACACTGTATATATACATAATATGACATTTGAAATTTCTTTATTCTTTTGGAACTTCTGAGTGTAATGTTTACTGTTAATATTTATTGTTTATTTCACTTTTGTTTACTATCTACTTCACTTGCTTTGGCAATGTTAACATACGTTTCCCATGCCAATAAAGCCATTAAATTGAATTGAATTGAAATTGAGAGAGAAAGAGACAGACAGACAGAGATACAGAGAGAGAAAGAGAGAGAGACAGAGAGAGCGAGCGAGAGAGCGAGCGAGAGAGCGAGCGAGAGAGAGAGAAAGAGAGGAGTCATTGTGCAGGCAGGCCTAGTTGGAGGAAGCTGATCAGAGCTGCTGGGAGTCTAATTGGACATAACAGGCGTCAGTTGAGCGGGGTGGGTGGGGAGGATGGGCCTCCTTGAAGGCGCAGGCGGGTAATTTGCACACAGTGATATTCACGCTTGACAACTGGAGGCAAACAAATGAGCCTGGTGAAGGAAGAGAGACAGGATGGGAGGCAGCCACCAGACACCAACCGCCAGCCACGCTCAGTACCACCCTCTGCCAGCATTCCAAATGGCACCCTATTCCCTAGATATTGCACTACTTTTGACCCAGGACACATAGGGCTCTGATCAAAAGTACACTATATAGGGAATAGGGTGCAATTTGGGATGTAGCCTCTGCCTGCCCCACTTGATTTGCCAGCAGGGCTCAGTGAGCACCGAGCCCAGGTAGCAGCAGCACCACAATTAGGCCTATACACCCTGACTCGGCTGTACCCGCTCCCCAAATTGTGAAGAGGAGAGGAAGTGACACCCATAAGGCTGCACATTACTGTAATCCAATGTAAATGAAGGGCTATGCAGAACCAGGGAACCAGAGATCCCACCTGAGACAGGCTGGGGAGGGACGTGACCGAGCGTGCCAGGCTGTCAGGATTGTGTCAACACGGCTGTTGGCTGTTCAGACCTGTTCAGTCCAACTCTGCATGCATAATGGGACAAATCATTACAATGTCAATGGTGATCATGTAAATAGGACAAGTGTGACGGTGGGGACTGGGGAGGACAGTGGCGTGTATTCATGGATGCCAAGGGAAGCCAAGAAACCAAGAAAAAAACATAAAATAATGTATCTTTCGTCTCTGTGTTTCATAATTTTCCTTCAATTCGCAAGAGGCTGAATGTATCTCAACGGAGAAAGCATCCAAGCACGCGAAACAGCGCCCCTCTGTATGTGAAGCCCATCTATCTGATGATGTCTGGTCAAATAGAGTATGATATTGTTGCCACCCGCAGCATTGAAGCCAGCGAGTATTTGGCCTCCCTTGATAAAAAAATTATTCAATCAGCGTTGAGCTAAACTGAGCGAGCTCAATTGTGAGTGGTGCTGGTGACCCAAAAAATGTGTCAAGGGAAGACAGTTTGGATTTGGCTTCACACTAATCACATCACATCAAAAGCCAAACGTCATTGACAGAAAAAAATGTAATTGTTGCATATCGTTGCGTTGTTGTCCTCCAGTGGCTAGCTAGCAACAAATTGGCCCTTTCCTAAATTAGCCATGGATGGAGATAGGGATTTGGACGTGTGGTTTTACTTAATTCTCCATATGCCTACTGGCCCATGATTATAACGGCGATTCTGATCCAACCATAAATTCATACCTCTTGCCTGAGGGGATGGAAGTTCAATATGTAGCTAGATGTAGTAGGCTAATGTTAAGTAGCTGGCTCATCGTTGCCCATGAAAGGAAGTTAGGCTAGCGAGCAAGCATTTTAGCCAGGTAGCCTAGGACAACAAAAACTAAAAGCTTGTACTGTATGACAGAGTCATAGACCGTTTAGGCAACATGAAAGAGAGGAGGATGGCATTGGCATTTCTCTACAAGTAGGGTGAATCAAGCAGTGGTGGAAAAAGTACTCAATTGTCATACTTGAGTAAAAGTAAAGATACCGTAATAGAAAATGACTCAAGTAAAAGTGAAAGTCACCCAGTAAAATACTACTTGAGTAAAAGTCTAAAAGTATTTGATTTAAAATATACTTAAGTATCAAAAGTAAATGAAATTGCTAAAATGTGCTTAAGTATCAAAAGTAAAAGTAAAAGTATAAATAATTTCAAAATCCTTATATTATGCAAAACAGACGGTATCATTTTCTTGTTTTTATTTATTTACGGATACAGTGCCTTGCAAAAGTATTCATCCCCCTTAGCGTTTTTCCTATTTTGTTGCGTTACAACCTGTAATTTAAATGGTTTTTGATTTTGATTTCATGTAATGGACATACACAAAATAGTCCAAATTGGTGAAGTGAAATGAAAAAAATAACTTGTTCCTAAAAATTCTAAAAAATAAATAACGGAAAAGTGGTGCATGCATATGTATTCATCCCCTTTGCTATGAAGCCCCTAAATAAGATCTGTTGCAACCAATTACCTTCAGAAGTCACATAATTAGTTAAATAAAGTCCACCTGTGTGCAATCTAAGTGTCACATGATCTGTCACATGATCTCAGTATATATACACCTGTTTTGAAAGGCCCCAGAGTCTGCAACATTACTAAGCAAGGGGCACCACCAAGCAAGAGGCACCATGAAGACCAAGGAGCTCTCCAAACAGGTCAGGGACAAAGTTGTGGAGAAATACAGATCAGGGTTGGGTTATAAAAAAAGATCCGAAATGTTTTACATCCCACGGAGCACCATTAAAGCCATTATAAAAAATGTGAAAGAATATGGCACCACAACAAACCTGCCAAGAGAGGGCCGCCCACCAAAACTCACAGACCAGGCAAGGAGGGCATTAATCAGAGAGGCAACAAAGAGACCAAAGATAACCCTGAATTGGCTGCAAAGCTCCACAGCGGAGATTGGAGTATCTGTCCATAGGACCACTTTAAGCCGTACACTCCACAGAGCTGGGCTTTACGGAAGAGTGGCCAGAAAAAAAACATTGCTTAAAGAAAAAAATAAGCAAACACATTTGGTGTTCGCCAAAAGGCATGTGGGAGACTCCCCAAACATATGGAAGAAGGTACTCTGATCAGATGAGATTAAAATTGAGCTTTTTGGCCATCAAGGAAAACGCTATGTCTGGCGCAAACCCAACACCTCTCATCACCCCGAGAACACCATCCCCACAGTGAAGCATGGTGGTGTCAGCATCATGCTGTGGGGATGTTTTCCATCGGCAGGGACTGGGAAACAGGTCAGAATTGAAGGAATGATGGATGGCACTAAATACAGGGACATTCTTGAGGGAAACCTTTCAGTCTTCCAGAGATTTGAGACTGGGACGGAGGTTCATCTTCCAGCAGGACAATGACCCTAAGCATACTGCTAAAGCAACACTCGAGTAGTTTAAGGGGAAACATTTAAATGTCTTGGAATGGCCTAGTCAAAGCCCAGACCTCAATCCAATTGAGAATCTTTGGTATGACTTAAAGATTGCTGTACACCAGCGGAACCCATCCAACTTGAAGGAGCTGGAGCAGTTTTGCCTTGAAGAATGGGCAAAAATCCCAGTGGCTAGATGTGCCAAGCTTATAGAGACATACCCCAAGAGACTTGCAGCTGTAATTGCTACAAAAGGTGGCTCTACAAAGTATTGACTTTGGGGGGGTGAATAGTTATGCACGCTCAAGTTTTCTGTTTTTTTGCTATATAACAGTGTAACAGCATCTTGTTTGTTTCACAATAAAACATATTTTGCATCTTCAAAGTGGTAGGCATGTTGTGTAAATCAAATGATACAAACCCCCCCCAAAATAATAGTAAAGTACAGATACTTAAGTAATACTTTAAAGTATTTTTAGTTAAGTACTTTACACCACTGGAATCAACAGCATGTTTTTCTACTTGCAAGCACACACACACACACACAGAAATCAGTATCATGGACAGCCACATCATATTTAGCTTACGTTGATTGGACTAAATTGTTTTTGGTATCTTTTAGTAGTCACAGTATTAGACTAAGCATAGGTGATTTGATGATGTTGAAATGTTACATTTGAAATTGTGCTGGAATAGTGGAGGGATCTTCTGTTTTCTTTGCAACTTGTGGTAGCCTAACTCTCCGTGGTTCTAAACCAATAGTTGTTGAGTAGTCTGAACATTTCGGCAACATTAACTTGCTTGACCATGCTGTAGGTCTTGGAACCGTTTGTTACATACAATATGCTTTATGGACTTCACCGGACAGATGTTGCCCTCCGGTTTTGTGATGGAATAAATGTGTTTTGGAATTTATTCTGCCACTGTGTCTTCTTATTGTCTTGGCCTTAGGTCTATGTATTACGGTGGCAAGGCATATGAACTAACAGGTTTTACAGCAAACAACGCAATTATCACAACACATAGGTTGTAATATGGCTATTTTTTCCTGGCTTGGCTTCCCCAGTGATTTTACCCACACACCACTACTTTGGGAGGAGGGGAGGAGAGAGGAGGGGAGGGGGAGGGGTGGTAGGAAGAGTTAGGAGATAATGGTGGTGATGATGATGATGATGATGATGATGACGATGATGATGACGATGATGATGATGATGACGAGGATGAAGACATGGAGTATAATGGTGATCTAGATACTGTACATGATTGTGATTACAATACATTAAGACTTCCTGAGACAAGTTGGACAAATGTGGACACATATGCCCACAGTCAGACAAACAGATTTCCGGTCCATTTATCCCAGAGTATCTGTAAGCAAGTCTCAGTCCACCAGCCTGGGCTAATGTCATAAGGGAGCGTCTGCTAAATGACGTAAATGTAAATGTAAATGAATGGCTGCTGTTATTTGGCTGATGGAAATCTTTCTTTCTTTCTTTCTTTCTTTCTTTCTTTCTTTCTTTCTTTCTTTCTTTCTTTCTTTCTTTCTTTCTTTCTTTCTTCTCTCTCTCTCTCTCTAACTCTCTCTCTCTCTCTCTCTCTCTCTCTCTCTCTCTCTCTCTCTCTCTCTCTCTCTCTCTCTCTCTCTCTCTCTCTCTCTCTCTCTCTCTCTCTCTCTCTCTCTCTCTCTCTTGGTGGCTTCCTCTGCGTGTCAGGAGGGTATAATCAGACATGTCTTGGTGGTGTGATTGAACCGCAGGTTGAACAGCAGAATATTATCTTTAATAAAAATGAGATTTACCAGAACGGCGGCCTGCGGTATAATTACTAGAGTGGTAGGGTTGAGCCGTGACTGTACACAACAAAGATAATGATAGAGCCGATGAGAGGGAGAACTTCATCATGTCTTATTGTCATGTCTCAGCTGAAACTCTGCAACAAAATAAGTATGGGTTTTTTGGAGGGTCCTATTTGCATATGTCAGCTCTGATCAAATCAATGAATAAGTCACAGAGATGATGATGACTGCTCTCTTTCTCTGTTGATGTAATTTGTCATTACCTGCATCAGTAGTGTTGGGTATGTAACATCGCATTTGTGTTCTTCATAACACACAGCACTAACATCCCACTTATGAATCCTGCAGAGGGACAGTGAGGTGCCTTATTAAGTTTAAAACTGTGGAGGGACAGACATAGCCATGGTCAGTGATGCTCAACCCCAGGGCATAAGGTTCAGAGTTACAGTAAGCTCAGTCATATCAGCTATACTTGTACTCATGGCTTGGAGGAGATGACACAGTGACACAGAGAAGCCTCACTGCCCATGCTGGCTCATCATGTGTAACACGTCAGTGGTACAGTGGCTCACTGTGGCAGGAGTTTGTGTGTGTTTGTGTGTGAAGCAGGGGGTTAAATCATCACCGCAGTCAGAGGGAACGTGCTCCCTGCCACACAGCATCATTATCAGAGCCTCCTGGTGCCAAAGGCATTAAATCCACTTCACCGCCCTGCACATACACATACACCCCCCCCCCCCCCCCCCCCCCCCCCCCCCCCCCCCCCACCAATTGAGACTGCCACTGTCATTAACCTGAGCTGACATTTCTGCAGGCCACTCAGCCCGTCATCCCAGATCCCCACTGACAGACAGCAATACACTGCAAACCTACTAGCGACATAGACGTCCACCTACATGACGCCTGGATCTTAAACCAGCCTTTTTCTGTCACCGCTAGGCTAGCTACCCTTAGTCTTTCCCTGGCCATACTACCAGGCTCAGAGAGTTAGGGTTTGAGAGGGGGCGAGGTAAGGTGGTGAAGTTCGGCATCGAGAGGGGAATTGTTGGGGCTTTTGTTGTATGTCATTTCCGTAACCCTACACTGGCCTGCACGTCAACTCAGTGTCTTTCTAAATGGCTCCTGCGGTACAGTCATACTGGCCTGGATGTCCCCTCTGTCACCTCTGTGTCACCCTCTGAGTGAGCAGTTTCTTTCCCTCCCTGTCACAGATGCTGCCAGTGGAAATAAAAGACCAGCGGCGTCTCTTTCTCTCTCTGAGAACGGTGGTGACTCCCTTTTTAATGAAGCCATGTAATTTTGTACTGTAGGAGTGTAACACATGATTTACAGTACAGACAATGATGTTTATTACAGGCTAGTTCCACAGCCGTCTCGGTCTCGGGTCTGATGAAGTGGTGGTTGATGGGTAGTAGGAAGGGGAGCCAGTCTCCTGGGGCTCTGACCAGACATGTTGTCCTTCTTTTCTCCTCTTTATTTAGCCCAACAATTAGAAGAACCCACATTCTCCCAATCGTCTGATGGTTCCCTCATCTCTGCAGAGATATATTTATCTGAGGATAATTGGCCATTAAATCCTCACTTGACAACTGTGAAAATGCCACCCCAAGAGTAATCTAGCTGCCAGGAAATGACAACGGTTGGCAGGGCTGTCGAGTCAACTGCTGCCGGCGAGCCACATCAGGACTGGGCTGGCTGGATGGATCTATTCCACGCACGCACACACACACACACACACACACACACACACACACACACACACACACACACACACACACACACACACACACACACACACACACACACACACACACACACACACACACACTCACACACACACACACTCACACACACTCACCATGTTTAGCTATATTAAACAGGCTATTACTAATCTGTTTCCACCATTCAGACCTGTTCACAGCCTTGTGATTTCTACTCTATCTATCTTAAATATGATCCTGATTAAAAAGACACATCTCAATGCTATATAACAGTGTAACAGCATCACTTGAGATGTTTTTTGTCAGTACTAATAACAAATATGATTTTCGTTTGATTTATTTCCATTAATTTTACAAGCACAGGGCTTTAATATTTGTATTGTAGTACTCTATATTCAATTACTGGTAGAGTGAGTTCTTTGAGGGCTGTTATGTAAAATTCGATTCCACTTAGCCTACCGTCTGACATACTTAAGTTGATCCTTATCTGGAGGTTCAAAGCGTCGGCGCTTACCCGCGTTTCAATGCTGTCGGAACCCCGGCCAAGGCATGTCAAAAGAAGAGTACTTCTCAAATACATTTTTGGTCCTTTAGTCTGTCCAAGTGCCTTGGCTATTGCTCAAGCCGCTAATGCACATCAGACAGAGTAGATAGCTGTAATTATACACAAAACGGTGGAAAGGAAAACAGAGCTTGGATATTGTTTCAAATATCCAGCCCATTGTTTGCCCCCTGGGTGATCATTTTCCTTTATCAGTATTTTTCTTCTTTTAGTAAATTTGTAACAGATTTTTTATTTCAGTTGTAGGTTTTAACAAGGGAGAGAGGGGATGAAAAAAATCAAGATTGGATCATGGTGAAGCGTTTGTGATTTATCCATTGAGCATGGAATGGCAGGGGTGGGTGGTGTTGTCGATTTGTTTTTGACGTTTTGGATGGGGGTTCGAGCCAAGCTAAGGTTTTTTTCTTGCTGCAGTCAAAGTGCTGACCGTGACAGAGAGATTACCATTGGAATGTGAACACTCATCCCTCATGGTGGAGGTCTAGGGTCTCTCCTGTTCCTGTTCCTCTCAAGCCCATTGTCTGTTTAACATGTGTGTGAATGGTATGTACTGTAGATAGACGACAGAGATGTTTGTCACTGTCAGTAGAGTGGGAGCATATAGGGACATGATGGCCACCATGTTGATCAGGGCCTGTATTCACAAAGCGTCTCTTATTCATTATGGTTTAAAAGTCAAAACTGGTCCTAGCACGAATGAGAAATAAATGTCCAGCCACTGGGTCTATTTTCATGACCATCCTAATAAAATACTTGAAGATATGTAAGATATGAATACACCTCAATGGCGTGCTGTCGTGATCCCATCCCTCGAGGGAAAAGTGCTGAATTGGACACTTTCAGACAGAGTTATGCAGAGGTAATGTTTAAAATCACTCAGGACGTGTTCCCTGTCTGTTCACATGTCATTCGTGTTGCACTTCCAAAGGTCACTTAAGTCACAACATCCTTCTAGAACGTGTTTGTAGAACCACTCAACCCAGGACCAGTCAGGAGGAGTTGAGAGCTCTCTGTCCCTAGTGCTGGTCTATATTCTTTGTGTGATCAGGGATGTCAGTGACGACGCCTCAAGATTAAATAGTAATAATACTGTGCTAATAATGTGAGCCCCAAAAAGGGGAGATTCACTCTAAAAAGCTCCAGACTGTGTTGTTTATTAATTCAGTAACCGTGTTTAATTTTCACAATCCATGTAATAAAAAATTCCTGACATTGTCTTGAGTGCAATCTCATGTAGGAGTGATAATGGCACAGGGGGGATGGAGGAGGTGAATGGGAAGTATAATATAATGTATTCACCAGAGAGGGAGATGGGAGGTATTTCTGTATTTCTGTACTTCTACCTGGTGACAACAGCCCAAACAGACCCACTCTAAGTACGTTTTAACAGTTTGTCGAAGGAAGGAGCTTTTGTTTGTTCGTTCTCTTATCCCCCCCCAGTCAGTCCTTCTCTCCTGAGGCTTCCTCCCTTCCTCCCTTCTCACAAACAACATCTCCCTCCTCTTCCCAGTCGACTCTCTCTGTTTGATGACCTATATATTACATTCTCTTAGCATGGAGGTACACCAGGCTTACATGATATGTGTGCATAAAATGTGGTGTAAATGACTAGAACAAAGGGGAAGAGCAGCTGCGTTGGGGAGGGAAATGAAAGCGTGTACCATTGTGGGGTACATGTTGCATCACGAGACGCTGTGTGTAGTCTAAACACCACCATGGAGCGAGTTCATGTCGTTGATGTTGGATCGTAGCGTGGGTGGTGTGCTGCCGCTGCATGCATGATAGTGACGGCTCTGTCCCTCGCACATGAAACACATCCCGCACTCCTCAGGGACCTCCCGGCAGTCACTTTCTGCTCGCTTCTCTCCACAACACCACAAACACATGAACGTCTCACTGGTACAGCATTGAAGAGCATTGATCTACTGATGCAGTTCCATTCATTGAGGATCTTTACAACGACATCCACAGCAAATCGCTGAAAATGAGACTCATCTGTGTGTCTCGTGGTGAGCAGAGTAAGAATACATTGATGCTCTTGGACAGCCCTACTGTAATTCATGTAGGCCTACCAGTCTTCATGTACTCACTTCTGTACTCAACAATGCACTGAGTCTTTCCACAAGCACAACACACCAACCACAGATGTTATCAGCATGTACAGTATGGCAAACCTACTCCATAGTGTTCTTCTGGGACACCGACCACACATCTCAGTTTCCCTTTAAAAGCAGCAGACAGACCATCTGAATCTTGTGCCTTCACATGTCTAAGCTACAGCTACTAAACTTCAGCATGTCCCACATCACTCCACTCCTGTACCGCTTGTGTAATGTGTCATGTGAACGTCTGTTAATTTCTAATAAAACCTTGCTTTTCAAAGAGTCAGAGGAGGAATTAAGCCCTTCGTTCCCCTTCCTAAAAACTAAAAGTTTGGCGTTATCCCTGTAAGCGGAGCTAAATGAGAACGCCAGTTAAACCCCATTAGGGGCCTGTGTGGCTGTGACGATCTCATTGGAAGGAGCTGGATGAAAATTGCCTGGATTAATGTGTTAATCCAACTCTTTAAAATGCTAATGTCCATTTTATGCCCATTAAATCTCAGTGTGCGTTTTCTTTGATGCGTGCAATTTCTATCAATTAAATACAGAGGAGTGAAACAGGCAGAAGGGAGATTAGTTCCCTTGCTTCAAGCATGAATTTCTCAGTTTGGATGGTTTCATATTTATCTGGAATGGAAGTATAGGGAAGGGGGGGGGGGGGGTGTTTAGAATGGGTCTTGTGGAATATGACTGAGTAATGCTGTGATTTTATTACAGACTCTGTTTTCGGATTTATGCTTTGCTCAGTTGAAAGACAAACACTGAAAATAATCAGTAAATATAATACAAAATGTACAGAAGACTGTTTTATATGATTGATCAACTTCCTCTTTGTATGTGAGAACTGTACTGTATGTTTGTAAATTAATTTTGATCTTGACTACAGCGGTATACCACCAGGTTTCATTTTAAATGTCATGTATTTGACAAATGGATTTCAATTCAGTTTTATGGTTTTACAAACACTGGATTTGTCTTTCATTTATGCACAGTGCTACACAATATCACAGCTAACACATTTGACTAAAGTTCTGCAGCAGAGCTGTTATGAAGAAAATAAATATACTGTATATAATATCAACATCACAATATCAAATTCACTTTATTCTTTGATTCTATTTCTCAAAGAAATTTCTCAAGAAAATAACAATTCTTGACATAGTTCACATGTTATAATGCACCACAGAGTTACATTGCCAGACACACATTAAAGAGGAATATGTGATTTAGAGATATATTTCTATCATTTAAATAATCAATTTCCAGATGATTGTGTTTGTCTGTGGTTAGCGCCAGTACAGTAAGTCACAGATATTGATCATGTATACCGCCACAGTCACAAATTAACCTTTCATGTGTCTGACTCTGTAGCAGGCAGCAGGGAGAGAAATAATAAGTATTTGGAGAGAAATGAATGGTGTGGTGGATGCTGTGGAATGTTACCGTCCCACAGATGGAACAATGGAACTCACAGATGGAACAATAGAACGTCGGAACCATGACTCTCGGATGCCCTCCATGTTGTGCAACCCTTTAAAGACCAGGATTGACACGGTTTGTCAAATCACAGAGTGCGGTGTGGCTAGCCATAAACTGCTTCCAGATTTGTCACACACACAGTACACACACACACACAAACACATGCACACACACACACACAGGCTCATTGTTCACAGTTCAACTAGGTTCCAGTAAACTGGGAGCATTTATCATGTGAGCACTATTTTGAGTTGGAACATGAAGAATGATTTACGAAGGCATTTCTACTTCTCTCTACATCGCCCTCCATCATAAGCAAAATACATTGCCATAAAAGTAAAATATACTTTGCATTACATGTTGAAACCGCACCAAACCATTTTTTATTTACTGTGTGCTATTTTGACATGAGTGTTCCACTCTGTGCCAATTTAGAGGGGGGTGGGTGGGTATGGTGGGTTTGGGAGGGCAGGAGGATATATATGGAATTTCAACCAGATAAACTCTTAAAAGTAATAGTCCATACAAGCCACTGAGACGACTGAAGCAAACCCCATTGCTTAAATTGTCCCTCCATTGCTTATGAAGACACACCCGGCACCAAACAGAAGCACATCAGGAAGTGCTGACTTCTATCAGGTTGTTTATTGGGGGGTTTGCTGACTGTTGTCCCCCTATCCCCTCCTCAACCCCATCTTCTAACACGCATGTTAAAATAGCTAGTCCTCCCCATTGGCACAACATCCCCTCCTCAATGGTAAGCATATGTGGGCTATTCAACGGGATGGGTAATTTATTAAAATCGACCTAATTTTCCATGATATATTAAATCTCTGCCTCAGTAATCATGGCCCATTTCATTGTAACGAATTAGGCGGCCACTGCTTTGTGAGATCAGAGGCCTGGAAAATGAGGCCTGCGCCTCGTATTAGTGAGTGGTCACAGGCTGCTAATGGTCGGGAGATGGAATAGATCACCAGACAATTCATTACAGTTCACTGGCAAAACTGAGCACTCAAATATGTGTGCATGGTCAGAGTCATCTGTGTAACAGCCTCCACACATATGAGGAGCTGTTTTAAACTAGGTATGCACTAGGTGTACCTACAGAATCACATCAATGTAGTGCTATGACAATCCTATTACCACTGAAGCTCTAGATTCACACCAACAACCCTGTTGCAGCATCAGTACACTGGCGACCTTGTCCATGGTAAATTATATGACAATCCTACTACCACAGCAGCCCAAGACAATGGCAACCCAAATGTTGCATCAGTCCACTGGCGACCTTGTCCATGGTAAATCCAGTGAACAATATCTTGTTTGATACAGTTGGATAGAACTGGCATATCCCATCCCAGCCCTCTAAAGTGTGGCCAAGCCCAGCTTTCTCTAGCTGACTCACTTTCTCTTCATTAGATGTCCTTAAGCTGTCCCTGGACTGAGGAGGCCAAAGTGCCATTGAAATCCAGTCAGGAAGAAGGCTGTCTAAAACCTAACCTAGTGCTGTCCTGCTGCCTGCACCCCACCATGTAAGGTCACAAAAAAGGACAAAGTTGCTCCAAATAAATGCACATTCATGGACATATTGCATCAAGTTTATTCTTGTAACTGGATTCTTATATTGCATGGAGTTTACTCTTGTAACTGCATTCTTATATTGCATTTTTATATTGCATTGAGTTTATTCTCGTAACTGCATTCTTATATTGCATTGAGTTGATTCTCGTACCTGCATTCTTATATTGCATTGAGTTTATTCTCATAACTGCATTCTTATATTGCATTGAGTTTATTCTCATAACTGCATTCTTATATTGCATTGAGTTTATTCTCATAACTGCATTCTTATATTGCATTGAGTTTATTCTCGTAACTGCATTCTTATATTGCATTGAGTTTATTCTCATACCTGCATTCTTATATTGCATTGAGTTTATTCTCATAACTGCATTCTTATATTGCATTGAGTTTATTCTCATAACTGCATTCTTATATTGCATTGAGTTTATTCTCGTACCTGCATTCTTATATTGCATTGAGTTTATTCTCATAACTGCATTCTTATATTGCATTGAGTTTATTCTCATAACTGCATTCTTATATTGCATTGAGTTTATTCTCATAACTGCATTCTTATATTGCATTGAGTTTATTCTCGTACCTGCATTCTTATATTGCATTGCGTTTATTCTCATAACTGCATTCTTATATTGCATTGAGTTTATTCTCGTACCTGCATTCTTATATTGCATTGAGTTTATTCTCATACCTGCATTCTTATATTGCATTGAGTTTATTCTCATAACTGCATTCTTATATTGCATTGAGTTTATTCTCATAACTGCATTCTTATATTGCATTGAGTTTATTCTCGTACCTGCATTCTTATATTGCATTGAGTTTATTCTCATAACTGCATTCTTATATTGCATTGAGTTTATTCTCATAACTGCATTCTTATATTGCATTGAGTTTATTCTCATAACTGCATTCTTATATTGCATTGAGTTTATTCTCGTACCTGCATTCTTATATTGCATTGCATTTATTCTCATAACTGCATTCTTATATTGCATTGAGTTTATTCTCGTACCTGCATTCTTATATTGCATTGAGTTTATTCTCATAACTGCATTCTTATATTGCATTGAGTTTATTCTCGTAACTGCATTCTTATATTGCATTGAGTTGATTCTCGTACCTGCATTCTTATATTGCATTGAGTTTATTCTCATAACTGCATTCTTATATTGCATTGAGTTAATTCTCATAACTGCATTCTTATATTGCATTGAGTTTATTCTCATAACTGCATTCTTATATTGCATTGAGTTTATTCTCGTAACTGCATTCTTATATTGCATTGAGTTTATTCTCGTAACTGCATTCTTATATTGCATTGAGTTTATTCTCATAACTGCATTCTTATATTGCATTGAGTTTATTCTCGTACCTGCATTCTTATATTGCATTGAGTTTATTCTCATAACTGCATTCTTATATTGCATTGAGTTTATTCTCATAACTGCATTCTTATATTGCATTGAGTTTATTCTCGTACCTGCATTCTTATATTGCATTGCGTTTATTCTCATAACTGCATTCTTATATTGCATTGAGTTTATTCTCGTACCTGCATTCTTATATTGCATTGAGTTTATTCTCATAACTGCATTCTTATATTGCATTGAGTTTATTCTCATAACTGCATTCTTATATTGCATTGAGTTTATTCTCGTACCTGCATTCTTATATTGCATTGAGTTTATTCTCATAACTGAATTCTTATATTGCATTGAGTTTATTCTCGTAACTGCATTCTTATATTGCATTGAGTTTATTCTCGTAACTGCATTCTTATATTGCATTGAGTTTATTCTCGTAACTGCATTCTTATATTGCATTGAGTTTATTCTCGTAATTGCATTCTTATATTGCATTGAGTTTATTCTCATAACTGCATTCTTATATTGCATTGAGTTTATTCTCATAACTGCATTCTTATATTGCATTGAGTTTATTCTCATAACTGCATTCTTATATTGCATTGAGTTTATTCTCGTACCTGCATTCTTATATTGCATTGAGTTTATTCTCATAACTGCATTCTTATATTGCATTGAGTTTATTCTCATAACTGCATTCTTATATTGCATTGAGTTTATTCTCATAACTGCATTCTTATATTGCATTGAGTTTATTCTCATAACTGCATTCTTATATTGCATTGAGTTTATTCTCGTACCTGCATTCTTATATTGCATTGCATTTATTCTCATAACTGCATTCTTATATTGCATTGAGTTTATTCTCGTACCTGCATTCTTATATTGCATTGAGTTTATTCTCATAACTGCATTCTTATATTGCATTGAGTTTATTCTCGTAACTGCATTCTTATATTGCATTGAGTTGATTCTCGTACCTGCATTCTTATATTGCATTGAGTTTATTCTCATAACTGCATTCTTATATTGCATTGAGTTAATTCTCATAACTGCATTCTTATATTGCATTGAGTTTATTCTCATAACTGCATTCTTATATTGCATTGAGTTTATTCTCGTAACTGCATTCTTATATTGCATTGAGTTTATTCTCGTAACTGCATTCTTATATTGCATTGAGTTTATTCTCATAACTGCATTCTTATATTGCATTGAGTTTATTCTCGTACCTGCATTCTTATATTGCATTGAGTTTATTCTCATAACTGCATTCTTATATTGCATTGAGTTTATTCTCATAACTGCATTCTTATATTGCATTGAGTTTATTCTCGTACCTGCATTCTTATATTGCATTGCGTTTATTCTCATAACTGCATTCTTATATTGCATTGAGTTTATTCTCGTACCTGCATTCTTATATTGCATTGAGTTTATTCTCATAACTGCATTCTTATATTGCATTGAGTTTATTCTCATAACTGCATTCTTATATTGCATTGAGTTTATTCTCGTACCTGCATTCTTATATTGCATTGAGTTTATTCTCATAACTGCATTCTTATATTGCATTGAGTTTATTCTCGTAACTGCATTCTTATATTGCATTGAGTTTATTCTCGTAACTGCATTCTTATATTGCATTGAGTTTATTCTCGTAACTGCATTCTTATATTGCATTGAGTTTATTCTCGTAATTGCATTCTTATATTGCATTGAGTTTATTCTCATAACTGCATTCTTATATTGCATTGAGTTTATTCTCGTAACTGCATTCTTATATTGCATTGAGTTTATTCTCGTAACTGCATTCTTATATTGCATTGAGTTTATTCTCATAACTGCATTCTTATATTGCATTGAGTTTATTCTCATAACTGCATTCTTATATTGCATTGAGTTTATTCTCATAACTGCATTCTTAAATTGCATTGAGTTTATTCTCATAACTGCATTCTTATTTTGCATTGAGTTTATTCTCATAGCTGCATTCTTATATTGCATTGAGTTCATTCTCATAACTGCATTCTTATATTGCATTGAGTTTATTCTCGTAACTGCATTCTTATATTGCATTGAGTTTATTCTCGTAACTGCATTCTTATATTGCATTGAGTTTATTCTCATAACTGCATTCTTATATTGCATTGAGTTTATTCTCATAACTGCATTCTTATATTGCATTGAGTTTATTCTCGTAACTGCATTCTTATATTGCATTGAGTTTATTCTCATAACTGCATTCTTATATTGCATTGAGTTTATTCTCATAACTGCATTCTTATATTGCATTGAGTTTATTCTCGTAACTGTATTCTTATATTGCATTGAGTTTATTCTCATAACTGTATTCTTATATTGCATTGAGTTTATTCTCATAACTGCATTCTTATATTGCATTGAGTTTATTCTCATAACTGCATTCTTATATTGCATTGAGTTTATTCTCGTAACTGTATTCTTATATTGCATTGAGTTTATTCTCATAACTGTATTCTTATATTGCATTGAGTTTATTCTCGTAACTGCATTCTTATATTGCATTGAGTTTATTCTCGTAACTGCATTCTTATATTGCATTGAGTTTATTCTCATAACTGCATTCTTATATTGCATTGAGTTTATTCTCATAACTGCATTCTTATATTGCATTGAGTTTATTCTCATAACTGCATTCTTATATTGCATTGAGTTTATTCTCGTAACTGCTTGACAATAACGGAACATAAAGTGGATAAGTATAAATCTGCAGTCTCTCAGAGCGAGCCAAACCCCTGAGACCATTTCGTGTTGAGACAGACAAAGCCTGGTCATTGTCATGTTGTTCAGCTTGCTTTGGGTTGAAACAAAATTAGCAGCATCAGAGTTTTGAGGTCCGGGGAGCTGCAGGGACAGCACACTCTCACGTTGTTCTGGGGCCGCCATTTGTAATTATGTAATTTGTCTGTGCTGTTTTCCAGCAAACAGGAAGTCCCCTAAACCAGCGGAGGACATGGCGAGGGCCGGGTCTCCTCAGGGAGGATAATGGATAACGGCTGATGGGATTGGACAGATCCAAGCTGGTGTGGTTATCTGACGGTCGGGAGAGATATTTTCTCTCTCTCTCTCTCACTCTGTTTCTCTCTCTCTCTGATTGTACTATGCAACTGCCTTGGACAGCCTGCCAGAGATCCTAACCAGTCAAAGACATATCCCACAGAAACATTTTGATACCTGTAGTTCTTTGCCTCTGGTTCCTCTTCTGAAACATGAATCATGGACTTGTTTTTGCTGGTTTAATAGCAGTGAGCAAACTAACATTTGGTGTATTACTGCTGCCATGTGTAGATGGAGTGTTATGGAGGCAATGAATGAGGTGCTCATAATCTTGAGGCCATCAAAGCTTATTAACAAATGTCATACAGACTATGGTTCAAGATCCATTTCCATATGGTCCATGATGTCCACAAACGCCTACGTCTCCTCTCAGACTGTCTTACTTAGTAGACTGTATTGCATGGTGATAATGCCCAAGATGTCCTATACCCCAACTATCAGTGAGAGCATTTGAACATAAAGTTCACTATCCATATCAAGTAGAAGCCATGATAGCTGTCAGTATATGATGCGCCGTGACACCACGATCTAGCAACATAATGTCACATAATGATACATTCGCTACAGAGCTTTACTTCATAGATATACCATGGGGAAAATACCATTATCTGCAGTATACAAAAGTGTCAGAACTCCCAGTTGACATGAAGATAATTAAGGGCTAAATGGCATCCCTCGTGCTTTGCAGTCATAGGCCTATTGCTATACATGTCTCAATATTATCTTACTATCCTTTATACCCAGCCCCTACTGCTCTCTATCCTAAAGGGTCATACACTCTGACAGCCATGGCTTACTACACTTGCTCTTTGGGGAGCATAGGTCGTCCACAAACTTCCTCCAGCGGGCTCAGGGTTGTGTGGTTTTCTCCACTTATTTCCTGGATGTTGTGACAGCCATGCTAGGGGCTTATCAGGTCCTGACCCCTGTTAAATACCACTGCTCCTAGTCACAACTGTGGAATGACAAAATAAGAATATAAGTCAATGTGACACATTAAGTACATGTGGAATCATATCCGTGAGCTAGTGGACAGCCAAATGTGAGTTGGGGTTTTATGATGATGGGAAAGCATTATAAGAATGCACACATAAGAATCAGAGTCTTAGCTCTGGGCTGCCAAAACAATGTAGTTAACCCTGCAGGGCATGGTTCTACTTGTGTCCCAGCCATCTAACCATTTACCCTGCTCTGTGTAAGACTGTTTACAACTCCCTCTCCAGCAGCATACAAAATGACATTAGTATTCTTTGAGACAGACAGACCATCAGGTTCGGTTCCAGCACTCAGTGTTTGTAAACATCAGATCTGAGACGACACAGCAATATCAATAAAATATCCAATTTCAAACTTAACACGAACAACTGTACTTCTTTCAACCTACACTGTGGTGGGTATCAACTGTGCACTGAATAATGAAAGGCAATTATGTAGCTATACAAAGCCCCACGGTAATGGGCCTTTGTTTTATTTTTGTAACTTGAAATTAAAATACATTTTGTGGCTGAGCAGCATGTCTGTCTGTGTTCTTTTTCTGGATCCTCTGTGGGTCATGCTCAGGACACACCACCACCACCACCACCAGCACCACCACCACCACCACCACCACCACCACCAGCATCACCACCAGCACCACCACCACCACCACCACCACCAGCACCACCACCACCACCACCAGCAGCCTTCCTTGTCTTTTTATTGGGATTATTCCCATCCAAATGAATTAGACACAAGGCGTATGAATGAAGGGAACAGAACAGAACAGTGCAGCCAGACAATCCTGCTAAAACCTGGAGGAAAGGAAACAGGAGTAGGCTGCTCAGATTGTGTCTGTGGATTAATTATTCACGGCCTTGGCTTTTCTATCCAATGACCCCAGTAAAGAAGCACAAATTATTTAGCGAGCTGCCAGATCGGCGTTTGGTGTGAGGGCATGAAGCATCCGTTCCCACTGACTGAGGTATCAGAGGAGGCATGTGAGCCCTGCTTAAGGCAGACACACACAGGCACGCAGACACATACACACACACAGTGAGCTGCTGCATGACAAAGAGAGGACCTTGTGTGTATTCATGGGCAGGATCAGATCAGGGTACAAGGGTACGGTTTCCCTCCCTGGCCGATGTCCAAACACACACGCAGACACACACACCAAATTAGATGAGATGAGGAGGGTATAATTGAACTTCTTGTTTGTTAGCAACAGTGGCTAAATGAGTGTTTTTAGAAACCAAAATCCAGATGCAACTGAAGCTGAGACCTTGAAAGACCTGCTCTGTGAGGGATGCTGACCTTATAGCCTTTGCCACTGAGTTCAGATAGTCGTGTGACTTTTACTGGTTACCCGTTACTTTTAAGAGGTGGAAAAGCTGCATGTAGGTGTTTTCCATTAGGTTCATTAGGTCACTACTGGGTGAACTGGTGTTTCTAATCAGGTGGAGTAAGACAGACCAATACCTTGGGTGTTGTTGACTAGTAATAATAGGGACATTTATAACACATCCTTTTAGTCCATTTCTGGTGTCGTTGTAGCAATTATTGCTCATAACTTAATCGAGTGACAAAATGGTGAGATCAGATGCCATTTTTAGAGAAGCATAATTGTCAACCTGCCTGTGACGTTATTTCTGCAGCACACAGTGACTTGAACCAAGCGGTATATTTTTCACAGCCACTCAAAAGGTGTCATAATTTCAGAGTGTGCCCATGAGAGAGAGAGAGAGAGAGAGAGAGAGAGAGAGAGAGAGAGAGAGAGAGAGAGAGAGAGAGAGAGAGAGAGAGAGAGAGAGAGAGAGAGAGAGAGAGAGAGAGAGAGAGAGAGAGAGAGAGAGAGAGAGAGAGAGAGAGAGAGAGAGAGAGAGAGAGAAGAGTTGGAGAGAAAAGGAGGTGTTACCCTTGATCTTGTTAGTGGTGATTGGGGTCGCTCAGACCTCACACTGGGCTGTGGGTGTAATTGCCTCTGGCAGGCCCGTAACGTGGGGATAGGGGAGGAGGAGAGTGCCATGCCTTTGTTTGTGGCAGTCACCACATGTCTGCCTGTGTGGCACTGTACTGCCTGCCTGCATTCCCAGGCGTGGGGGCCAGGGCCTGGCAACAGGGAGATGATCGTTATAGCACTGGTGTTGGCTTTTAAAAGGCCTTTTAATGGGAATGCATTTCACAGGCGAGAGCAGCAAGGTTTCAGGAAACCAACATCACAGCACCACTGGGGCACAGGAGTTCAGCTCAGACTGAAGGAGCCTCCAACCGTGGAGAAAGCCTTCCACCTACTGGTGATCGAGAGGATTATCAGGAGAGGGATTTGTTGACTTAATAATTATCACCATCAGCACATTTCAGTTCAATGTTAAATTATAGTTCATTATAGTTATTATAATATTGTGTATCTGTTGCATGGCAAAGACAAGTATTGTCTACTAGTCTAGTGTAGACCTATGTAAAACAGTTATTGTATGCTATAGGATAATGTTGATGTACCCACTGAAAGTAAATGTTATTTCCTATTCTTTTTGAAAGAAATGACTTTGCTCTGACAGTATTGTATTCTAAAATCCCAATTTCTATGTTATGTTGTTTAATTCAGTCAACCACTGTTACCTCTCTGGGGCAGTGTAATTACATTGTTATGTTATTCTTCTTTATACGGCATTTGCCTCATTTTCTATTTATCAATGCTATGTAGCCTCATACACAAACAACACATTGGCCATGTCGTCTGCCATGTAAACATGGTTGTAAAGTCATTACTAAAGATTCCTTCAACACGTGACCTTTCTGTTTACCTATAGGCACTTTGACGCTCTTTCTTAATGCATGAATTATGGAGTTGGCTCTACAAATGAAAAGCATTTGATGCCTAATGTGTTTGCCTAAATCATACTCAAGAGTAGGCCTACCTTTAAGTGGATAGTGTAGTCCTGTTCCGCCTGCGGTAAGTGTCTGGTTTAATTTAATTCAATAATCCCGATAGGCCTAAATGAAATAAATCCCTTATGGGACACTCATTTCTTGAGTAGTGAGATCATGTGAAATGAGGTTCACATAGAAAAAATTAGGACATTATGGTTGATTGAGCTTTTACAAAAAGCTGAAATATTAATACTGAGATATTCTTTATGTTTATAATTTTGCTTTAATGAATGAAGGCAACCATGTGGAAAACAATCAGCCACCAAAATGGATGAGAATGATTGTGGGGCTTAGTGAGAGAATGAATTAGCATTTCACCCACTCCCAATGCAAATTGTTTCACTTAAACTTTTTAAATACCATTTTGTGTTCTGACTTAATTTGAATAAAAGCATTTTTAGATAAGAAGCATAAGGCGTGAAGTTAATGGGCAGACTGTCTGTATCTGCAACAGACATTTACTTGTGATATATATTGATTCAAGAGAGAAAATTAGGTAATTAAAAAAGAAAGAAAAGTGTTATGATCTCCTCAGTAAAATAATAATACAGTTTTTGCTGAATTTATATTATTTCAACAATAGAAATAGCCTTATCAAACATTCATTTGAATTAAACATGGATGCTTGTAGAATTCAATAATATATTTTCTATACACATGAATTTTCTCTCACATAAAATGTATTGCCCACACTCATCATTCTCTTAACATCGATTTAGACAAGTGCATGCATATAACAATGGCAAAACAACTATGAAAGAAACACATTTAATTTCGAATTAAATAGCCCAATTAAAAAGGCCAGTTTGTAGTATTTTCATTTTAGTAAATTACATTGTAAAACATGGCAATTTGTAAATTAGGCCTATAAACAGAGATGCAAGAATACAGGCCTACTTAATTTATTTCTGACTCATTTAGAGGCCATCGGTCCACCCTCTACTATCCTCTGTTCACTATAGCTGATTGTACAATGGGGTATTTATGGAAACGAAGATCCCATCATAACTGCAGCTTTGCATATTCTTGTCTTAGGGCGCCCTCCAGTGATATTGGATATTGCTGCATTTCATAAAACGGCTTGATTATCAAAATAGAAACTGTCCACCACCAGGCACAGGTTGATTTACCAAATTGTATCTTGATAATCTGTGTGTTATTTTAACATATTTTATTGTATCCTCTCTCTCTCTCTCTCTCTCTCTCTCTCTCTCTCTCTCTCTCTCTCTCTCTCTCTCTCTCTCTCTCTCTCTCTCCACCAGTCACTACTCACTCTTAACTGAGTAAAATTGAATGAGTTGTCCTTGAACATCTGTTGTTCAGCCAACCCTCAAAGGTAATCACAGTAATGGACTTCTAAGTTATTGACATACATACATAAATAAATGTTTCCAAAGAGACTTGCTCAACGACTTGCCTGCTGCTGCTAACTAATCAATCGTAGTGGCTGCATCTGTTGATGAAAGTTTGTGGAAGTGCAGAGTAAGATATACGTGTATATCGATGCCTGGCAGTGTGACTGCCCGTATAATGAGTGACAGTCACGGCTCCACCGGGACCCAACAGATATGCACACAGACTAGCAGACTTCTTGGCAGTCGAACGCATAGCGTGCGTAACATCACAAACATGTCACTCAATTTCCCCATGACACACAAGCAAGGAAATACATTGACAGTATGTCCATCGACAACACAGCGAGGGTTCGTGCCACTGGAATAGACTGATAATTACAGGTCAAAGGTGTGATCTAATTGATAAAAAGTATTATGGAAAGGTCATGTTCATCTCCTGTACACCCAGCTGTCTTCCAGGATTGGATATGGAAAGACCATAGCCTAACGACAGTAAAAACAGCAGTGATGTAGGCCTATAGACCATTATTCTACATTGACAAATGTATTAGAACATGCCAGTATTGCACATTTTCTTTGGATGCATATTCTTGTGACTTGACCTATAGTGAAATGTTCAAATATTTTTAGTGCCTGGGCTTATGACAGCACAAGAACTGTCTGCATTGGAGATGACAGACCACCGAAGCCAGGCTTTTTGGATGACTCCTGCTGCCGAGCAATATTCATAAATTTAATTTCCAATCCGCTCTCCTTTTATTAGTTTGGGTGTTATTAAATGAGATTGCTTCATCTTAATACATTTCCAGGGCTGAGGAATGTGGCTGGGAGCTGATATTCAAATCCAATAACACGGCCTGTACTTAGTGCATGGCACTAATAAATGCCAGCCTAGCTGTGATGCATATGCAGAAGGGTCTCACTCTCTTGAGTCACAGCAGGCAATAATACTCAGGGTGTCCTTCAGAGTGATCGTACTGGGCTGATGTCTCCCTCCACCCCTCTACCCCTCCGTCCCCCTCTCCTATACGTCTGAGGAAGCCCAGGTGACCTGAACAGGAAAAGCAGGTGTCTACACAGAAGTAGAGTCTATTTCCCATATTGATTTGGCTGGATATGGCTCTGGTCATGGTTTTTACACCCAGAGAGAGGACAGTGGCTTTGACCCTCTCCTTTTCAATATATGTCTATTGACCTTTGAGACCTTTTGTATTGGCATTTGGAAAAACAACACTGAGTGGGGTAATTCATTTCAGGACAATACAAATGGCACTATGTGCCTCTGCTCTGTACTGAGTGACATCAACTGAACATTAGTAGACCTACTGCTTGCCAAAGTGAGACATCTACCCCCCTCGGAGCAAAGAAAGCAGGACTGTAGAATGTTGCTTCCCCTCTTTGCCCCTTCAGGGTTAAAGCATTGACATGCCTCTCCCGCTCCCATTTTACTGGAGGAATCAGACAACTGCTCATGTAAAGGTTGCAGCTTAGGAAGCTTAGCCGTTTCACAAAGTGACCTTTACCTTTATTATTAATATTTCTATTTCATTATTATATAGTGAAATCTATGCACATGATCAGCACAATGGATTTCTTTTTCATTAGTTGTGTAAAATGCCAGTCAGTGAGTGTTAGGTATCAGGGATTGGCCCAGCAGATTACCCTAACCCCCTTCCCCCGTCTCCCCCCTGCTCTCCCCCACTGCCACGGCAGGATCTGACAATTGGAATTAATATGCATGGAGATCCTTCTCCTTCATTTGCTGGCTGAGGCTCTCGCCGCCTGGGCAACTTTATCAGGGGTAACATTATCGAGAGCTTTGCCGGGAGCTTCTTCATCATGCTCACATCCGTGTCTGCCCAACACTTGTCACTGTCAATCACAAGGTGATAATACACAGATGATTCTCTCATTTGGTTTAATAAAATCTCCAGGCTTATTTGAACTGCAGTCATTACAGCAAATAATTGCTGCATTGAGATGTTAGCCTGGCCCTAGCCTGAGGGATAAGACAAGACTATTGCTATATGAAGGATTTGGTCGATTTTTTTGTGTGTGTGTGCCTTTTCTGCTCATCTTCCTAAAATGAATATTGCATTTGAATCCAGCTCTGGCTTTTCTTATTTAAACTAACATTGTTATTACTTATTATCTGGACGTGGAGTCATCCGTTCTCACTTTTTTATGTCTGTGCTGTCAAGGCAAATTTCACCAGGGGCTGCCAATTGCAATTTTTAACTGTCATTTAAACCAAATTGAAGATCTGAATCGGTGGGCCTCAAACTCTCTGAAGGAATGGACTGACAGGAGGCATAACTACAGGACATATTTCACCTCAGTTCAAATTCAGGGGCCTATTTATACTGTTCCTCCTCTTGTTGGAAGTTTATGTATATAGACTGACCACCATGTTAACACTAAATGTTATATAAAAACACAATCAATAGGTTACTAAATAGAAACAAATATGTTTGTAAAATTTGACAAATAGTTACTGACACTTGCCAATGGACCTGTCTCAAACAGCTGTATTGAATGGTCCGATTTAACTGGTTCTGTGATGTTGGGTCGTCAGATCAGATGCATGTCTTCTCAATGTGTGTCTGTAGCCTAACTCACAGCTGCACTTTAACCCACTGTGAAAAGAGGATCAGAATAGACTACTCATGGTTGCCACAATAGACAGGAGGATTTCATGGTACTTGATTAATGATTCACTAATGTGAAAGGGTAACATTAGCTCTACAGACTAAGTTCAGATTAATTGTTTTGTTGCTCTAATTGTCTTACATAAGACTGAAAGGCAAATAATGTGTTAAAGTGATGTTGAAATCTGTATCTGTAGTCAAGATTCATTTGATATCAAAGTAGTAGACATAGGTCAAAGGAGTAATCATGGTGTTACCATTTTCAACCTATCAAATGTCATCTCAATAACACTGACCATAGCAGCACTCTCCAGTCTTTCATGTCTTTACTAATGAAGGGCAACAGTTCTAGCGAATAACCATCGACCTGGTAGTGAGGGTCGGTTTGAGATAATTACCCAATGATTATTATGATACACACTATTATCAGTCGGGGAGATGTCATCATACTTTTAAGGGAAATTTCAGGAAATGATTAAGCTCAATCTTTCTTCTCTGATTGTATTAATGTGTTTGTCTAACCATGCAAAGGTCACAATAGTTGATTATAAAAAAAAGAATCAATGCCAAAGACAAAAAAGTCATTAGGAAATCAATGGGGTAGATGTTGTGTGACATTCTCAATGTCTGAGAGATTATCTCAGTGTTGGGGGAAGGCAAAACAGACATCAAGTTATTTGTGTACTTGCTCTGGTCTTTGATTTGTATGTCAAAGGAGTCAGTGACCTTGTGTTGTTGACTGCCCCAACAAAGAAACTGGACGCTAATTGCCTTCGGCACTGAAGTGAACTTGAGGACAAAATAGAATCAGATAATATAACAATAATGAAGTCAATAATTCGTTTTTAGTTTCAAACTTGGACAATGTAATTTATTCTAATTAATTCAATCGGTGATGCATTAAATTAGTTTTTTTCTTCTGAATCATAATTAAGCTTAATTGTCAGGAAATCAATCAATCATCATCATGCAGCAATGGCTACTGAAGCGTGGACCAAAAATTAAACAATGTGATTACAAACAAGAGGCTTGGATGTGTCAACCTCTCTGGACCAAGTCTGTGCATCACACCAGGACAAAATACTTTCTCCTATGGACTTTCATTTCATTTTTTTGTTTCATTTCTGAAAACATACATTTGTACCTGTCCGACTCCACACTCAATGTTAGTTGTCAATCACTGTGACTCCATTAAAGGATTTAACAGGATAAGAAGTCACATATATAGGTGCAGTTAAATTTGGTGAAATGTGCTCGAAATGTTAAATGTGAAATTAAATTAAGTGAAATGTGGGCAGCAGATAGCCTAGTGGTTAGAATGTTGGGACAGTAACTGAAAGGTCTTGGGTTCGAATACCTGAGCCGACAAGGTGAAAAATCTGTCGATGGGCTCTTGAGCAAGGCACTTAACCCTAATTTGCTCCAGGGCTGCCATACTACTATGGCTGACCTGTAAAACAACACATTAAATTATCCTGTAGTCCATCAAAAGGTCAATGATACACTAAGATCCATTCTGAGGGGCAATGGACTATTGGTCATGCAGGCAAAGATAGTAGGCCTACAGTCTAGTTTCCTCATCACAGGAGACTTTGCCTTATGAACATAAACTAGCTAGCTAGCTAAAGAACAATGTCTGCTCCTTTGCTTTGTCAAACAAATCAAAATGCAAAATTAGCTATTCTCATGTTATCTGTGCAGAGTACTCTCACTTATCAACAGATTAATTTGAGATTACACTGGCCACATTTATCTTTTTGGATGACATTGTTTATAATTTAGCTAGCTATGCCTCGCCAAAATGTTCGCTAACTAACGTTAGCTAGCTAGTTAGCTAGCTTCTCACACTCAGCTAAACCATATATTATCTATACTCTTTGGCTAAACAAACTGGTTGACATCAATACATGTTCAATTCCTTTGTTGTTTCAAAAAATCTGTTTTTTATTGAGCTAGTGAAGTACTACAATAATACTTTGCTTACACTTCCTAACTGCCGCCACGCTGTTGTCCGCCATTATTTTGGAAAGTTGGATCACGTGATCCTCAGGAACCAGTTTTTCAAAATGTTATATTGAGAAGTGTCAAATAAATGCACATGCTTACTTATACATGATATGCACGCTATTATTTGTAATATAGTTACCTTTATTCATGTAGTTTACTAATCTCTGTTTCCCTGACAGTGTAGAAGTAGTACCATAACCTGTCCAATAGATGGCAATGTGTAGGCCTGTTCAAAGCACTGAAAATCTGGATTCTGTGACCTTCATATTGTGGTATCTATATCAGAATGATTCTATCAGATTATTTTATGAAAAATCGTCTCAAAAACAGCCAGTTGGATCTGATCCTGGATTGCAAAAAAGAGGATTACAGAATCTGGATCAGAAGTTTTGAAAAACTGGACCCTGGGGATCACCATCAGTGCAGGCATGGTGAAGATGCTCCTAGACGCTGACCTGAGGTCATTTTTGCATTTTCCCCAATGATGGTAAAGGTAAGGATTGGGGGGACGCCCATCCTAGATCTCTCCTAGATCTAGAAAAGATTGCAGTTTTAAAACACATTTCCTGCAATTCAACACATTTTGCCATGATTTATGCCATGTTCATATGATACAGTGGGGGAAAAAAGTATTTAGTCAGCCACCAATTGTGCAAGTTCTCCCACTTAAAAAGATGAGAGAGGCCTGTAATTTTCATCATAGGTACACGTCAACTATGACAGACAAATTGAGATTTTTTTTCTCCAGATATTCACATTGTAGGATTTTTAATGAATTGATTTGCAAATCATGGTGGAAACTAAGTATTTGGTCACCTACAAACAAGCAAGATTTCTGGCTCTCACAGACCTGTAACTTCTTCTTTAAGAGGCTCCTCTGTCCTCCACTCGTTACCTGTATTAATGGCACCTGTTTGAACTTGTTATCAGTATAAAAGACACCTGTCCACAACCTCAAACAGTCACACTCCAAACTCCACTATGGCCAAGACCAAAGAGCTGTCAAAGGACACCAGAAACAAAATTGTAGACCTGCACCAGGCTGGGAAGACAGAATCTGCAATAGGTAAGCAGCTTGGTTTTGAAGAAATCAACTGTGGGAGCAATTATTAGGAAATGGAAGACATACAAGACCACTGATAATCTCCCTCTATCTGGGGCGCCATGCAAGATCTCACCCCATGGGGTCAAAATGATCACAAGAACGGTGAGCAAAAATCCCAGAACCACACGGGGGGACCTAGTGAATGACCTGCAGAGAGCTGGGACCAAAGTAACAAAGCCTACCATCAGTAACACACTACGCCGCCAGGGACTCAAATCCTGCAGTGCCAGACGTGTCCCCCTGCTTAAGCCAGTACATGTCCAGGCCCATCTGAAGTTTGCTAGAGTGCATTTGGATGATCCAGAAGAGGATTGGGAGAATGTCATATGGTCAGATGAAACCAAAATAGAACTTTTTGGTAAAAACTCAACTCGTCATGTTTGGAGGACAAAGAATGCTGAGTTGCATCCAAAGAACACCATACCTACTGTGAAGCATGGGGGTGGAAACATCATGCTTTGGGGCTGTTTTTCTGCAAAGGGACCAGGACGACTGATCTGTGTAAAGGAAAGAATGAATGGGGCCATGTATCGTGAGATTTTGAGTGAAAACCTCCTTCCATCAGCAAGGGCATTGAAGATGAAACGTGGCTGGGTCTTTCAGCATGACAATGATCCCAAACACAACAAAGGAGTGTCTTCGTAAGAAGCATTTCAAGGTCCTGGAGTGGCCTAGCCAGTCTCCAGATCTCAACCCCATAGAAAATCTTTGGAGGGAGTTGAAAGTCCATGTTGCCCAGCGACAGCCCCAAAACATCACTGCTCTAGAGGAGATCTGCATGGAGGAATGGGCCAAAATACCAGCAACAGTGTGTGAAAACCTTGTGAAGACTTACAGAAAACGTTTGACCTGTGTCATTGCCAACAAAGGGTATATAACAAAGTATTGAGAAACGTTTGTTTTTGACCAAATACTTATTTTCCACCATAATTTGCAAATAAATTCATTAAAAATCCTACAATGTGATTTTCTGGAGAGAACAAAATCTCATTTTTTCTGTCATAGTTGTCGTGTACCTATGATGAAAATTACAGGCCTCTCTCATCTTTTTAAGTGGGAGAACTTGCACAATTGGTGGCTGACTAAATACTTTTTTCCCCCACTGTATCTATAAGGTGAATGCACCAATTTGTAAGTCGCTCTGGAAAAGAGTGTCTGCTAAATGACGTAAATGTAAAATGTAAATATCTGAGTGAGAGTGACTAACAAAATCAATGTCTGGACACTATACGGTTCAAATATAGCACTGTGTCATAGGACGCATAAATTGTCATACCAAAATACCTTATAATGTAAAAGACAAATATCTTATAATCTTCCTTCTGGTGGACACTTTGGAAAAAATCAAACATACAATATGTTTATTCAAAAGGTCAAGAGAGATGCAAGTAAATTTGGTCCAAAAATCATACTTTATTCATAACAAATATCACAATGAAGTCATTATTCAAATTGATGGGGGTGCTATTTTAAAGCCACCGCGCCGCCACTCCCCCACTGTTGTAAAACTTATTTTGGAAGCTATAGAAATGCATGTACTATCTATAATGTTTTAGCCACATTTATTCTATTACAGACACCTTAATGCATACTTTTAAATTGTATTATGTGAGCTAAACATAAATAAAATAAATGAAAAAACAACATTAAATTGTTCTCCTTAAAGTACAATTTTTAGAAAGTACTAATGTTACTGTCCCCACTACAACATATATTTTTTAATACATACAATTTATGGCCGACCGGTGGCTTCAAAGCCTCTCCATGGCCAAAACATAGCATCTGCAATCCAGGGTTTATAAACTCAGCAAAAAAAGAAACATCCCTTTTTCAGGACCCTGTCTTTCAAAAACAATTTGTAAAAATCCAAATAACTTCACAGATCTTCATTGTAAAGGGTTTAAACACTGTTTCCCATGCTTGTTCAATGAACCATAAATAATTAATGAACATGCACCTGTGGAACGTAACAGCTTACAGACGGTAGGTAATTATGGTCACAGATATGAAAACTTAGGACACTAAAGAGGCCTTTCTACTGACTCTGAAAAACACCAAAATAATCTGGCAAATCTGGTGCAGTCCATGAGGAGGAGATGCACTGCAGTACTTAATGCAGCTGGTGGCCACACCAGATAATGACTGTTACTCTTTGTTCAGGGACACATTATTCAATTTCTGTTAGTCACATGTCTGTGGAACTTGTTCAGTTTATGTCTCAGTTGTTCAATCTTGTTATGTTCATACACATATTTACACATGTTAAGTTTGCTGAAAATAAATGCAGTTGACAGTGAGAGGATGTTTATTTTTTTGTTGAGTTTATATGTCACTGGTAGCAACATAGCAGTTCCAAAAGCCCTGGTCTGTCATAGAAAGCTTATGTAAAGTAAGATCGCCTGAAAGGTAAAAAATACGGCCATTTTGGGCTCTAAAATGCGTTTATTATGATCAAGTTCGATCCCCATTATTTTAAAGTTAATTCTACAAATCCAGATATTGAATTAAATAATGATCCATTCTGACTACAGCGTTGCTCGTCACACAGGACCACGTGCTGACACAGACCAATCACGGGTCGGCAGGCTACACGCAGGCTCCCTGTTGACTCGCTCGGGCAGGATGAAAACGACTACATTGACCATGAACCTTTGCTAGTTACGGCCACTTTCACTATGATCCGTGGCGTTGTTTTGGTGCGGTCTGAGAGGAAGAGGAAGAGAGAGGCCCAACTCGGCGGAAAATATGTCTCCCTCCAGCAGGTGGCGTTTTTTTTGCCACCAAGCAAGGACTTTTTGTATGGAGGTCAATGAGAGAGTATTGAATTTGGTCAACAACAAAAAACGAATGGCTTATTTGCTATGTGAGCTTTATTTGATCTAATATAAGTTTCGTAATGCTTAAGTTGTTACTAGTGTAGATTTTTAAATTTAGCAGACGCTCTTATCCAGAGCGATTTATAGTATTGAGTCCATATATTTTCATACTGCTCCCCCTTGGTAATCGAACACACAACCCAGGCATTGCAAGCACCAACTGAGCTACAGTGTACTGATATAAGTAAGACACGTGATATCCAGGCTACTTTTAGAAAAACACTTTATATCGGAGTTGTCTTGAGATGGCTATGCATATTCAAGAATGAGGCTAGTAGCACATCATCTCTCTGCATTGAATACAGGCGGTTGAGGTCAACAACCCTCATCAAATATTTAAAAATAGATTACAATAATGAGATGCATCCACCAATCCAAAGAAAGGATAGGCGGGAGCGAGACAGCCCGCCGTTCTGCTTTGTGGTTAGGGCGGAGAGACATGTATCGTACATGTATATGTTTATCCATCATCTTTGGTGCCATTCAGCAATATGGCGCAATCGGGAGTTTTCCATAGGAATTGTGGATGACGTCAGCACTATCACTATCTACTGGTTTTAATGTCTATGGTTGTGCCGCGTTCAAAACAACTGTGAACTCGGAATAATACGAGGTCAAATCATGAAGTCAGTGATCTTCAGGTGGAATGTCGGAGCTCTAGAATCAGGGCCGAGTTCCCGAGTTGGAATTCCTAGTCAGATGACCATTCAAAACGATTTTTTCCAATCTGGAGCTCGTTTTTTTCCGAGTTCCCAGTTGTTTTGAACGAACTTAAGTCAGAAGTCGAAGATTTCCAAGTTCCCAGTTGTTTTGAACAAGCATTATACCTCAGAATTAAAGTGTTTCTGGATACCTTTACCTGGGTTTTTCTTTGTGATGATAGCCAAAGGGTTTCACTGGGAATATATTTCAGCTAGTTTGATCTGGTTCTTGATACCGTGTCTTGTTTTGACGTGTTTTGACTGATGTCACGTCTATGCTAATATGGCAAAAATTCGCTAGCTAACTAATGTTAACCAACAACTGTAACAATGTATTTGAGAGACAACAAGTGCTCATTGTGCAGCTTTATTTATGTTTTAAATAAGCATTGGGGACAAGATTGAGTTTACATGTTGTCAACAAACAAAGCCAACCCCGTCTGTTTTGCCCCATAGTTGCGCACGCTTCGGTTTTGTTGCTAAACTAACCAACCCATCTACACCAGCCGCATTCAACCAGACAGCAATCGGACATCTCCGAGTTTCCTAGTTTCTACCTGCACTTGAACGCGACATAACATTATGACCTACAAAGTGAAAGAACGTCAGCGAATCAAATTTCAGATACTTTAGCCACGCTTTGTTAAAAGCCAATCGAAATATCCCGCGGTGAATAGGAAACGCCCATCAATAGCATTTTGATTGATTTCCGGTGTCTGAGAGATTACTTAGCTAGCCAGCTACCCAAACAATTGCGGTGGACCTTTTTTGTTTTGACCAAGTGTGATTGTAACAACGTCGTTAAAACGCACAGTTTGAAATTGTTCACATAAATGGGCGATTTTTGAACTGGTACTTGTCTGAATTTTCGGAATTCCCCTCCAGGGAAGGTAAGCTGGCAACTGGATAGTATCTTGCAGCTAATGTTAGCTAGCTAGTTAGCTTACAAGTTAGCAGAACTGGTTGGTTTGATACATTTGTGTTGTCTGTAATATTGTCATTAGTTTATCGAGTCGTAAAGTGTAACTATTTCATTATGGGTAATATGCAATGCTAGATTACATCGCCTATCACTATGTGTGCTGGATTTGTTATTGCAAACCTGGCGTCCAGATGCATTAGTTATAGCTAACAAACTCCTGACTGTCTGAACGTATCTTGGTAACAGTCTACAGTAACTAGCTAGCTATATATAGCTAACTATGAGTTGAAAGTCATTTAGCAGAATTGGTTGTTGTTAGTATAGAAACACGTGAACCAACACGAATGCAATGTCAACCTTGCTAGTTTTCAAGCTAGTTGGCATAGTAGTTTGCTATGTAGAGATCTTAGCCAGCAAACGTTAGTTAATTAAGCTGTCAACAACTGCTGTAGCCAAATGCCCTTTGGTAATATACGAATAAAATAATGAATCTAGCTAGGGTAACACTCAACCTCCATGTATAACAACCATTATCACCAGTTCAAGTTTGTAATGTCAGGATTATTTCCTGGTGGGTTTAAAGTGCTTGGCCTGGCAGACTGTAAATTAGGCCTGTTTGACATCACCATGACATGAATGAGGCACATCTCTCTGAGCAGCAGCAGCAGCATGGTCAGCAGATCAGAGAGCCAGCAGCTGTCATTGAGGTCAGGTTGCCCCATTGTGTGTGTGTGTGTGTGTGTGTGTGTGCGCACGCTGAACAGAGGGCCTCATCAGCCATTTGTTGTCAATTCTATCCCCAGTGACGCCAGCGGATGGCACAGGCAACACTTGTCGTGGGACCGATATAGACGGACAACAAGTTGAACCTCCATGAGTAATGAACCTGAACCCATTCTGGAGCATGTCTACCAATACTGGTCGTAAGGTAAGGGAGCGCTCTTCCTCTTCTGCACCGAAAGCCAAGTTCTCTCAAGTTCACCCAACACACAACCGAGAAGGGAGACAAAAAAACAGGATCTTCAAAAGTTCCCAAAGAGACCCCCACACACTGAAAGTAAGCCTAGTGTGGTCTAAATGTCTCCCTAACATTTTCCTGCGAAGATGGCATGACTTTCTTGAAGCTTTGTCATTTTACTCCTGTTACCACCTGTCTTTAGTTTGAGAGAAATCTTGGAGGACCGGAATTGTGGCATTGGAATGTCTAACTTGAGGTGTGTGGTGTCCTCTAACACATTAGGTCTACTCATGTCTTTTCGATAACTATTTGCCGGTGACACGTCTTTTCAATCAATTCCTGAAAGAGGGCTGTTTCAGTGTCGCCTTTTACTGCCTGGTGCTCTGTAGGGCTGTGACGATACCAGCATTGCAAAATGAAAACACGAAGCTAACACTTTGGTCCTTAAATAACCTGCTGTATGTAAAATATTGTGTGCTATAGCTTGGGGAAAATTATTTGACTAGATGACAACATAATGATTGTTTCCAACATTATGGCTGTTTTCCTAAAGAAGGTAAATCCGCTTCGTGTTTTGTTTCCTTGCCACTATACTAATGAGTATCGCGATACTGGTATCGTTCCACACCTAGTGCTCTGGAAGTTGCAGCTATAGTCAGACATGTGACTTGTCACAACACATGCATGGTTGTTGCAGGAGGAGCCTGTTGCTCCTGGGAAATCCACTTGAATGTAGGTGTTAAACTGTAGTTTGATGAGAGCAATGGTGAACTTCTCAAATGTGCAGTGCATTTGTTTTAGATTTGCTAATTGCAAGGATCTGGTTGGTTGAAAAGCTCTTGTGCCGTGCATCTGCTGTTTGTTATTGCCATTGTCTGTTACCTACCTCAACGACTACTGCGAGAAAGGGAGGCACCGACTTCCAGTTTAGCATTCAGGCGTCACATTGGAAAAGTAGCTCTGCCCATAGTAAATAGGTGTGAATACTCTCTGCCTTGTCAGATGACCGGTTCACTCATTGCTCTGTGCCTCCTAAAAACAATAATAATTCTACAATGTGTTTTGCTTCATGGCACTCGCTGTGCGCTACCTGAATTCATTCCATAGTTGCGTTAGTCGCAGAGGGACAGGCCTTGAGGGTTTGTTGCTGATGCGTTCCTTAACTTACTGGCATCCCTCCTGCTGTGAACTAGCCCATCCTCCTCCCCTGTGCTTCCCACAAATCTGGCATTGGCAGGATATGATGAGGCCTGTATTTAGGGATGCTCTCTGGGTGCTCTCTCACCTCCCGTGGAATGAGGAAACTGATGCCAGACGAGACGATCTCTGAAACCTGAGGTCGTCACCTTATGCCTATTGCCCAGGGCTCTACGTGCTCCCACTGCTGTCTGTGTTGCCTTGTAGTTCGACAACAGAGCTAGCCTCTGTCTAGGCACATAGATGTAACTAACATAGACTTGCTTGAAATTGCATTGTCTGCATTGTCTACCTGTGTCTTGTGATTCCACAACATATGGTGAATAGATGTTTGACTCAGTGTTTTTAATCTAGGCATACTCCCCCCCTCGGAATAATCAATGCTACCAGTTTGTACTTCCTAGACATGAGTTGTTAAATTCCTTTGTTTCACTCTCTTCTGGTGAGCAGAGATCTGACGGTGAGGAACAGACTGGACAGCAGAGTGGAGAGCAGCAGCAAAGAGCCAGTCCAGCCCGGCCTAGCTTTGGGAAGAAGCAGCTTCCCTCCATCCCTAAGAATGCAGTCCCCATCACCAAGCCTGCCTCTCCTGCCGCCACGGCCCAGTTGGCCAATGGCACACACGCCTCCTACGGTCCATTCTACCTGGAGTACTCGCTGCTGGCTGAGTTGTAAGTACTGGCCACAGATCAGACTTTATTTTGGGTAGTGGATGTATTACATACACTGGCTCTGTTTGAATACCTTTAAAATGCACCCTCCCTCCTTTTATAGAGGTAATCACTTATCTGTATGCGACTGGATAAGTAAAGGTAAGATTTGTTTTCATCAATCCAAACATGTCAGATCATTGATCAGCCTACCTGGAAGGAAGCAAGAAGGCTGCATCTTCAATGTATTTGAACAGAGGCCACTATGTTATGTAGTGCATTTAGAGAAGCTGTTGACTAAAACACACTGTTAATTTCCATATCAATTTTCTGCTGCATTGATTTAATTCCATGTTACTCTTTGACCCACAGCACGCTAGTGATCAAGCAAAAACTGCCTGGAATCTATGTGCAGCCATCCTACAAATCAGCATTGAGTAAGAGCCTAATCTGTTCTCCTGTTTGTCTACATAATCTATACATAACCTATACAAAATGAAAACAAAGGGATCCTGAGATTTAATATTTTTTCCAGTGTGGTTCGGGGTCATTTTCATAAGACATGGCTTGTACCAGGATGGAGTCTTCAAGTTCACTGTGTATATTCCAGATAACTATCCTGATGGCGAATGTCCTGTGAGTACTTTAGTGGACCTGCTGTAACACTACGACACAGCTGTTTACACAAAATAAAGCCATTTATTTGGTACATTACAAAACTTAATTTGTTCAGCATCTCCTGCTTTTGTGCCAAAGGCTGAGACTGATTGGTTTAGTGACTATCATATGGTGGTACATTGAAATGCTGTGTTTAGGTATTTATGCAGTATTCTAACCAGTACTATGTTCTCTCCTGTACCACCATTTAGAGAGTGGTGTTTGATATCCCAGTCTTCCACCCGCTAGTGGACCCTGTTTCAGGAGAGCTTGATGTCAGGCGAGCCTTCACCAAGTGGAGGTCAGTACATGGCTTCTATGCCTAGATCATTCAATCCAAATGAATGAGGAAGATTTGGAAGTGGTGTTTGTCAGGTACATGTGGCTTGATATTTTTCCATTAGTGTAATGTCTGCTCCACCATGTACTAGCCACTACCATACAACCTACACATCCCCATGATGGGCTAAATGCAGTTACTACCTTTTGATCTATGATAATGTTACTGTATCATGTTGTGATTCATATCTGTTCACTCAGGATGTTGTAGTGTGATGTCCTGGTGGTAAATAGTGATTCAGTGCTGTCCCTGAGAGGTGTACTGTGTGGGGCTCTCTGTAGTGTGCCTTAGTTATAACTGGCATGCGTCACATGAAGGCCCAGTGTTTACTGTGACTGCTGTTCCAGCTCCGTTCCTCATGGCCTGTTTGTTCAGCTGGACAGTGACACAGCCTTGAGCGGTTTACTCTTCTCTTAAACCTCAGTCTCTATCAGCTGGAGGTGGATTTATAGGGCCTCCGCTCAGCACTGTACCTTTTAATGAATGGGGATAGTTGTCCATGACATTCTCACTGGAAACCTGTCTGTCATTATGGTGTATATGGCTCACTGGTTGTGCATTACTGGTGTTTGAACAGTGTTACTGTTGGGCATTTCACTAGTCTGAGATGAACCTATGCCCCATGGATTGCCTTTGTGATATTTCTGGATTTACTGTAACTGTAGTTGTATTTGGTTTGCCATTATGTTGAGAGAATCATAATGTCTCCCCTCTCCCTGTGGACATGAAGGCGTAATCACAACCACATATGGCAGGTCTTGATGTACGCACGCACAGTGTTCTACAAGATCAACACCATGGAACCACTCAACCCAGAAGCTGCTGTTCTGTAAGTCTCAACTAGTTCCCTTTCTCCTCACACCCTCCTTCCTTCTCTTCCTCCAGGGTCACTGGGGCACCCTCCTGTACAGGGTCACGCGTACGCATGTGGTCTGGGTCAGTTTATATAGGTGAACAAGCGTGCTCCTATTGTGTACCGTAAAACTTCAATTAATAGCGCAGACGTTTATTTGCTTCAATCACTGAACATAACTGGTGCTTATTCGAGACGGGCTTCTATTTGAGCCAGGTGTGTATTTCCTTAATGCACACAGCTTATGCTCAATAAAATGTTGAAAAGACTACCACACTGTTAATTGTGACCAGTATAAACACAACAAATCCATCGCAGATCAGACTTGCAAAGACCAGGCTGTCGATCATACACCACTGATTTTGCGCTTCGGCACCATGGAGCGCTTGAATTTGACGTTTTATGTTTGGTGGTGCCATGGCGAGCAATGTTTTTAATGCACAACTGTGGGAATATCAGTTGTGTCCATGGTAACCTCGTAAAGAATTCATTTAGACCCATGTTAATTTGCTGAAATGTGTGGCGATGCCCGGCTATTAAAAGGGACAGGCGGCTATTTGAGACTCTCTGTTTAATTGAAGTGTTACGGTATTCTGTTATAAGTCAGTTTATTTTAATTCCCTGAGTTTATGACTTAGATTGTGGCCAGGTGGGGGTAATTATCACTCCACACTGTAGTGACTGGCAAATTGCTTGTATAATCACACTGTTTAAGGTACGACAAGGATGTTCAGTTGTTCAAAAGCAAGGTGGTAGAAAGCGTCAAACTATGCAACAGTCACCTCTTCGACCAGCCCAAGATGGACGATCCTTATGCAATAAGGTTGGTAGTAGGAAATGCTCCTCATTCCTGGAATTCCATTTATCATTCTCATAGCTCACGAACAGTCTGTACATTGTCTTTTAAAAAATTGATGTCAATAAGAAACCTTATGCAGCATATGAAAGGAGATGCAATAAATGGTTGTTGTGAACTTGGTTTCTCTTGTGTTTTTTTTGCTGCTTTTTCCAGTTTCTCTTCATGGAACCCAGCGGTCCACGACGAGGCGAAGGAACGGATGTTCACACATAAAGTTAGTTTTTCCTAAACCCCAGAAGTGTGCTTTTCAGAGTTATGTAAAAGGACACAAAGCTCTGAGTTGGGTTCCTGCTGAGCTCACTCTCCCAAAAGGGGCTTGTTTTACCTGAATGAGAGCCAGCAGGGCTATGATTGGTCAAGCTGTCTGAGCTGGCATTTGTTTCCATGGTGCTAGCTGACCAGTGTGGTAATGTGTCTCTTTTATTCTAGAGACGGCCTGAGGATCACCACAAGGGCCTGCAGGTGTCAGGACTGTCTTGGGTGAAGCCCGGATCCACACAGCCCTTCAGCAAAGACGACAATCCCCCACTGAGCTGAGCTGAACCTGTAGCCTGCAGTCCTGGTCAGCAGCCACTAGAGAAAGATGCAGAGCAGAATGCCACGCCACAGACTAGCTTCAGCAGCCGTTCAGTCGTGTGAATAGGAACTGACCCAGTTGAATGGACTTCATTTTACGTTGCAACACTTGCGCTCAGCTTTAAACGCATTATAGGCATCTTGTGCTCAAACAGCTATAGAACTAAAAATGTGTATCTTATGTAAGTAAATCAACAATGACAACTGGTTGTCTTAGTAACACAGGCTTCAATGCAATCAGAGCTTTTTCCCTTTATTTTCTCTGCTCTTTGCACATGCTTGGGTTTGGTCTAGACAGATAACCACTCAAAGCTGGTTGAAAGGCGAGAATAAAAATCTGCATTAATTATAGGTATACTGTATGGGTGGGCTATGGATTCATGACTGCTTGTTAAGGTGGGCTCAGGACAGTTATTGTTAATTATTGGGACTTGGAATGTTTTGAATGACTTCAGACTGAGGATGGACTCTAACCTTGAGTATTCTTTTATGTGATTTTTTTCTAAACCTATTTTACTGTCAAATTAGAGCAACACTACACTTTGCGTTGGGTGGGGTGGGGGCAATTTACAATATTTTGGATTGCAGTTTAGTATCTTTATTATTTCTCTTTACTGTGTAAACTATAGAGGTCAGATGGGTAATATATATTGCAGACTGCACAGCAGGCAAGTATGGTTTTAATGAATATGGTAAGTTCAATAATCACTTCTGTATCTTTACATTGCTTTTAATTCCTTTTGAATGTTCTATTTACTCTTAATGAGCTGATTAAAGGTTTGATGTGTAAATATAAAAAATGGCTGCTGTGGGAATGGCTGCCCTCAACAGACATTGTTGGGTACTTGGCACTATTTATATTGCTGTGAAATGAAGTAAACACATGCTGCGGTCTGGACTGTCGAATTTGGCGAAACAATGTGTGTGTTTCTCATTTTACCTTTCCTATGTGGAACCAAAACCTCAGTCATCAGTTTGTGCTGTATAGGCAATGAGTTTTGAAAGCTTTTCTTTGAAAGGAAGTAAACTAAACCATGCATACCAATGACTGTATATTTGTGATGTAATTTACATGCATGTTGTGATTTAGTTAGCACTGTTTGCCATGGACTAGCTGTGGAGATATAATTAGCCTTTATTCATCACATAAGGGTGTGTGGGTCATGTGCTTTAAATGGTGGATGGGTTACTTATGTTGGCTGTATATACCAGGGGTATTCAACTCTTAAAGATGCTACATGGTCAATCCGTCATCTGCATTGGTCATGTAGCATTTATAGTGATACGCCTCTGCAGAAGTCAGGGAGGGCATTCATTCATTCTTGTGCTTCGTGGGGCAGAGCTGTTGTCAAGGAAGTGAGTTTTGTTTATACAGTACCTCCCGCCCCCACCTACCGTCAACCAATCAAGCCAATGTGGAGCAGTATTGAGGCCTCCACATTGTTACAGAGCTCAATTTGGTGTTGCCAACTTTGTCGCTATATTTAGCGAGTATTCAGACCCCTCTAGCGACACGTTTTCAAAAAAGCGACTAGCGACAAATCTAGCGGCTTTTTCTGGTGTTATTGGAGACTGACGTGAAAGGGCGTATCGTTCTTACTCTTCTCAACGAGCAGCGGGTGCTGCCGTCCCACCCCTGTCCCAAAGCACTCACAGGCGGCCCAGTCCTCGCGCAGCTTTTTACTCACTTTTTGTCTCTCCCACGACGCTATTCCTCTCCTACAGCGTCCATCACAATTACGTGCACATGGCCAAATACACAAATTAGGCGATGACGTCATTTAGCGACTTTTAGGACAGCCAATAGCTACTTTCCTTACTGAGGAGTTGGCAACACCTGCCTCTACGTGGCTCCGCAAATGCCTCACACCATCCATACCGTGCCTCCAACCATAATTTCAGATCATATCTTTGCTCTTAGTAAATTATCTAGCTAGATTAGTTGATAACCAGGGGTGAACAGAACAAGGACCAACAAGTTGAACACTAATGACGTTAGTGTTGAAAAATGAATTAACACGTTCGCAAAGACAGACAATTTATGCTTGATCTGTAAATCTACGGAAGCACGGTTCCCGCTCAGCCCAGTCAAAACTATTCGCTGCTCTGGCACCCCAATGGTGGAACAAGCTCCCCCACGACGCCAGGACAGCGGAGTCACTGACCACCTCCCGGAGACACTTGAAACCCTACCACTTTAAGGAATACCTGGAAAGTAATCCTTCTACCCCCCTCCCCCACCCCCCCATAAAAAAAAAAAGTGGTTGTCCCACTGGCTATCATAAATTGAATGCACCAACTTGTAAATCTCTCTGGATGAGAGCCTCTGCTAAATGACGTAAATGTAAATGTGATCGGAAGGTCCGAATGTAGGGTGTGAAGCAATTGAGGGCCCTCCAGAGGCATGCAGAGGCCAAAAAGGTTAATGATTAACTTTCCCCAGTAATACTTTCAGAAATGAAGGCATGTGCTTTGATTTAACTTTCAGATTAATCAAAAGGAGCGCTTTGAAGTTGGGTGTATGTGTGAAAAATCTGGTTGGATCACAGAGTTTAGAAAACCATTTCACTATTTCTGGGCTCATGCTGTCATGCATAGACTTCTATGGTTCCACATCAAGACCATAGTGACTTGGTTTAGCAGTACCTTCACGAGCCACCGGGGGTCGCCACACACTGACGACAGGTTGCCAAGTTATTTTCCCACTATCTCGCCTGTCAGAGTCAACATTATTATCCGGGAGACTACAGGTTTGAGTAGTAAAAGTAAAACCTCCGCGGATTGGCTTCAGCCCTACCGCGGCCATCTTGTGTGTCATGCCTTTATAACAATTTTTGTCTAATATTTGTCATTTTATTTTACATTTGAGAAGTTATGGCACAAAATTGAATATGACATTTTGTCCATGTGGAATCGGCTCCAAATGTAATCTGAGATTATAAAAATTGAACGAATCCTCAACTGTCCAATCAGAGAGCAAGTAACTGATATGCAAATTGGTGTCATCATCGATTCGTCACGTCAGCAGCAGTAGAACCGCAATGGTCAACTAGTTAATAACTTCGCTCTTATAATTTTCAGTCAACGGATTTTGCTTCACTTCGGTAAGTAATGCAATAATTGTATCGTCATAAATAGAAAGTATTTGCTCCACACAGAGCTTTGAACTCTGGTAGCAAACTGTCATTCTAATGACTGAGAGACAGTGAAACTCAGCTGTGGTCACTAGCAGTGGGAATCCCGGTCTGAAAATCACCCAACTAGCTACAATATCAATGAAATGGCTCGCGGAACATTGTGAGTTATCCCATTTCCATAATCGTTTTTCAGAGTTCGAAATATTACACTCTTGTTGCTAAAGTTCTTGACGGCGTTTCGTTATGGAGGTCCTGAACTGACAGCGACCCGCTGTGATGGTAAGAGCCTCGAGCCAGCTCAGAATCGTTACCATGAATGTGAATGCAGAGGATAAAGTGATATCAGTCGGGAGTCTCAACGAAAACTAAACTCGGTCGGGTCCATCAACAACTGGTTTAACTGTCTGTGGTCAATCTATTGCATTGTTCTTAATGAATGACTGTCGACCCCCATCCACCTCCTCCCTCCTCTCCTACTCAGCAGAGGCGTCACGACACCACTGAAGTCGAGAGGAGAGGTGCTTGGAAGGAAAGACAAGTGGGGACACGTGTGCGATTCGAGTCTCGAGAAGAACAAATGATGTAAAAAATCCCTAAGGCTTTGCACCTGTCTTTCAGATTCAGAAAGTTAAGATTCAGCTAATTTCTCTAACTAGGTAGCTAGCTACCTGTTGGCACAGGGGAACACATCGAGTGTCAAGCAGCCTTTTACTAGGAGGTGCAGCAAGGCCATTGTGAAGATTCGATGCTCAGATAGCCACGAGCCATAGCTGCACTCAGAGGATGCTGAGGTTAGTGGCCATTACAGACAGGCTTCTTTCTATCATGGGTTCATTGTTGTTAGATTATCGCTGTGCCACATAAACCGGGTGTGGATAATTGAGGGATTCTAGAAGCTATTCTGAAGTAAAATTCCACAATGCAAAACGATACTTGTTAACCTTTCTTACTTCGTAATAATACCGCTATTCCTGGGATTATTCCTATTTAGCGACTCTACAAACTAGTATAATCAGCACCCAGCTGATTAAAGCCGATTGATGATTATCATGGATGTCCGTTGCACGTAGATGTAGATAGTTTGTGCAAATTATATTTTGATACCTGAATCCATGATGGAGTTGGATCTTCGACAGACGATGGGGTTGTGAGTTTGGACAGTTTAATGCTACATTGTTTCTGTCTCTATTTATCTGTGGCAGCACTTGTTATCAGTATTTTTGTTGTTGAGGGTGCTTAGATAAGTCACCGGGACTCTGAAATTGACGACGCCTATTTATTTGTTGTGTATAGGGGGTTGAAGTAGCAGGTGTGGGTTGGCGATATCATGCTACTTGAGGCAAAAAGGCATAGACTCCTGATAAACAAAGAAAGAAGCAAGCGTTTTGCAGAGGTAGCTAGCCCACTGGGCACATACTTAAATTCAACGTCTATTCCACGTTGGTTCAACGTAATTTCATTGCAATGACGTGTAAACAACGTTGATTCAACCAGTGTGTGACCAGTGGGAATCTAAATGTAAGCAGGAAGCGCAGCACAAACACGAATGCATTTATATTGCACTGACTATGATGGGACCTGTTGAATGTGCTCTGGAATTGCCCTTGATCCGTTTTCTTGGAGTGAAATTCATCTCCATTCTCAAATGATGCTTTTTTAACAAAGAAAGAGTTGATTCAGGTGGGTGTCTTTCGTTATTGGTGGGCCTGTTATTACACAATACTTTTAAGGGTAGAGCCTACATATAAACCAGCCAAACAAATAGTCTACATTCGATTTGGCTGTGAATTATGGTTTACATTTTAAGGTGGGTTTCACTGTAGCTAAAAAATGAACTCCAGAGTCTAACTAGAGCTTGTTTCACTGCAGATCTGGGTGCAACATCAACTTATAAAGACGTTCTAGAATGCATCAAGTCTCCAAGGGTAATGCTGAACATTAACCAAACAACTGATTGATAGACGTTGGTTAAATTATTTGAATAACATTTCGTATATAGAGATAAATCAGATCCAGCCTGAACTGTGCAATGTAGTAGGGAGTTGTAGTTTCCAACAGGCCAATATTCTACATAGTTTAGCGCATCAAATGTGGTAATTAACTAAAATGTCCATAATCCATTGCACATCTACTAGTCCAGTCTGTGTTTCTTTCACGCCTGCTACAGAAGAGACAGAAGAATGCGCGATCATGAGGTGATATAGAGAGAAGCTGTTGCTTCGTGCGTTATCTCTACCTGAAAATATGTCTTATTTACTTTGAAGAACTACAAAATAGTGATTTTGTCAGACAGCATAGGCAGCAGCTCTATAGAGATGAGATGATGACTTGGAATAAAATAATGAAGTCATCAAATAAAACAAATGTAATATACACAACAACTGAAATTTGTAAAGCAATGTGAATAAATGATGGTTAATAAGTGATAAGCAGTAATGGGCAGTCACTACCATCATGGGACAACATTGTAGAATAATAGTGAAGACATCAAAACTATGAAATAACACAAATGGAATCATGTAGTAACCAAAAAGTGTTAAACAAATCAAAATATATTTTATATTTGAGATTCTTCAAATAGCCACCCTTTGCCTTGATGACAGCTTTGCACACTCTTGGCTTTCTCTCAAAATACAATGTTTTGACATTGTCTTTTGTTTGGAGCGCTCCTGTCATTGTTGAGTAAGGACGCGTACCTGATTACTCAAATAAGTAGGCCTATAGGCTACCTGTCCTGCGCGCAAATGTAGGCATATTAATGTGTCCATTTAGAGATCTGATAGTATTTGTGATTGGCTTAACACACCACCACTAATAAGCTATAGAGCACCTCAAACAGCAAGCAAACAAAGTATGTTTTTACAGTGCCTCGCAAAAGTATTCATCCCCCTTGGCGTTTTTTCTATTTTGTTGCATAACAATCTGTCATTTCAATGGATTTTTATTTGGATTTCATGTAATGGACATACACAAAATAGTCCAAATTTGTGAAGTGAAATGAAAAAAATTACTTGTAAAAAAAATCCCCCCCCCCAAAAAACAGAAAAGTGGTGCATGCATATGTATTCACCCCCTTTGCTATGAAGCCCCAAAATAAGATCTGGTGCAACCAATTACCTTCAGAAGTCACACAATTAGTTAAATAAAGTCCACCTGTGTGCAATCTAAGTGTCACATGATCTGTCACATGATCTCAGTATATATACACCTGTTCTGAAAGGCCAAAGAGTCTGCAACACCACTAAGCAAGGGGCACCACCAAGCAAGCGGCACCACGAAGACCAAGGAGCTCTCCAAACAGGTAAGGGACAAAGTTTTGGAGAAGTACAGATCAGGGTTGGGTTATAAAAAAATATCAGAAACTTTGAACATCCCACGGAGCACCATTAAATCCATTATAAAAAAATTGAAAGAATATGGCACCACAACAAACCTGCCAAGAGAGGGCTGCCCACCAAAACTCACGGACCAGGCAAGGAGGGCATTAATCAGAGAGGCAACAAAGAGACCAAAGATAACCCTGAAGGAGCTGCAAAGCTCCACAGCAGAGATTGGAGTATCTGTCCATAGGACCACTTTAAGCCGTACACTCCACAGAGCTGGGCTTTACGGAAGAGTGGCCAGAAAAAAGCCATTGCTTAAAGAAAAAAATAAGCAAACATGTTTGGTGTTCACCAAAAGGCACGTGGGAGACTCCCCAAACATATGTAAGAAGGTACTCTGGTCAGATGAGACTAAAATTGATTTTTTTGGCCATCAAGGAAAACCATATGTCTGGCGCAAACCCAACACCTCTCATCACCCCGAGAACACCACCCCCACAGTGAAGCATGGTGGTGGCAGCATCATGCTTTGGGGATGTTTTTCATCGGCAGGGACTGGGAAACTGGTCAGAATTGAAGGAATGATGGATGGCGCTAAATACAGGGAAATTCTTGAAGGAAACCTGTTTCAGTCTTCCAGAGATTTAAGACTGGGACAGAGGTTCACCTTCCAGCAGGACAATGACCCTAAGCATACTGCTAAAGCAACACTTGAGTGGTTTAAGGGGAAACATTTAAATGTCTTGGAATGGCCTTGTCAAAGCCCAGACCTCAATCCAGTTGAGAATCTGAGGTCCTCTGTAGCTCAATTGGTAGAGCATGGCGCTTGTAACGCCAGGGTAGTGGGTTCGATCCCCGGGACCACACATACGTAAAAATGTATGCACACATGACTGTAAGTCGCTTTGGATAAAAGCGTCTGCTAAATGGCATATTATTATATTATTGTTATTATTGTATGACTTAAAGATTGCTGTATACCAGCGGAACCCATCCAACTTGAAGGAGCTGGAGCAGTTTTGCCTTGAAGAATGGGCAAAAATCCCTGTGGCTAGATGTGCCAATCTTATAGAGACATACCCCAAGAGACTTGCAACTGTAATTGCTGCAAAAGGTGGCTCTACAAAGTATTGACTTTGGGGGGGGGGTGAATAGTTATGCACGCTCGTTTTCTTTTTTTTTTTTTTCTTATTTGTTATTTGTTTCAACCAAAAAGTTATTTTGCATCTTCAAAGTGGTAGGCATGTTGTGTAAATCAAATGATACAAACCCCACCTAAAAATCAATTTTAATTCTAGGTTGTAACGCAACAAAATAGGAAAAATGCCAAGGGGGATGAATACTTTCGCAATCCATTGAGATTGACAATAGTTCCTCAATGTATTTGAAAAATCTTTCCAGCTCTCTCCCTTTCGAAAACCACTCAGCGTGAAAGAGAAAAATGTCATGATCTGATCCAATGGAAATGTCATAAAATAGGCCTACCTGATTACTTCTTATCCCTTGCACAAATAGCCTAAAGCTGTGTCTGTTAGGAGCTCACTGGCAGGAAACTCTGAGGGCCCAGAATATTTCATACAATATTGCAAGTTTGCTAGCGTGAGCTTCTGGCTGGACCCAAGTTAATAGTTGATACAATGTTTCAGGTTCGTTGCAGACATGGATAGCCAATGTGATTTATAGGATATTTATTTTGATCAGGATATTTTCTACCTGCAGGCTGCAATGTTTTTATTTGTTGGTTTATAAGCTATTTTTACATAGTTGGCAATGGCAATAGAAGTTACTTTTTAGGTTTGTATCATTTTCATTAAGATCTGGATAGAATTTTGATTAACCACATGACAATGATTTTGACATACGAAGACGTTGTTATTATAAATGAAATTTAACTGTTACATGAAAATGTTCATATGAAAACCATAACTGGCATGCATATCGGTAGAAATTGTAAGATAAAATGGCATTTCACATCAGAAAGGTTACCGACTCCACGTGTAACCTATTACCGACAACTTCAGGAGAGTAACGGCAGAATCTGCGAAAGCCAATAGGAGCGGGAGGAGGATGGTCAGGTTAAGATTTTCTTCTTCTGATTATATTGATATCTGACTCCCTCTTGAGTCATTTGTGTCTTATTTAATCAAAATTGCGCTTAACGCATCAGACAAGCTCAATGCATATATAGTTGATTTTATTAAAATACATTGGCTCGATGTGGAAAAATACACATTTTAAAATTTCAACCAATCGATTGGTCGAAAGAACAGAAGACTTTCGATCGACCAAGCTATTATTTAGTCGGGGACAGCCCTAGTCTCAACCATAGACAACTTGTAACCGGTTGTATTGTACATCATATAGCTTAGGTTCTACAGTTCATCATTGGTCCCAACTAAAACAAGACGAAGAAACAGCAGCAGGAAAAACTCTATGCGGCTCAGATAAGCTACCTAGCCTACCTCTTAATACTCATTCAGACCGTTCAGCGGCCCGGGTAGGATTCTGGTCAGATGTTACCTCTAATTGAGTGATCAGATTTTCCTGTCTGTTTGGGAGAATTAGGCCTGGCCATTCTGCTCATTGTCAGTTACCATGGAGCCCTGCTAAGTGGCTGAGAGCAATGGGAGCTCTCTTATCACGCCTAGCCTGCCCTCAGCTGTAGGTCAGTGTTGCAAGAGAAGATAATACTCTCCTACTCCTGGGCTGGCTGCTAGTCACACGAGAACAGAGCTCTAGTATAGCCAGGAGCTGGGCATGGGATATGATCTGGCCCCTGCTATCTGGTGCTCCTGTTAAACATAGTTCCAACTGTTGTTATGGAATGGAGGTCCAGCACATCTATCATTTATGAAGATGAGTAAGGCTACATGAATGATTCACAGTAACCAGGTTAGGGTTAAGTCTCGATGCTTCCTGTATGAATCTTGTGTATTGTCTTGGTTGTGTGATTGTGTCATATTGCATACTGGGCCTTTGTAACAATGAGTAAAAACGGAGGTTTCATCATAGCCAGGGACAGCCCCACTACTCGGGTTGGGTGGTATCCAGATTTTCATATCATCATACCGTCCTTCTCTCATCCCGGGATTTACGGTTTTACCATGGAGGCTGCTAGCTAAATATGCTAACAAGCACACATGGAAAAAAAATAATTGAAAAGACAGGCAGTCCAGCTATAAAGTTATACATACAGTGGCTTGCGAAAGTATTCACCCCCCTTGGCATTTTTCCTATTTTGTTGCCTTACAACCTGGAATTAAAATGTATTTTTGGGGGGGTTGTATCATTAGATTTACACAACATGCCTACCACTTTGAAGATGCAAAATATTTTTTCTTGTGAAACAAACAAGAAATAAGACAAAAATACAGAAAACTTGAGCGTGCAAAACTATTCACCCCCCCAAAGTCAATACTTTGTAGAGCCACCTTTTGCAGCAATTACAGCTGCAATTCTCTTGGGGTATGTCTCTATAAGCTTGGCACATCTAGCCACTGGGATTTTTGCCCATTATTCAAGGCAAAACTGCTCCAGCTCCTTCAAGTTGGATGGGTTCTGCTGGTATATAGCAATCTTTAAGTCATACCACAGATTCTCAATTGGCTTGTGGTCTGGGCTTTAAATAGGCCATTCCAAGACATTTAAATGTTTCCCCTTAAACCACTCGAGTGTTGCTTTAGCAGTATGCTTAGGGTCATTGTCCTGCTGGAAGGTGAACCTCCGTCCCAGTCTCAAATCTCTGGAAGACTGAAACAGGTTTCCCTCAAGAATTTCCCTGTATTTAGCGCCATCCATCATTCCTTCAATTCTGACCAGTTTCTCAGTCCCTGCCGATGGAAAAACATCCCCACAGCATGATACTGCCACCACCATGCTTCACTGTGGGGATGGTGTTGTTGTGGTGATGAGGTTTGTGCCAGACATAGCGTTTTCTTTGATGGCCAAAAAGCTAAATTTTAGTCTAATCTGACCAAAGTACCTTCTTACATATGTTTGGGGAGTCTCCCACATGCCTTTTGGCGAACACCAAACATGTTTGCTTATTTTTTTCTTTAAGCAATGGCTTTTTTCTGGCCACTCTTCCGTAAAGCCCAGCTCTGTGGAGTGTACGGCTTAAAGTGGTCCTATGGACAGATTCTCCAATCTCCGCTGTGGAGCTTTGCAGCTCCTTCAGGCTTAACTTTGGTCTCTTTGTTTCCTCTCTGATTAATGCCCTCCTTGCCTGGTCCGTAAGTTTTGGTGGGCGGCCCTCTCTTGGCAGGTTTGTTGTGGTGTGGTGCCATATTCTTTCAATTTTTTAATAATGGATTGAATGGTGCTCCGTGGGATGTTCAAAGTGTCAGATCTTTTTTTACAACCCAACCCTGATCTGTACTTCTCCACAACTTTGTCCCTGACCTGTTTGGAGAGCTCCTTGGTCTTCGTGGTGCCGCTTGTTTGGTGGTGCCCCTTGCTTAGTGGTGTTGCAGACTCTGGGGCCTTTCAGAACAGGTGTATATATACTGAGATCATGTGACAGATCATGTGACACTTAGATTGCACACAGGTGGACTTTATTTAACTAATTATGTGACTTCTGAAGGTAATTGGTTGCACCAGATCTTATTTAGGGGCTTCATAGCAAAGGGGGTGAATACATATGTACGCACCACTTTTCCGTTATTTAATTTTTTGAATTTCTTGAAACAAGTTATTTTTTTTATTTCACTTCACCAATTTGGACTATTTTGTGTATGTCCATTACATGAAATCCAAATAAAACCCCATTGAAATTACAGGTTGTAATGCAACAAAATAGAAAAACGCCATGGGAGTTTGGACATTTCCAAGCGGATTTGAACGAGAGACATTGTGCAATAAACAGTACTGGCTCTGGAGCAGCATGTGTACACGCTGTGTCTGTGTGGAGTCTGGAGTCTCCGGGGCAACAGACCTGCCTGCTCTGCTTAGAGAAGAAGACAGGCCAAGAATGGAGAGGAGAAAAAAACACAAGGAAATCAGTGGCAGCTGTACAGATAACGCATCGAAAGGGCTTTTACTTCTCAAACACGGCAGAAAGCCAACACAATATGATGGATGCCCCGTCACCTTATTAATTCAGCCACTAACTTAGAAAACTAGCAAGTGTAACTTAGGGGTCACGTTAACGCAGAATTTGTCACCTTTCCAAGCAGGAAAATAAGGTAAAACGCATAAGAAATATATTGCTGCATTTTGTAAACGCAAATCTAAAATGCTCCGTAATTTCTGCTCGGCATCAGACAAATGTTGTGCTTCAGGTGCACTTCTCCACTCGGATGAGAATTCACTAAGGGCGTTCTATCAGCAGACAGTGTTCTGATGTAGGTACTTTTCTCGATGTAGCCAGCCTACTTTTCTCCAGATGAACTATGAGAAAAACATTAGGAAATGTAGCTGGCTACATTCTTCCTATGATAAACAGAAATATGATGGCCATGCATTGTTTTTGCAAAAGATACCTTGCTTTTTCATCGTAAGCTCATTCAGCCTACTTGTGTGGCTGGCAGCCAAATTGCGTTGCACTTCTGTTGTCATCTGATGAAAATTACGCTATTTTCTGCGGAACGTGTTGCAGTAATGTATTTTCTGTGAAGGTAAACTATAGTTGCACGCCCCTGATCACTCTATTGAAGCAGAAAAACACATGACTTTCAATATAAAACACGACCCCTGTCAATACACAGCTGGACTCACCTGCTCCCGCTTTGTGCCATTTACAAACCAACACGCGACTGGCTCAACTGTTCTGGGGAACTACGGTAAGCTTCATAATGTAAAATAAAGAACGCAAGTTGACTGTAGGTATTTACTTAAAAAGTAGCTACAAATATTAGAATATATAGAAAAACTTCAAAGAAATAGTTAACGGTATTGACGGTATTGAAAAACCATCCTGTGGCTATTTCCAAATACCCCGGTATACAGTATATACAGTATACCGCCCAAGCCTATCCATTACCCCACTTCACCTTAGCAGAGGTTCACGAGTTGTGGTTGAAGCAGTGGATCTCAGTTGTATGCCCCCCCACTGTATCAGAAGACTTGTGAGAGCCATGAAGGCATGTCAAAGTGTTTGTTCTGAGGTGAGTGTGTGTAGTGAGTATGAGTCAGCAGGTCTTGACTGACACGAGTGTTCCGTCATCTTCTATTGGTCATTGGTCTGTGGTTAGATGCATCCTGAGCCAACCTCCCTGGCTGTTGACACAAACAGCATCAGATGTCTATCTGTCTGTCTGCACCTTCCTCCCACACATTCAGGAGCTACTAGCAGACAGGCGGCTCAGTAGATAGCAGGCACAGCACAGCCACAGGGCTGAGGCTGAGCAGATCAGAGGGCTTTGAACCGAGGAAGACTAGAGGCACCTGGCTGCTGGTCTGTCTGGCAGTTGGTTCAGTTTAGATCAGATCAGATGTGTTACCACACAACTACCCCCTGCCAACCAGAGAGAATTGACGGTGCCAAATTTATCCCAGGCCTGTCTGACCTAGCCATTACCTGGCTTTTTGGCAGCCGCTGTTTTCACTGATGTTGTTTACGTGGCTGAGAGCATCTATTATGGTAATACATTGCTTATTGTAGTGTATATGAGGTAGAGGTGTATGGAGATCTTGAAAACAACTAGAAGTGTATTGATTTGAAAAACACAGGATGAACTTCAAAAAGAGGCAGGCTAAATTGCTTAAAATCTATTTGACAACTGAACATCTCTTTATTGTGCAGCCCACACACAGCTCAGTATAAACGAGACATGTTTTAAAGATGCATGTTTTTCTTCTCTCTGTTAAATCTGACTTGAGGTTTTGTCTTGGTTTTTCTCTACAGAGCCTGTCTGTGATGGACATACTGTAGCTCAGTAACACGTGACGCTCCTCAGCACCAGCCTGAACCCAGCAGAGGTCCAACGTGTGGGACTGGTCTCCAGAAGATTGACCCTGGCCCCTGGGCCATGACAGATCCCATCATGGACTTCTTTGACGACCCCAACCTGTTTGTGGAAGGGCTGGACGGGCTGGCTGAGGGCTTCCCTCCTGGACCCTCGCTGGTGGATGAGCTCAACCTCAGCGCAGGCTTCGAGCCCCTACAGGTGGAGCCGATGGTGGCAGGGAAACACCCCGGGATGATACCCACCTCCATGCCCTCCTCCACCCAACAGAGCATGGGTTATGGGCAGCAGATGGGGCACTTTCCGGGCATGAAGGCTCAGAACTCCATGGGACAGCCCTTCGCTGGGTCTGAGGGCATGGGTGGAGGAGGTGGAGGGATAGTAGCAGCACAGCATGCCCAGTTCCATGGATGCTCAATGGGTCAGGCACCCCAAACCAATGGGTTGTTTTCCATCAGCAGCCCCATGTGGGGCAACCAGGACCAGAACGGGAACCTCTACCACTCAGTGCCCCAGCAACAACAACAACTACATCAACAACAGCAGCAACTCCACAACCAACAGCATCACCTCCGACAGCAACAGCCACAGCAGCAGCAGCTCCACCCCTGTCAACAACAACTTCAGCAACAACAAGTGCAGCAGTTACAGCAGCAACACCAGCTATTGAACCAGCGGCAGCAGCAGCACCCTCATCAACAGGTAGTGAACCCTCAGTCTCTGCCCCAGCAGCACAACAGCTTCCCCTTCCACCAGGCCAACCAACAGCCAGCTCCCCACATCCAGCAGCTTACCATCGGGGGGACCCAATTCCACTCCAGGGCTGTGCCTAACTCAGGGGTTCTGGCCAAATCTTATGTGGAAACCCCCAATGCCTCGCTGGCTGGAGCTCCACCACAGCAGGGTGGCTACCAGCTGGTGCAGGGGGCTCAGGGGGCATTCCCCGGGGTAGGGCCAGAGAACTCTAGCATGTCCTTCTCTATGCAGACCTCCTCCCCCATAGCTCACACCCTGTCATCCTGCTCAGTGAACTCCACCACCACCTACCCTCCCTCCCAGTACTCCTTCCCTGGCCAGGGACAGCCTGACATCTCCAGCCTGAGCCAGCCTCTCTCTTCAGCCCCATTGTCCATGACCCCCACCACCACTCCCCTGCCCTCCTCAGTGCCTGAACTCTCTCTCTCAGGAGCTGGATGTGCATTTACGTCTGCTCCAGGGATGACTCAGCATAACCAGCAGCCCGAGCAGGTCCCAGTCAGCCAGGCTGAGGACGAATGTCCCTTCCGGGCTCTGCGCTGCTCCAGGCAGACCCAGGGGAACTACGACTCGTCTGAGATGTTTGGGCAGGCCATGAGCTGCTACCCCAGTGCAGCCAGCCAGCTTGTCCCAGACCAGCACCAGCCCCAGAACTGTGGGTCTAACCTGGAAGTTACTAGACCTCCGGCCAGCACCACTACCACTAACGGCTACGCGTCTCTAGAGGATAGCCTGGCAGGGTTGCAAGGGGAGGTGGAGGCCCAAGGAGGGGGCTTTGAGGGCCTGGAGGCTCCGGACCTGCTGGCTGATGAGCTGCTTCCCCAGCTGGAGGCTGCCCTCAGTCAGCACAACCACCATGACTCCAACTGTTCCTGGACCAATGGTGGGGATGGAGAGAGGAATGGAAAAGGAGAGGAAGAAGAAGAGATGAAGGAGGAAGACAGGAACTACATATCCATGGACTACGAGATAAAGGTAAGCCCACTGGGCCATTAACACTTGCTTTCAGTCGGAGTCTGGCTAGGCTGACATATGCTGACAGACTCAGAAAGGATGATTTGGATGAAGTACCTAGTTATCCAGATTCCGCAGAGTTCCCCTTCATTCATCTATTTAAAGATGCAGTATGCAGAAATAGCTCTGCCATTTCCTGGTTGCTACAATTCTAATAGTTCGCCTAATTTCAGTTTATGTGACAAAACAAGCAAGTATAGTGTAGAGAGTCATTGTACCATCTAAACCACCCAAAATATTGTATTTTCACCTGTTGGAAGCTGGTGTACAAAACCGAAAGTAAAAGACGCAAAAATTAAATTTTAGAACAGGAAGCATAGAAATAGCCCACATAGAACAGATTTACCACTTCTTAGACTTGCTTTCAAGGAGAATGACAGATCTATGTCACATTTCTATGTGCATTTGGTCGGGTCGTTCAAAAAGTTATATATTGCAGCTTTAATGTATTACTACAGGGGAAGAAATACACATTGCGTATGTATAGAATTGTCGTGGTTGTTGGCTCTAATAGTTGCCCTTCCACTGGGATTGGTGAAGCGAATTTCATTCCCATTTAAATCTATATCTGCATCTTATCCAGGTTGTTTTATCTATTCAGTTTGGTTGATTTGTTGGAAATTAATTGAAGGAATTGACAGTGAGACATGTATTTGTGTCAGCTACGTTAATGGATAAATCTCTTGCATTGACATAGAGACTTGCCATGCTTTCACTCCTCTCAGCAGCCAGACGCCAGCCAGCCACCCACCCATGTAATATTTAACTAGCCCTGGAAGCGCATGAGCATATTTGGTGCACCTGCAATCAGGGGGAGGTGGAGGAAGGGAGGGAGGGAGGGAGGGAGTGAGGGAGGGGAAGGAGGCTCAGCCCTCCTTTAAATGATAATAATACAGCCTAGTGTAGCTATCCTCCCAATATTGTGTCCCAAATGGCACCCTTTTCCCTATATTTGACCAGAGCCCTGGTCAAAAGTAGTGCACTAAATAGAGAATAGGGTGCAATTTGGGACACATACAGACAGCAGGTAACTACAGTAGCCTAGCTGTATCCCAGGGCCTCATTAAGAGTGGCAGCAGTGTCGCCAGGACTTACAGTAACTAAGCGTACTCAAGGCTATAGATGTGGGTCAGGGCAGGCGGGAGGCTAGAGACACTGCCTGACTGTCTGTCTTGCTGCTGCACACTGCACTCACTACATGGCTAGATAGAGTGTAGAGTGTGGGGGTGGTTGCTGTTGTGGTTTTCTCTGTGTGTGTTTGTCTTTGAGAGAGAGAGAGTGGAGGGGGAGGGTGAGAGCGAGAGAGGATAGAGACGGACAGAGGGAGTGAGTGAGTGAGGGAGAGCTTGTGAAGGAGGGAGAGAGGGAGAGAAGGAGGGAGGGAGGCTAGAGACAGACACTGAGAGAGAGAGGTAGAGAGTGCATTAGTGTGCTGCTCTGGCTCTGACAGGCACAAGGCGGATCCTGGAGCAGAGCTGGCCAGTAGCATAGCGGCATCCATCCACACGCCTCTCTGAGCCTGGCCCCTCAGTGACGCAGACAGCCATGCAAAGAGGAGCATCAGCAGCAGCCTGTACTGTCAGACCTGGGTTCAAATACTATTTGATATTATATAAAATACTTAAGCTGTGCTTGATTAATGGAACCAATAGAATTGTCCCAAAACTATTAACCCCACACATCTGGAACTCCAGGCAGGCTAGAGCGAAGGCTCAAAGTATTTGAAAGATTTCAAATAGTGTTTGAACCCACATCTGATCAGCAGCAGCACAGTGTGTCTGTTCCCATCCATGGCTCTAGTGCTGGCACATGCAGCTCAGCATTCATCAGTACTATCTCTGACTGGCTCTGTAGACACACACACACACACACACACACACACACACACACACACACACACACACACACACACACACACACACACACACACACAGGTACTCTCTGGTGAGTGGTGACATGATAGCTATGTCTCTCTCAACTCTACCACTTAGACTAACAGGTAGGCTGAAATACTCAAGCACAGACGGGTGTTTTGACCCAGTAGCCAATTTGTCCCTCCGCAGACGTTCCTAATTGAAATGGGACATGGAACCTCAGCGAACGGGCCCAGCCTCTCTTCAGTCTGTGTCAACATCCACCCTTATGTTGATGCTTATGGGCAGACTGCTCTATTCATGTCCACTGGTGTGTGAAGAGCCAACAGATAGTGTGTTTGCTGAACAGGCAGGGCATCAGGGGATAGAGCGGTGCCCACCCCACTGTCCTAGTCTCACTCCCTGTCTCTGGCCCTGTCTCACTCCCTGGTCCAGTGTCTGGCCCTGTCTCACCCCATGGCCCTTTGTCTGTCCAGTGCTTCATTTGTGCTATTTGGCCGGATCCGGTACCTCTCATGGCATGAAAAATAATGTTCACTTTTTGCAATGTAAACATTTTAATATAAGCGATCAAAGTTAATTTGAGTTGTCTCTTCGTTAGTTATCCTAACCCCCCCCCTACAATATGTGTCTCCACACACCTAGGCCTAGGCTATTGATGGATTCGAGACAAGGTCGTTTTTATTGATCTCAGTTTGTCAGTGTCAAAGTAGCCTGTCATTTCAATCATTTGTGCTGTATTTTGGTGCTTTCGTGACAACTGGGAACTCAGGAAAAAAACGAGGTCGAATCATGACGTCAGTGATCTTCAGTTCAGAAAGTCGGAGCTCTAGAAAGAGGCCTGAGTTCCCGACTTGGAATTCAGAGTTGGTTGACCGTTCAGAACAAATGTTCCCAGTCTGAGCTAGTTTTTTCCCCGAGTTCCCAGTTGTCTTGATCGCACTGAAGTCGGAAGTTGGAGATTTCCCAGTTCCGAGTTCCCATGTTTTAACCACGACATTAAAAAAGATTATGCTAAAGTCTCCAGTCATGTAAAATGATGTAGAATTGCATGAAATGTGTTTATAAAAGGCCACATTCTTCCCAGACCCTAGGCCCCTAAGAATGTTCTCCATGTATGCAACATCTTCTGTAAGTGCCTCTACTCTACTTCTCTATGCCACTACGCAAATGCATGCAATGCTTCACTATACATATGTATTTTTTTTTTTAATGTTTTTTTTTAGCTCCCTAGGTCACATTTTGCTCCGGCACCTCCCGATTTACAAATGAAGCACTGTGTCTGTCCCTAGTCTGCACTGCATGTGGCTGATTAGGATTTCCGTCTGTCTTTAACAATGGAGAGTAGGATGGATTCTGTCCTGTTCTTGAGGCCCAGCCATGATCAATGCTGCTTTGGTCCTCTTGCCGAGATAGCAAGCAAATGTTTTGCCATGCACATTATCACTACTAATGGATCATATTTTTTTGACCCCAGTACTATAAAGTAGGGCTGGGCGATATAGCAAAAATATCATATCCCAATATTTTTCTCATTTTTGACGGTATTTGAGGTTTTTGAATAATATTAAAAGTTCTAAATATGCTTTATGAGTAGTGCATGACCCTAGGGTGGAAAAACATACATTCTAAGTGTTTGTAATGGGGCTTTGTCCATTGTCCTGATTGTTTTATACTGTTCAATGAAATTTCAACCAAAAGTTGGCATATAGTGGGCACTTTGAATACAGTGTTGTTTGACATGACAACAAATGAAAAAGCCAGGGAGGGGTTATTGTGACAGGGTAGGAACCAAAGTGTTGGTCAAATGTTTCCTAGTGGACCCTAATTAATGTTACATAAAATGTTTTCTCTAACTGTAGCTTTGATGTAGCTAAAATATTCATGCTTCACCAATTTCTCTATGATTTAGAATATACCGTTGCACAAACAACCTGCTGATATAGGCCTACACCAGCACTGGTATCAGGCTGTATTAGCTAGCTAGCTAGCTACCTTTGCTCTGACTAAGTACATTTAGCTGGCTAGCTAGCCAACTATCTAGCAATTAGCATTAGTGGCTAACACAAATTATTTTAACCACAACTTGCTAAGAAAAGACAAACTAGCTGTTTGCAGACAGTAAGATAGATGCAGACTGTTTTTGCGAGTGGTTGTTGTGACTCGTGGTAGCGCAAAAACTGTTCTCCTTTAGTGACAGTGGGCGGGGCTTGGTGTGTGTGGAAGGAGAGAGGGAGAGAGACGACTCAAGTAGCAAACGAAGTAAACTATAAAAAATGACATTACACGCGGCGGAGTGGCGTAACACATTTAACAAACCAAACATTGAAATATCGCTTTACAAGGTAAAGTAAAAACCCAAACCGGTCTGTGCAGCAATACCGGTATATAGTAAAATATGCTATACCACCCAGCCCTAGTCTCCAGCCAGTTGTAGGCCTAGTCCTCAGGAGCTAGTGCTTGGCTGTGACATGGGCTGGTTCTGTTCACTGTTAGTGTCACACAGACTGACTTCTAGACAGAGGGCCTTTGTTCCCAGTCATTGTGAAGACAGCAGTATGATAAAGGGTGAAGGAGCAGAGTATGAAAGGGCCTGGTTGGATAGGGTCATACCAAGGCAATTTGAATTAGACTTCACTTGGTCTGTTCGAAGAAGTCCTCAGTGGGCCTAAGTGCAATCGGAAAGTACTCAGACCCCTTGACTTTTTCCACATTTTGTTACGTTACAGCCTTATTCTAAAACGGATTAAATAGTTTTCCCCCCTCGTCAATCTACACACAATACCCCATAATGACAAAGCAAAAACAGGTCGAGATTTTTTCAAATGTATAAAAAAAAAAAACGGAAATATCACATTTACATAAGTATTTAGACTATTTACTCAGTACTTTGTTGAAGCACCTTTGGCAGCGATTACAGCCTTGAGCCTTCTTGGGTATGACGTTACAAGCTTGGCGCACCTGTATTTGGGGAATTTCTCCCATTCTTCTCTGCAGATCCTCCCAAGCTCTGTCAGGTTGGATAGGGAGCGTCGCTGCACAGCTATTTTCAGGTCTCTCCAGAGATGCAAGTCCAGGCTCTGGCTGGGCCACTCAAGGACATTCAGAGACTTGTCCCGAAGCCACTCTTGCGTTTTCTTGGCTGTGTGCTTAGGATCGTTGTCCAGTTGCAAGGTGAACCTTCGCCCCAGTCTGAGGTCCTGAGCGCTTTGGATCAGGTTTTCATTAAGGATCTCTCTGTACTTTGCTCCGTTCATCTTTCCCTCGATCCTGACTAGTCTCCCAGTCCCTGCTGCTGAAAAACATCCCCACAGCATGATGCTGCCACCACCATGCCTGGTTTCCTCCAGGCATTCAGGCCAAGAATTCAATCTGGGTTTCATCAGACCAGAGAATCTTGTTTCTGGAGCTCTGTCAGAGTGACCATCGGGTTCTTGGTCACCTCCCTGACCTGGCCCTTCTCCCCCGATTGCTCAGTTTGGCCGGGCGACCAGCTCTAGGAAGAGTCTTGGTGGTTCCAAACTTCTTCCATTTAAGAATGATGGAGGCCACTGTGTTCTTGTGGACCTTCAATGCAGCAGACATTTTTTGGTACCCTTCCCCAGATCTGTGCCTCGACACAATCCTGTGTCGGAGGTCTACGGACAATTCCATCGACCTCATGGCTTGGTTTTTGCTCTGACATGCACTGTCAACTGTGGGACCTTATATAGACAGGTGTGTGCCTTTCCAAATCATGTCCAATCAATTTAATTTACCACAAGTGGACTCCAATCAAGTTGTAGAAACATCTCAAGGATGATCAATCGAAACAGGATGCACCTAAGCTCAATTTCGAGTCTCATAGCAAAGGGTCTGAATACTTATGTAAATAAGGTATTTCTGATTTTTTTTATGGTTATCAATGGGACAGGCACAGTACCATTTAGGGTAGTAATAACCTGATTCAGTCAAATAAATGAAAACAGGTGATGTTTTATTTTTCTAAATAGAGACAATCGTGAAAAACTAATCTTCCATTTTATAGACCAGGGTTTTGGTTTTTGCCCTAGCACTACACAGCTGATTCAAATAACCAACTCCTCATCAAGCTTTGACTATTTGAATCAGCTGTGTAGTGCTAGGGCAAAAACTAAACCGTGCACCCAGGGGGGGCCCCAGGACCGAGTTTGGGAAACCCTTTTATAGACAACAACTAGGCTACTAGATGTAGTTGGCAGAGAACCATCTCACCATGGGTTGTGCATTCCCTTATCTGTCCTCACACATGATTCAGTCCACGACTCTAACTTACTGCATGACAGCCCCATTACAAACAAATAGCCTTATGGTGTGGTGGTCTAGGCAGTAGGCACACCCTGGTGGTTGAATAGCTTATGATGTGCTGCTGTGCTGTACAGCAGGTGCCTCCTGTCTGACTCAGTGCATCAGTGGTTTAGGTTTATTCTTTGACACCCCCTCCTCTCTCTCCCCTCACCCCCTCCTCTGGCCTCTGGGGGCGTTGAGACTAAAGTGAGGGGGGGTCAGGGGGACCATGTATGTGAGGCCCACGGCCGAGGGTGTCTGTGGCTGTGGGCCCCCACTGAATTGCTGTCTTTGTTGCTTCCTGACCTTCCTGGGTGAGGTTTATGTAACTCCCAGCCAGGCAGCAAGTGCTGCAGCCAGCCAGCCCTGAAACCTGACACCATGTCACTGCTCTGCTCTCTGGAGGGGGAGGGGCCCCTGCCGCTGGGAAACCTGCCCTCCATGGGTCTGAGAGAGGATTGGCTGTTTCTCTGGCTGCGGTTGGCTCTCTCTCTCTCTGGTCTGTAGGTCTATCAGTCTCTCTTTCTCTCTCTCTCTCTCTCTCTCTCTCTCTCTCTCTCTCTCTCTCTCTCTCTCTCTCTCTCTCTCTCTCTCTCTCTCTCTTTATGACTGCCTCTCTCTGTTCTACCAGTCATCCAGCCTTATCTGCCTGCTGGTAGTGGAGGCCTGCCAGGAGTGGGCGGAATCTAGTGGGGGTCAAAGGTGAACAGGAAGTCAGCTCTATATAAAGCAGGGGCGGTCTTGGCTGTGGACGGAAGGGGCGGGCTGTGGGGGGACACTAGAGGAGGAAATGGGTGGATAGTTAGTAGAGGGAGGGTTGAGAGAGTTGTACTTGGATTTAGCCTAGAATGTGAGGAGCATGTGGGAACCCTGCCAGACCCAAACTGCACAGTAGGTCTGAATAAAAACCCATTCTCTTTTATTCTGCTTTTTTTCTCTCTCCCTCCGTTCACTGGGGATTAAATAGCTTTGACTTTGTTGGCTGGCTAGGGGTTTGGAGAGGAGCGTGCGATAGCCAGCGGGTTCAGTGCTAACATGGGGTTTTGTGTGAGAGGAATGTGAGGGCTTTGGTCGGTGGTGACACAACCCAACGTGACCTCCTCCTTGAGCAGCTGTCAGGTTAACCTTTCACTGGCTGACAGGACTGAACTCGGCTCAACCACCAGGCAGCCTGCTGAACGCTAGCCTGCTAAGCCTAGTCTGTCTCTGGGGAGAGAGTGGAGAACAGGGAATCTAATGACACTTTCAGTGGCTCTCATTCAGTTAGACTTAGCTTAGCACTAAATAGGGAACCTAGCACTAAATAGGGGAATCGGGGAAAGGCATTTGGACTTTTAGCCAGCAGATCCGACCCACTTGCTTACAGCTGCACTAGGGTCGGACAGCATGACTGTGTAGATCAAGACACCATGGAGCTAGTGCGATATGGCTCGGAAAACCTACCTCAATATAGGGATGAGAAATGCATTGCACTCCAAATTGACCCATTATCCCAACTGTTACACCGGGAAGATTGAACGACTGCTAGTTTTTCTGGAAAGCTACCTTTTTCGTCCCCATGCTAGGTAGCAGAAGCCACATCAGCCATTTTGAAATGGCACTAGAATGTAAGTTGAACATCAAAGGATAGTCAGCCAATCAGGCTCCGTGCGGACTATGTCGTCACGCTGTGGAAATGGCTTCGTATATTTTGCTGCATTCAAAAACACTGGAAACTCTGAAATGTTCGACTTCAGTGCGTTCAAGACAACTGGGAACTCTGAAAAAAATGGGAACTGAATATGAAAAATCGTTTTGAATGGTCATCCAACTCGGAATTCCAAGTCAGAAATCAGGCATCGTTCTAGAGCTCCGGCCTGAAGATCACTGACATCGTGATTTGACCTAGTTTTTTTCAGAATTCCAAGTTGTCTTGAAAGGACCATAGATCAAACTCTACCAAAACTATGGATGCTTGTCTGAAGTACAATAATTAATTGGTAATCCATTGTCATTGTTGTCAACGGTGCATTAACAAAGGCAATAAACAGCCACGCACTAGAAGGTTGTTGTTTTTGTCTTTCAATAGTTTATTTATTTGTTACAATTTTTTTGTACCTTTGTTAATGAACATTGACATTACCAATTATCAATTAATTATTACCAATTAATTATTACAATGGATTACTAATTAATTATTGTACTTCAGACTAACAGCCCCACATGTGACTTTTATTTTGACATTTCCACAGCGCGACGACGTAGGCTGACTATCCTTTGTTGTTCAACGCACGTCGCTTCTGCTACCTAGCATGAGGACGAAAAGGGCAGCTTTCCGGAAAAGATGACAGTTGGTTGGTGTGTTTGTTACTGTGTGTGTGTGTGTGAGGCACAGCGGTCTAAGGCACTGCATGTCAGTGCTAGAGGCGTCACTACATACCCTGGTTTGATTCCAGGCTGTGTCACATTCCGGCCGTGATTGGGAGTCCCATAGGGCGGCGCACAATTGGCTCAGCGTCGTCCGGGTAGGCTGTCATTGTAAATAAGTTAAATAAATAAAAATAGTCAGTTAGTGATTTTTCACAGAGGAGTCCCAAAGCGATCAGACAGGTTTGGCAGGTAGCTGCAGGTTCCTAGCCGGGAAGGTTCACTGGTTTCCATGGCGCTGAGTCAAGGGTTTGTTTACACAGAGAAACACTTTATTTCACAACATTACACTGACTCTGTGGAAAGGGACAAAATGTAGGCTAACATTGTCTTCTGTCTGCCTTGGATAAAGCTCAGTTTTATACCTCTAGTCTACAACACATGCAGTTGGCCTACTGTCACTAACCATGCACACTATGACTCATGTTTACAGAGACTACTGCTGCCATTAAGTTAATGTTTTAACATGTCAAAGTACAAAATGGAGGGTTGCTCTTTACTCTCAGAATGTTGTAGGCATACGTCCTGCTTGGATGACTACAACAGGAGAATCCGGTGAATTCCTTCCTATATAACTCAATCCTCTGCTGCTCAGTGCAACTACTAGGCTACAGGTTTCAATGTTTTCACTGGCCTATTGGTCTGTGGCATTTGGCCTTCATATAAATTAAATCAATCTCTGTGGAATGTTGAATCACATGGTTGCTTTCACTATACTGCCACAAAGCTGCTGTTATTCTGTCTGCCATCACCTCAAGACTGTCCTGTCTGCTGAGTTGTCAGTATGAAATGCTTAGTATTGTGGTGTGGATCATTCATTTGATTTATAAATACTTTGTTGACATTCCTGCTCAGAAGTCTGTCTGTTGTCCTCAGTTGAATGTGTGTGGCTGTCCCCTTGGCCCTGTCCTCTTGTGATCCTATCATTTGGTCTCACCACCATCACAGTTCTGGATTAGTCCATAGTTGGGCGATTCCACACCAGCATAGGCAGAACCCTTTTAGGCCCTTTTTATACCTATCCATGTGTCCTGTAAGACCCTATGATCCTTGAACTGTACATGATACAGACAACCTCTTGGTGTCATTATACTCCTTATAGTGTTATCTCACATATGGAGTAAATCTAGATTCTGAAATAAAAATGTTTACATTCATTTATTCAACATAAAAATATTAATATAAACATCTCAAAAGTACCCTTTTTTTGTCTTTTTAAAAAAACAGATTGTTTAGAACAATATACTCGTCAAATACGTCAGATTTCCAGAGTGGGCTCTCTGGTACTTTTGAGGTATGACCCATTTTAGAAATGTATCACGACTCAGGATAAGACCCAGATGCAGACAGTTCAAAATAGCAAAAGTTTATTTACAAAAACAGGAAGCAGGCAAATGACAGGTCAAGGGCAGGCAGAGGTCAGTAATCCAAAGCGGAGTCCAAAAGGTACAGAAACGGCAGGCAGGCTCAGGGTCGGGGCAGGCAGAGGTCGGTAATCCAGAACAGTGTCACAAGGTACAGAATGGCCAGCAGGCAGGCTCAGGACAGGCGGAATGGTCAAAACCGGGAAAAACTAGAAAACCGGCTAGAGCAAACCAGGAGTACGGGAAAAAACGCTGGTAGGCTTGACAAGAAGAACTGGCAACAGACAGAGAACACAGGTATAAATACACAGGGGATAACAAAGACAGGTGAAACCGATCAGGGTGTGACAGAAATGTACATTATAGGTCATTAACCAATCACAGCCCTCTAGGATTGCACATTCACATTCCCTTTCAATCCATTTTCCCATTCACTGTGTTGGTGGAGCTCATGAAATTGATCATAACTTCATAACTAGCAGAGAGCCCACTGTGGAAATGTGATGTACTTGTAAAGGTACTTTTGAGATATTCATATTGTTTATGTTGAATAAATTAATGTGAAAATGTGTATTTCAGAATCTAGACATTCTCCATTTGTTAGAGCCCACAATAAGGAGTATAATGAACCAATATGTTGTCTGTATCATGTACGGTTCACGGATCATAAGGTCTTACAGAACGCATGGATAGGTATAAAAAGGGCTCTTAAAATGGCCACTTGCATCATGATTTTCTCAAATATAGTTTGTGATACAAATGTAAAAAGCATATCAAACATCTTTCCTCCCAATGAAGTTTCTACGTGAGAATTGCCAGAACAATCTGAGATAGCAAAAATATTTTCTGCCTACGCTGGCGTGCAATCGCCCAGTTGCAGCACTGAGGTCTGCTTTGTTGCTGCTAACAACCTGGCTTCTCCTGATTTAACATCTTATTATTGAGATCTATAGCGTGGAGAAGCCTGGCGATGAACCCACCCACTTTTAACCAATTGCTCATTTGAATGCATAAATCATATACTATTTTGTGTGTTGCCTCAAGGTAATGCTGGTTCATTTCTCAGTTCTCAAGCAAGAAATAGGCCTAGGTTTAGAAATTAGTGAAAATCCTTTTTGTCTAAATTATGTGATGGAGGCAATATGAAAATCCTTTCCCTCTCGTGCACCTGCCTGTGTGTCTGTAATGGTTTTCATCCTCCCTCTCTCTCCTCCTCGCCCCCCACAGCCATCCCTTCACACAGGCACCTGTCTCCCTCTCTGCTCTGTCCTGCTCTAGAGGAGGAAGTGAAACCCAGCCTGCGCTGCACTTTCTCTCTCTCACTGTTTGTGACGTCTGTGTTAGGGCTTTCGTGTGTAAATTTGCTTATGTTTTGTGTGTGTGTGCACAACGCTCATGTGTATGCATGCAGAACTGTCTCAATATGCACTTGTGTGTGTGCGTGCGTGTGTGTGTGTCCCAGCCAGCAGCTATACGCTCTCTTTCCAGAGTGTCAGTAATGAAGGAGCTGTAAAGGTCTGTCAGTGATGTGAGCCCCCTGCTGTTTCCCCACCTACACCTCCACTCTACTCCATCATAGCCTAACGCCAGTGGAGGCTGCTGAGGGGAGGACGGCTCATAATAATGTCTCCCTATGGAACCATGAGCCCGTAGTCCCCAATTATGGTGGCACCAACCACCTGTGCCTAACTCTGCAGACCTATAGGGACCTCCACCCTGGCTCTGCACTCTGATGCTCATAGTTCCAATTATACATTGACTCTTTGGGGTGCCCAACGTCTCCTGGGGGTGCCGATTATGATATATTTGACAATTTTGGTGGAACACCCATTGATACTGTAGATTTGATACCGTTTTCATTCTTATGTTCTCCTGAATCAGCTCAGTCCATCATAGAGGGCCATGCAGTCTGCTGGGAGCTGTGCTGAAATGAACCTGCCGGTCAGGCTGACAAATGATGGGGCTGTGGTTACACTGTTATTCTGCAATGACCTTGAATGTCTGCTCATTGTAATGCTTGTTAGGATAGTGTAATGAGCATCCAGCTTATTTCTCTGGAGAGGCCTAAAAACCTTGAAAGGTTTTGGGTGGGTCACTGCACAAAAAGAGGAACATTAGTGTGCCTGTATCATTGGGTGCTTAGCTCCTGACTTCTGGTGTATCATAGAGGTTCTCTCAGACCTTCCCCATACTGTGCTAATGACAGATACAGCATTGTCTTCAATGACCCAGACTGCCGTCTCCCCTCTCACTCACCCCTCTGCTATCCTATAGAATCCCTAATGACCAGGCCCAAACTACCTTACCCTCCCCAGTCCCAGTCCATCCATAAACCACTCCTATCACCATCCCTCTCACAGATGCAAATGGCCATGCCTCTCTTAATGAAATGAAGGAGTCAGTTAACTGAATTACTGATGGCAAGCTAATAGGCCGCTTTTAGTAAAGCTTCTTCATTGGGAGCTATTTGAGGATGCGTTATGGGTGTGATGCTGCAGCCCTCTCTCTCTGCCATGGCAGGTACGGCTAATGATATCATAACCTACATGAATTGCTAATGGCTGCATTTGCAAGGAATTAACATACCAAGCTGTGTGTGTGTGTGTGTGCCTACGAGTGTGTGTGTGTGTGTGTGTGTGTGTGTCTTGGCCCGGGCCTTAGAGCTTTCTGGGTGATAACTATAAATATCTCCAACAGACCCACACACAGCCTAGCGTACTAGAAGTGTGTACTTTGTAGAAGCTATAGCTCTCCTGTGTATAGATCTACAGGGTTTAATACCATTATACCACCTAGTAGTGGAACTGCATTGCTTAGGAAATTAGGCCTTGGCTTATACAGTATATTATGTCACATTGGACTGGTAACCATGTTTATACCATGGCATTGTTGAATACTTGTTTCTGATTGGCTTGAAGGGCATTCTAGAGTGATCATGCCAGAGAAGCCGGTGTTTGGAGGATATATTGGCACCGGTGTTGTTAGGCCCAAGACGAAGCCAATATATCCTCCAAACACCGGCTTCGAGGGCATTATCACTTTTATACAACAGGTTAACAACATATTCAAATTTACATTTACATTTACATTTTAGTCATTTAGCAGACGCTCTTATCCAGAGCGACTTACAGTTAGTGAGTGCATACATTATTATTATTATTATTAAATTTTTTTCATACTGCCCCCCCCCCCCCGTAAGAGACAAATAATGATTGGCACATTTTCATAAAAAACTTTATTTGTATTACATTTTCATACTATTTCATCCTTCCACAAGATATAGTCCCAACACAAATCTAGCGTTGCTATCCAAGCCGGCTGGTCGTTCGTTCTATCGGTTCGGTTGCCAGAGACGCGACCCAGTCGTTCAGTCTTTTTGTTCTGTATCTATTGACGCGACCCAGTCGTTCGTTCTAAATGTTTCATTGCCATACTGGCTGGCAACGTTCTTATCCCTTGCTTGCTAGCTAGCCAATTACGGCTAACTTACGGTCACGTCAAAAAGTGCAGCCAGAATAACAGCAAAGTAGCTGCATTTGCATTTGTTTAAGCTGTTTTCTAGTGACATTTATTTGGACACATCCATAACAATTAGCTAATGAGGAGCGATTTCGCCTGGCATAGAAAATGTGCTCACTCATCAGGAAACTGTTGTTCAGAGGAGCAAGCCAACAACACAGCTAACACAATCACTTCAAACTGAAGCTGGAAAGACTGCAAACTAGCTTCACTTCGTTTCGTTTGACCTTTTTCAATTGACATGTCTTTGTATATATCCATAAAAATGCCAGCTGATTCATTATTTCGACTGGCTGTGAAACGCTGCCTGTCTGTCTGTCTGGTCCCGACTCCCGACACGTTCATTACTATGGGACAGCTGGAGATCGAATTTGAATATCGAAACAATGTTGCAAATGTCGGCGAGACGGACAGCAAGGTTTATACAAATCTCCACTGTTGAAAACTAAATGTTAGTCTAAAAGAAATGTGAGATAATGTCTAGATGCTTTTTATAGTGGAGACTAAGTTTATAAATTGCCTGGCAGGGTTGATGAGACAGTGGATTGCGCAGTCAGATGGAACAGACTAAATAGGCATTTTAACGTCATAGATTTAGCCGGTGGTAACTTGTGGAATAGACACCGGCTGGAATGCGGTTTTAACCAATCAGCATTCAGGATTAGACCGACCCATTGTGTAATTCCCTATATTAGCACGGTAGAACTCAATGGCTAACGTTCATTCTTACATATTCTATTTTTGAGCTGCTTTTTAAAGCAAAAGTTGAATTGGAAATATTATTGGGATTGTTGAGTCAGATTTTCATAATGGCAAGATAGGACTGATGGTTTGGTTAGCTAAACTAGCAAATGTGTTTGTTTGATTACCACGGCAACTACTATATATATCTAATAAACTTGCTAGCTACTTCAATAGATGTTGAACACATTTCTACCAGAAAATGAACACATTTCTAGCGGCAAATGTGTTAAATTATAGCCATGGTATAAAAGGGATAATGAACTCGGGGCTCTATGCGTTCTCAGGAAGATAATGCAACTCTGTTGAAGGTCAGTTCCACTCCGCTAGCGCATCGTGGAACACACCTTCCATGTTGTTCATTTTTTTCCGTAGAACGCGTAGCCCCTCGTTGATTATCCCTCACATAAGGAATGAGAACACTAGATTTTTCAATTCAGTACAACTTTATTGATACTGTTTCTATACAGAATGGATAATTCCCTGTAGTCTCCCCCTTCCTAATCTGTAGGCCTAGGCCTACTATACATGGTCTGCAGAACATTAGCCTAATTAGGCTACGGTATTAGACTTAACTCTGTAACATGTCCGTCCTTCTGCCACCCACATTTCTCAACATCCTCTCCTCCATCCAGATACAGGCAACTAGTACCCTTTTCACTCTGAGCCAAACTAATCCGAGCTGTACTGGGCTGGCCATTTGCCTGGTTACACATCCACCATTATAGAAGAAAATAGTGGTATCAGAGCCAGACAGTATGGTTTGGGTCAACCCTATGTACAGCCCAGTTAAATGCCATATATTGTACTACTGCAGCTCTGCCTATGATAAGGCCCTACTGTCATTTGGCCTCCTAGAGCTGTGTGCCAGCCAGGCTGTGACAGCACAGGTCAAAGTGGACCAGGTCAGAGAGTGAGGACGGAGGACCTGTAAGCCCTGTTAGCCCACTGAGTGTCACTTCTGTTATTAGCCTCTTCCCGGGACAAGAGGAGGTTGGCACCAGCACACCTTACCTTCACTCTCTTACCCTGTGAAGGATCATTAAGGCCTGATGCTCTTTTTAATTGGTTCAGGAAGCATCGCCGTGCAGTGTGCCCACTTTCATTTATCAACTACACCTCTCTACCCCCCCCCCCCCCCCCCCTCTCTCTCTCTCTCTCTCACACACACTCCATCTCTCTCCTCTCTCTCTCTCGCTCTCACTCCCTCTCTCTCTCTCTCTCCCTCTCGCTCTCACTCCCTCTCTCTCCTCTCCCTCGCTCTCTCTCTCCTCTCTCTCTCTCCCTCTTTCCTCACTCTCCATGCATTACTTGAAATTGGCCCACAGCCATGGGTCTAATTAGCAGGCCTAATCTCTTCCCCACCTCCTGACAGAGTAATCTATATTCCATTAACCAGGCAGTAGGTTTGGTCTCTGGTTAGGCTAAGGTTGGGAACTGGGAAGGTGAGTAGTGTTGTATACTGCTGGTATTATCCCTCTCACAGCACAAGGCCAATAACTATTCTTAGGGACCTTACGCACAAAGACACGCCACACTTTGCTGTGAGGAGTATTTTTAAGGAAGAGTCGACGTCAAAGGTCGACTTCTAGGTACACTTCAGATATTTAAAAAAGGGAAACGTTTAGGCAGAGGCTGAAGTGAGAGAGAAGCAGTGGATCATCCCTATTATTCCTATATTATGCCCTATATTAGTCGTCACAAGAAAAGTAGGCTGTCATTCATTAAAGTTTTAGGGACCAGTACCCCACACTGTCTCCTATATTTGCTCTGAAGGTACACTATATTCACTTGTTCAGCTCTCTCTGTTATAACAGATGCACTCTCCTACTAGCCTATACAACCAGCATTACAGCACTACCTAGTGGGTGAAAATATAGGCTGCCAGTTTGATATGGTGGGTCTTGTGGGCTCTATGATTGGCTATAGTGTCGAGTTCCATCCTGTCCTAGGATGATAAATGTCAATTTCCCTAATGGTGAGTTAGTGGAGGCCTACTCAACGGCCCGCAGAGGGAGGCAGAAGTAAGAGTGGCAGGCACACTAATACAAGCTCTGAGTCTGTGATGAGGTTATTATGGACTGTTTAGAGACTCACACCTGTGCCTCTGGCTCCCTCTTTATCTCTCTCTCTCTCTTGTTTTCTTCTTTCCCTCCCTTTATTCCTCCTCTCTCTTTCTCTTTCTCTCTCTCTTTCTCACTCACTTTAGCCCCCCCCCCAGCACACTCATTTCTCAGGCCTATTTGCATGTTAACCGTTGGGTTGCCAAGGCACCGCAGATCCACCAAGCCATGTGACCAGTTAAGCATGTGCGACTGGCTGCCTGCCTGCGTTCACTGTTCCTGTTTCTCCATTGTTTTCACCAACACATCCTCAGCCTAGAGAGACAATACACCCTGTGCAGAGCCAGTCGCAGCTAAAAGCCTTCCTGTGTATGAATCTACGTATACATGGGTGTTATTAAATCTCTCCCTAGCTTTCTCTGTCTACCTCGGTCTGTTGCTCTTACCTAGTCTATCAGTCTCTCTCTCTCTCTCTCTCTCTCTCTCTCTCTCTCTCTCTCTCTCTCTCTCTCTCTCTCTCTCTCTCTCTCTCTCTCTCTCTCTCTCTCTCTCTCTCTCTCTCTCTCTCTCTCTCTCTCTCTCTCTCTCTCTCTCTCTCTCTCTCTCTCTCTCTCTCTCTCTCTCTCTCTCTCTCTCTCTCTCTCTCTTTCTCTCTCATTGAACAGCCTGTTATGTAGCCTTTTTTGCATTATGACGTCGGTCCAAGACTAAAAGGATGGACATTGCATTGCTGTCTGTCCGTCCCAAGGTATTTTTCCCCTCACTGCACAATACCACAGTGCACTATACTACATACAGTATTTTGTATACACACACACACAAACACACAAACACACACACACACACACACACACACACACACACACACACACACACACACACACAGCACAGCACAGCACAGGCTTATTTATCTAAAGATGGCTATGGGGGAAACACATGAGCACTAGATTGGAGTTAACACAAGCTACTGTGAACATTGTGACCTCCCACACGTACTCTACGTTGGACTTTAACCAGTCATGTTATTCCTACAGTTGTACAGTTCAATGTTTTGTCATGTTTGTAGTTCCAATGTTCTTCCACAGAGTTAGATGTCTGGCAGGTTTTTAAGAGAATTGTGCTCAGACATACAGTACCAGTCAAAAGTTTGGACACACCTACTCATTCAAGGGTTTAATTTATTTTTTACTATTTTCTACATTGTAGAATAATAGTGAAGACATCAAAACTATGAAATAACACATATGGAATAATTTAGTAACCAAAAAAGTGTTAAACAAATCAAAATATATTTTATATTTGAGATTCTTCAAAGTAGCTACACTTTGCACACTCTTGGCATTCTCTCAACCAGCTTCACCTGGAATGCTTTTCCAACAGTCTTGAAGGAGTTCCCACATTTGCTGAGCATATGCGGAGATCATCCGTTCACCTACTCTGCGTCTCACAAAGACACGGTGGTTGGAACCAAAAATCTCAAATTTGGACTCATCATGCCAAAGGACAGATTTCCACCGGTCTAATGTCCATTGCTCGTGTTTCTTGCCCAAGCAAGTCTCTTCTTCTTATTGGTGTCCTTTAGTAGTGGTTTCTTTGCAGCAATTCGACAATGAAGGCCTGATTCACGCAGTTTCCTCTGAACAGTTGATGTTGAGATGTGTCTGTTACTTGAACTCTGTGAAGCATTTATTTTTGGGCTGCAATTTCTGAAGCTGGTAACTCTAATGAACTTATCCTCTGCAGCAGAGGTAACTCTGGGTCTTCCTTTCATGTGGCGGTCCTCATGAGAGCCAGTTTCATCATAGCGCATGATGGTTTTTGCGACTGCACTTGAAGAAACTTTAAAAGTTCTTGAAATGTTCTGTATCGACTGACCTTCATCTCTTAAAGTAATGATGGACTGTTCTTGCCATAATATGGACTTGGTATTTTACCAAATAGGGCTATCTTCTGTATACCACCCCTACCTTGTCACAACACAAGTGATTGGCTCAAACGCATTAAGAAGGAAAGAAATTCCACAAATTAACTTTTAACAAGGTATACCTAATTGAAATGCATTCCAGGTGACTACCTCATGAAGCTGGTTGAGAGAATGCCAAGAGTGTGCAAAGCTGTCATCAAGGCAAAGGGTGGCTACTTTGAAGAATCTCAAATATAAAATATATGTTGATTTGTTTAACACTTTTTTGGTTACTACATGATTCCATATGTGTTATTTCATTATTCTACATTGTAGAAAATAGTAAAAATAAAGAAAACTCTTGAGTGAGTAGGTGTGTCCAAACTTTTGACTGGTACTGTAGGCTGGAGATAGCATAGCCACATTATATTGCAGCTAAGCTGTTGTTTATTTAGCCAGTCAGGAAGGAGGGCTTTCCTTTTAGCTTTCACCTTTGTTTGCCACTACTGAAATGATGAGAGGGCCAGTTAAATACATCAATCAGTCAGTCTCTCTTTATTTCCTACCTCTCTCTCCCCTTCTCTTTCTCTCTAGTTTCCCCAATGCCTAATGGAAAACTATGAATATTGACAGAGATTATGACTTACTTATAGCCTACTAATCATACTAGCCTACTTATTAAACCGATAAAGCAACGCAGATCAGCTAAGTGAACTAGGCCTATGTCTTTAAGAGCTCAGTACCCCTTTCAGCTAAATCCATGTGAGATAATTATGCTCTGATATCATTAACCAGTGTTACATTTCAGACAGGGAGAGAACTGCTGCTCTGCTGCACATGTCCTTCTCTTAGCCACATAGCCATGTAGCCTTTAGCCTGTAGCTTACTAGTCTGTAGCTTCAGACCTGTTACTGTTATTTCTAACTAGCAGGGAGCTAACTATCCATCTCCAGGTACTTGGCCTCCCCTTAGCCACATAGCCATCTAGGCTAGCCATAGCCTGTAGCTTACCAACCTGTTCCCGGTTACTTCTGACTAGCAGGGAGCTAACGGTCAACCCCCAGGCTATATAGCCCTTTGTGGAACCTGAGAAGACTTGAAGGGGCTTATATGTTGTGCACAAGGTTTCAAACGAGAGGTCACTGAAAACACACTCATGTGCTTTAGAGCACGATGTATGGCTCTTTAAGTTTGTGTGTGTGTGTGTGTGTGTGTGTGAGCGCGTGCATGCGTGCGTGTCTGGTGAGGTGTGTGTCTCCACTCTGGAACCTAACCCTGTGCCAGGCAGGCTTCAGGCCAGCCAGGCATGTCTGTGTGTTCCCCTCCCAGCACCATGTGCCCGCTGGAGCACATGGCCCCTGTGTCACGTTCAGAGGAGCCCCCTCCCTCTCTTCCCTCACCCCTCCAGTCAGACTGTCAGTCAGGGAAGGGAGAGAAGGCTCGTCATGGCCTGTCCTTTCACATCTCGCACGCGCTTGTGTGTGTGGGGGGGCTATCCTGTCACCTCTTCCTGGTGGAAGTGAACACGGCTGTGTGGCTAGGTGGCCAGCATCTGTCTGTGTCTCTCTTTCCCCACCAGAGTGTGTCTGAGATCACTGCTTTGCTGATAGTCTCTGCGAGTCAGCTCTCAGTGTGTTAGTGTGCTGTATTAGGGACAGTGCTATGGCTTTTTAGCCTCATGGTTTCATGGGTTTGCTCAAGTTTGCTGTTTGGTTGTTTAATAGTGAATTGTTTTGTTTTTTCTCATAGTGGATTTTCATGTTATGATTCTATACAACATAAAATTGTGTCATTCAGTTTCTTATGTATACTGTTTTATGTATAGAGCAATGTGCAACACAGGCGAGCCTGCATTCCATTCATGTTCATCTCTGTGCTTGTGTAGAAATCCAGTACTTTTGGGGTTAAGTTGTGAAAGTTAATGTAATAACTGCTAGCACCATCTGCTGGCCTACTTCCTCACAAAGAGAGAGGGAGTGAGTGAGAGAGCGAGAGAGAGAGAGAGAAAACGAGTCCGGATTTTAACGACATCTCTAATATTCATGCTGATGCATTTTGCTGCTTTGTGCTGCTTTCATTTTCCACCGCTCTGCTGCTGGAGACTCCAGCTCCTCACCATACACACCCCAGCACGGGAGAGGGCAGGGGAGAGAAAAAACTAGTGGAAAAGGGAAAACAACCAAGCAAGCTAGCACAAAACCCTTTTGTGTACAAAAGAGTAGCCTACCTTACCCTGGGATGTAAGAGAAAGAGGCACGAACGAAGAGAGAAAGAAAAAGGAACAAGTAGAGCGAGTGGACGGAGTGAACATGCGATTGCTGCCGGAGGGGAATCAATGAGAAGGGAGGGAAGAGAGGAGGGTAGAGCGAGAGAGCGACGCTGACAACCACACCACGAACCGCCTGCCTGAGCCGGACGGAGCTGAAGCACGCTGTAGCAGCAGAATGAGACGAGCTTCCTGGACTGCCACTGCCTCGCACCTCTTCTGGCTCAACCAGCCCTGCTCCCAGCTCTCCCACTGATCTGCAGCCCAGCCCCATGCACTCCTACTGAGCCTGAGCCCTGCCCGCTGGGAGAGGAGGCTCCACCGCCCGCCTGTACACTGCTTGTGGAGGGGGGAGGGGGTGGACACGCAGTTCAAGCAAGACAGATCGTCGAACGAGAGCGAGATAGTGAGAGAGAGGGAGTGAGCGAGCGAGAGAGAGAGAGAGAAAAAACCCGGCGAAAGGGCAAGGCTTTTGTTAGGTGGTTGGAGAGAGAGGGGGAGGAAGAAAAAAAGATAGAAAAAAACATGTCTACAGTGAAGAGGCCAAGAGGAAGGGTAAGTAAGCTGCACGGAGAGAGAGGGGAGGGAGGGAGGAGGGGCCGGACGACAGGAACTGAACAACCTCCTCTGCTACTGGCTCATGCTGCCTGCCTGATGCAGCTCCACTGTCGCCATCTTGAACTCGTTGTTGCTGCTTTTTCCCATACTAATTTGCTTAGCTGTGCTAGCTATGCTCTCTCACATGCTTTCCCTTCACTACCCCCCTCCTTTCAGTTTATCCCTCGTTTTCGCTCACTCCCTCCCTCCATGGATTCCTCTCCCCACCTCTGGTTCGATGCAGAAGGCGATGTGTGTGTGTGTGTGTGTGTGTGTGTCACATAAGCTGAGTACATCAGTCACACAGCGTTCACTGCATGAGGGACTGAGGGAGGAAGTGAGTGAGTGAGCAGACTAACTGGCCCAAATGTCCTGGCTATCTCTCGATCTCTCTGTACCTTTCCTTACTGTAATAGTGCAAAGCGTTTTCATGGGAGCGTGTGGTGGCAGAGAGAGAGATTGAAATCACTGCAGTGCTGGCAGCCTGTAATTTCAGTTATTTATAGACGTATTACACAGCTGCAGAGCACTTGGTTTTGGTGCATTTTTCTTCTCTCCCTCGCTTTCTCACTCACTTTTCATACAAACTCTCATTCCTGCTCTCATTCCCGCTCTCTCCACTTTGCTCCTTCCCTCTCTTCCCTGTTCTTTACCATGACTTTCTCTTTCTCTTTCCGATTTCAGTTATGAGCAATGATTTCCACTAATAGCCTGGGCATCACAGCACACCTTAAACCTATAATTCTGTAGCTACAGCTCTTGTTTATCTTCCAAATGAACTGCTATTTATTTCTCCCCTCCCCCCGCTTTGTTTGTGGCAGTTCGAGATAATTCTCTTTATTTAGCAGTCAGGAAAGCAACGGGCTGTGCTGTGCTGTGGCTCGGCCTCGGGTCATGTAGCCATCCACTCTGACTGCAACACCTTTAGATTAGCTCACCCATGTATAGGCTCTGGGCCCACCCGAAGGGACTTGTTTGGGAATAAATCTCAGCCCATGTATTATTCATATTTTATCATGTATCGGCCTTGTCTATATTATTTATGCTAGTTTGGCTGAATGTCAGTGTGCCGGTCCTGCCTGTCTGTGTTTCTTTCTGCCTGTCTTAATGAAAGTTTGTGCTGCTGCAATCTATATGACTAGGGGGAAAAAGTGAGTGGCCAGCAGAAAGTTGAGAGAGCAACACTTTCAGCATGTCTGTGAGGTAGTGGGGTAGAGACACAGCAGCAACATGGGATATTCTGCTGACTGACTGTTTAGGTCTTTAAAAGGCTATCAAGGCAATGCCAAGGCTATGTCAAGGCAATGCCAAGGCTATGTCAAGGCTATGTCAAGGCTATGTCAAGGCAATGCCAAGGCTATGTCAAGGCTATGTCAAGGCTATGTCAAGGCTATATCATGATCAAGGCTTCGAGGGCCTAATAGGAGAGGTACAGCCAACTAGCCAACCGTGTTGTTGTGACTTCTGCTGTGTGTGTTTTCTAGACAAGCTGGCTGTTGTTTTCAGTGTTCTGTTTTCTAGATCGATCAGTGTAACTTCCCTTTTGACAATCACATTCATATCATACGGCCTTAGAGTGCAATAAAAACTAGTAATTTTCCTCATCTGCCATTTCTTGGAAATGATGAGTTAAGCTTCCTGAGAAGGCTGATTTCTCAGTATGTCTCTCCTCTGTTAGCTACTGCTAAAGGCTATGACTACAAACTACTCATAGCTCATAGCATGTTGCTTCGTCATTTCTTGTCTCTCTCTCTCTCTCTCTCTCTCTCTCCCCACGTCACTAAGCAGCAGTGTGTTATACAACTTGATTGTTATGCACATGGGGTTTTTCAGAGCTTCACTTATTCACTGTGTAATCCCATTCTTTTGGGTTTACAACATTTCCTTATTGAGCCTGCCTGAGTGACTTGACTCTCATTCCAGGCAGCAAAGCTGATATGGTACATTTCACACTTCTGTTCCTGAGGAGGAAGATGATGTGTGAGAGAGGCTGTGGAGGGTTAACTGAAGGGGAATGTGAGAACTAGGAGTTAATTATTTAACTATTCAGTCTGGGATTCAGGAATGTAGCTTTGGTTTGGCTACATGAGAACATGAGCATAGTGGGGGGAGATTAGGGTGTGTGTGTGTTAACGACCACAAGATCATCCACTTCGCAGGAAATTACATTAAGATCAGGCCAAGATACCTTTGTAATGCACAGCTCTTTCCAGTCTTGCTATTAATGCAGATGTATACAGTGGGGAGAACAAGTATTTGATACACTGCCGATTTTGCAGGTTTTCCTACTTACAAAGCATGTAGAGGTCTGTAATTTTTATCATAGGTACACTTCAACTGTGAGAGACGGAATCTAGAACAAAAATCCAGAAAATCACATTGTATGATTTTTAAGTAATTAATTTACATTTTATTGCATGACATAAGTATTTGATACATCAGAAAAGCAGAACTTAATATTTGGTACAGAAACCTTTGTTTGCAATTACAGAGATCATATGTTTCCTGTAGGTCTTGACCAGGTTTGCACACACTGCAGCAGGGATTTTGGCCCACTCCTCCATACAGACCTTCTCCAGATCCTTCAGGTTTCGGGGCTGTCGCTGGGCAATACAGACTTTCAGCTCCCTCCAAAGATGTTCTATTGGGTTCAGGTCTGGAGACTGTCTAGGCCACTCCAGGACCTTGAGATGCTTCTTACAGAGCCACTCCTTAGTTGCCCTGGCTGTGTGTTTCGGGTCGTTGTCATGCTGGAAGACCCAGCCACGACCCATCTTCAATGCTCTTACTGAGGGAAGGAGGTTGTTGGCCAAGATCTCACGATACATGGCCCCATCCTTCCTCCCTTCAATACGGTGCAGTCGTCCTGTCCCCTTTACAGAAAAGCATCCCCAAAGAATGATGTTTCCACCTCCATGCTTCACGGTTGGGATGGTGTTCTTGGGGTTGTACTCATCCTTCTTCTTCCTCCAAACACGGCGAGTGGAGTTTAGACCAAAAAGCTCTATTTTTGTCTCATCAGACCACATGACCTTCTCCCATTCCTCCTCTGGATCATCCAGATGGTCATTGGCAAACTTCAGATGGGCCTGGACATGCGCTGGCTTGAGCAGGGGGACCTTGCGTGCGCTGCAGGATTTTAATCCATGACGGCGTAGTGTGTTACTAATGGTTTTCTTTGAGACTGTGGTCCCAGCTCTCTTCAGGTCATTGACCAGGTCCTGCCGTGTAGTTCTGGGCTGATCCCTCACCTTCCTCATGATCATTGATGCCCCACGAGGTGAGATCTTGCATGGAGCCCCAGACCGAGGATGATTGACCGTCATCTTGAACTTCTTCCATGTTCTAATAATTGCGCCAACAGTTGTTGCCTTCTCACCAAGCTGCTTGCCTATTGTCCTGTAGCCCATCCCAGCCTTGTGCAGGTCTACAATTTTATCCCTGATGTCCTTACACAGCTCTCTGGTCTTGGCCATTGTGGAGAGGTTGGAGTCTGTTTGATTGAGTGTGTGGACAGGTGTCTTTTATACAGGTAACGAGTTCAAACAGGTGCAGTTAATACAGGTAATGAGTGGAGAACAGGAGGGCTTCTTAAAGAAAAACTAACAGGTCTGTGAGAGCCGGAATTCTTACTGGTTGGTAGGTGATCAAATACTTATGTCATGCAATAAAATGCAAATTAATTACTTAAAAATCATACAATGTGATTTTCTGGATTTTTGTTTTAGATTCCGTCTCTCACAGTTGAAGTGTACCTATGATAAAAATTACAGACCTCTACATGCTTTGTAAGTAGGAAAACCTGCAAAATCGGCAGTGTATCAAATACTTGTTCTCCCCACTGTATATGTTACAATGACATCATCCTGTTGGTATCCTGTGTTCCCTCAGTCTGATTCATATCCCCCACCTCCTCTCCCTCCTCTTCTCTCCAGCCTCCCAAGAACAAGAATGCTAATGGTCCCAACAGCCACGCAGCAGCGCGGGTCCTCAGCCCCCCGATGAAGAGCAGCTCATCCTCCTCTTCCTCGTCTTCGTCCTCCTACAGCTCGTCGTTGGAGAAGCGGGCCCAGCGGAGGCTTGTGAAGGAGCAGAGGGAACAGCAGCAGCAGCTGATGGAGGAGGCTGGGGAGGACAAGCAACAGAAGGCTAACAGGATCATCCATGAGGCCATCGCTAAGGCCCGGGAGAGAGGAGAGAAGAACATCCCCAGGGTCATGAGTCCAGAGAGCTTCCCCTCTGGCAGCTCCTCGGCCCACAGGAGAGAGAGGGAGAGGGACAGAAACAGAGACAGGGAGAGGGACCGAGGCAACAAGACCAGGCCCAAGACCTCCAAGAAGGCCCGCATTGTGCCCTCGTCCAAGCCCAAACAGAAGGCCAAGATCGGGTAGGTGTCTAACTGACCTTGTTCTCATACGCCTCACTATGCCCTTAGAACACCACAGCTGTATGGCTGATACAAGACCACGGTGTCTTATTTGTTTTGAAAAGTAATTTCAGTGGCCTTCCACTTTAAATCTACCATTTCATTTTTGCTCTGCACTCTGTCTAAAGCAAGTTGTGTCACACTGTCAATTCTCCTTTAATGGCTTGGCTTCCTTTGTACCCATTTATTTCTGGGCACAATAAAATAGCTGGTTGACTAGCTGCTAGCAGCTGCTAGCTTGACAGACATACACTACCGTTCAAAAGTTTGGGGTCACTTAGAAATGTCCTTGTTTTCAAAAGAAAATCAATTTGAATGTCCATTAAAATAACATCAAATTGATCAGAAATACAGTGTACATTTTACATTTTACATTTACATTTACATTTTAGTCATTTAGCAGACGCTCTTATCCAGAGCGACTTACAGTTAGTGCATACATTATATTTTTTTCCCCCTGTGGGAATCGAACCCACAACCCTGGCGTTGCAAACGCCATGCTCTACCAACTGAGCTACATCCCCTGCCGGCCATTCCCTCCCCTACCCTGGACGACGCTGGGCCAATTGTGCGCCGCCCCATGGGTCTCCCAGTCGCGGCCGGCTACGACAGAGCCTGGATACGAACCAGGATCTCTAGTGGCACAGCTAGCACTGCGATGCAGTGCCTTAGACCACTGCGCCACTCGGGAGACGGACATTGTTGTGTAGACATTGTTAATATTGTAAATGGCTATTGTAGCTGGAAACAGCTGATTTTTTATGGAATATCTACATAGGTGTACAGAGGCCCATTATCAGGAACCATCAATCCTGTGTTCCAATGGCACGTTGTGTTTGCTAATCCAAGTTTATCATTTTAAAAGGCTAATTGATCATTAGAAAACCCTTTGCAATTATGTTAGCACAGCTGAAAACTGTTGTGCTGATTAAAGAAGCAATAACACTGGCTTTCTTGAGACTAGTTGAGTATCTGGAGCATCAGCAATTGTGGGTTCGATTACAGGCTCAAAATGGCCAGAAACAAATAACTTTCTTCTGAAACTCGTCAGTCTATTCTTGTTCTGAGAAATTAAGGCTATCCCATGCGAGAAATTGCCAAGAAACTGAAGATCTCGTACAACGCTGTGTACTACTCCCTTCACAGAACAGCGCAAACTGGCTCTAACCAGAATAGAAAGAGGAGTGGGATGCCCCGGTGCAGCTTCATTAAATAGTACCCGCAAAACACCAGTCTCAACGTCAACAGTGAAGAGGCGACTCCGGGATGCTGACCTTCTAGGCAGAGTTGCAAAGAAAAAGCCATATCTCAGACTGCCCATCTTAATCTTTTTTTTTTATTGGCCAGTCTGAGATAAGGCTTTTTCTTTGCAACTCTGCCTAGAAGGTCAAGATCCCGGAGTCGCCTCTTCACTGTTTACGTTATGACTGGTGTTTTGCGGGTACTATTTAATGAAGCTGCCAGTTGAGGACCTGTGAGGCATCTGTTTCTCAAACTAGACACTCTAAAGTATTTGTCCTCTTGCTCAGTTGTACACCGGGAATAGCCTTCATTTCTCAGAACAAGAATAGACTGACGAGTTTCAGAAGAAAGTTATTTGTTTCTGGCCATTTTGAGCCTGTAATCAAACCCACAATTGCTGATGCTCCAGATACTCAACTAGTCTCAAGAAGGCCAGTTTTATTGCTTCTTTAATCAGCACAACAGTTTCAGCTGTGCTAACATAATTGCAAAAGGGTTTTCTAATGATCAATTAGCCTTTTAAAATGATCAACTTGGATTAGCAAACACAACGTGCCATTGGAACACAGGACTGATGGTGGCTGATAATGGGCCTCTGTACGCCTATGTAGATATTCCATAAAAAAATCAGCTCTTTCCAGCTACAATAGCCATTTACAACATTAACAATGTCTACACTGTATTTCTGATCAATTTGATGTTATTTTAATGGACAAAAAAATTGCTTTTCTTTCGAAAACAAGGACATTTCTAAGTGACCCCAAACTTTTGAACGGTAGTGTAGCTGCTCGTAAAATAGTAGCTGCCAAGATGGCAGCTCAAAGTTCATTTTAATTTACGGCATGCTAGAACTGTAAACCAACAGCCACATTCATGACACAGACAGACAGGATGGAGCAACAACGGCTGCTGTTAGCATTTAGGCTAGCTTGCTGCAGGTAGGACAACTAGGTTATGACAGGGACTAGTGGATATAGGGATTTAGTGTATACTGTATCCGGTTCCCTTCCCCCTGTACAGTGAAACTGTGTTGTTGAACTGTAAGCCACACCCAGTGTGAGCTCATGTAATATCTGGCCTGAGGCGGGGAAAGACAGGCAGCCAGGCTTGGAGGCAGGAAGAAGGCAGGCAGGCTGGAAGGCAGGAAGACCGGCAGGCAGACATGCTGACTGGCTGGGAGGCAGAAAGACTGGCAGGCAGGCAGAAAGACAGGCATGCAAGCTGGGAGGCAGGAAGACATGCAGGCAAGCTGGGAGGCAGGGAGGAGGAATGTGTATATTGTCACTCAGGTCATCACCAGGGTGGTTATGGAAGCTGTGAAATGAACCAATCAGGGATAGAGAGAGACGCTCTTTTTTCATATTCTCATTAAGCGAGCAGGGCTGAGAACAGCACAATGGCTGACTATATTGTCTCCCTGCCTGCTTCCCTGCTTCATGATTAAAGATTATATGAGCTCGGCGGCTGCATGTGGAAATGGCTGTAACAGATAATGGATTTTGCTCTGTGAGAGATAGTAAGAGAGAGAGAGTGTGTGTTGCAGTGGTGCAGATGTTAATGAGGGAGAATATACATCTGTCAGGTTAGATAAGGGTTGGGCTGAACCGGGTCTGTATGGTTCATACTCAGGAAACCCAATGGGCCTGATGTTGAACACTAGAGATTTTTTTTTGAATTAATTTCACTATTCGAATAGTATCATGAATTTTTGTCGGATATTGAAATTATATACAGTACTAGTCAAAAGCTTGGAAACACCTATTCATTCAAGGGTTTTTCTTTATTTTTACTATTTTCTACATTGTAGAAAAATAGTGAAGACATCAAAACTATTAAATAACACATATGGAATCATGTAGTAAACAAAAAACTGTTAAATAAATCAAAATATATTTTAGATTCTTCAAAGTAGCGACCCTTTGCCTTAATGACAGCTTTGTACACTCTTGGCATTCTCTCAACCAGCTTCACCTGGAATGCTTTTCCAACAGTCTTGAAGGAGTTCCCACATATGCAGAGCACTTGTTGGCTCCTTTTCCTTCACTCTGCCATCCAACTCATCCCAAACCATCTCAATTGGGTTGAGGTCTGGTGATTGTGGAGGCCAGGTCATCTGATGCAGCATCATCACTCTCCTTCTTGGTCAAATAGCCCTTACACAGCCTGGAGGTGTGTTGGGTCATTGTCCTGTTGAAAAAAAAATGATAGTCCCACTAAGCGCAAACCAGATGGGATGGCGTATCGCTGCAGAATGCTGTGGTAGCCATGCTGGTTAAGTGTGCCTTGAATTCTAAATAAATCACTGACAGTGTCACCAGCAAAGCACCCCCACACCATCACACCTCCTCCTCCATGCTTCACGGTAGGAACCACACATGCAGAGATCATCCTACTCTGCGTCTTACAAAGACACAGCGGTTGGAACCCAAAATCTCCAATTTGGATTCATCAGACCAAAGGACAGATTTCCACCGGTCTAATGTCCATTGCTCGTGTTTCTTGGCCCAAGCAAGTCACTTATTGGTGTCCTTTAGTAGTGCTTTCTTTGCAGCAATTCGACCATGAAGGCCTGATTCACGCAGTCTCCTCTGAACAGTTGATGTTGAGATGTGTCTGCTACTTGAACTCTGTGAAGCATTTATTTGGGCTGCTATCTGAGGTGCAGTTAACTCTAATGAACTTATCCTCTGCAGCAGAGGTAACTCTGGGTCTTCCTTTCCTGTGGCGGTCCTGATGAGAGCCAGTTTCATCATAGCGCTTGATGGTTTTTGTGACTGCACTTGAAGAAACTTTAAAAGTTCTAGACATTTTCCAGATGGATTGACCTTCATGTCTTAAAGTAATGTCATTTCTCTTTGCTTATTTTAGCTGTAATATATATGGACTTGGTCTTTTACCAAATAGGGCTATCTTCTGTATACCACCCCTACCTTGTCACAACACAAGTGATTGGCTCAAACGCATTAAGAAGGAAATAAATTCCACAAGTTAACTTTTAACAAGGCACACCTGTTAATTGAAATGCATTCCAGGTGACTACCTCATGAAGCTGGTTGAGAGAATGCCAAGAGTAAAAATAAAGAAAACCCTTGAATGAGTATGTGTGTCCAAACTTTTGACTGGTACTGTATATTTATTTTACTTAAGTTTTTAACCTGAGCACTGCTGCGCGAGGGAGAGAGGCTGGCGCTCTATTGCTGCAGCTGCGGAGGGGGCGGTGTGTGTGAGATGGGAGTTAGCAGACGGAGGGAAAAAAAGAGACGTCAAGGCGCCAACTTGGTTACAGCCAAGACTAGCTAACTTGTAGCAGGCACAATGTCATTTATCATCCCAATAACAGTGCCTGTCTTGACTGGAGTAGTCTAGAGAAACTAGCTAGCTGGGCTAGTTGAGGCCACATGCTGCGCTTTCTCCTCAACCCCATTCAGATAAAACAACAGCCTACATACCTGTTGGTTGCTCGTTGTAGCCTACTACTTCCCATTTTGCTAACTTTTAATTCTGTCATTTTTATTCCATCTTGCATTGCATTAGTGAACTCACTCCACTTGCTACACATTGAGCCTATTTGCGGCTTTGATTGATCAACATAAACAACAAATCAAATCAAAATGTAATCAAATTTTAAACAAGAGGTGTAGACTAACAGTGAAATGCTTACATACTGGCCCTTCCCAACAATGCAGAATAAAAATACATATATAATAATGAATAAATACACTATGAGCAATTATAGCTTGGCTATATACATGGGGTACCAGTACCGAGTCTGTGCAAGGGTACATATAGGTAGGGGTAAAGGGACTAGGCAACAGGATAGATAATAGACAGTAGCAGCAGCGACTGTGATGAGTGTGTAATTGTTTGTGTGGCGACAATGTGCTGTTCATGTGTACTGTATGTGTTGGAGTGTCAGTGTGAGTGTGTGGGTAGATTCCAGTGTGTGTGCATAGAGTCAAAAAGAGTTAGTGCAAAAAGGGTTAATGCAGATAGTCCGGGTAGCTATTAGGTGAACTATTTAGCAGTCTTATGGCTTGGGGGTAGAAGCTGTTCAAGAACGTTTTGGTCACAGACTTAGCGCTCCACTACCGTTTGCCGTGCTGTAGCAGAGAGAACAGAACTTCGGTGGCTGGGTCTTTGACAATTTTTAGGTTCTTCCTCTGACACGTACGGCCCCAGTGATGTACTAGGCTGTACGCACTACCCTCTGTAGCGCCTTGCGGTCTGATGCCAAGCAGTTGCCATACCTAGAGGTGATGCAGCCAGTCAAGATACTCTCAGTGGTGCAGCTGTAGAACTTTTTGAGGATCTGAGGTCCCATGCCAACCTTTTTCAGCCTCCTGAGGGGGAAGAGGCATTGTCGTGCCCTCTTCACAACAGTGTTGGTGTGTTTGGACCATGATAGGTCCTTAGAGATGTGGACATAGAGGAACTTGAAGCTCTCGACCCACTCCACTACAGCCCTGTCGATGTGAATGGGGGCGTGTTCGGCCCTAAGTTTCCTGTAGTCCACGATAAGCTCCTTTGTCTTGCCCACGTTGGGGAAGAGGTTGTTGTCCTGGTACCACACTGCCAGGTCTCTGATCTCCTCCTTATAAGCTGTCTCATCGTCATCGGTGATCAGGCCAGTAGTCGTGTCATCTGCGAACTTAATGATGTTGTTGGAGTCGTGCGCGGTCATGCAGTTGTGGGTGAACAGGGAGTACAGGAGGGGACAAAGCACGCACCCCTGAGGGGACCCGTGTTGAGGGTCAGCATGGCGGATGTGTTGTTGCCTACCCTCACCACATGGGGGCAGCCCGTCAGGAAGTCCAGGATCCAGTTGCAGAGGGAGGTGTTCAGTCCCAGGGACCTTAGTTTAGGGCTGGGCGATATGGCCTAAAAATCATATCTCCATTTCTATTCAAGCTTATGGGCGTTTCACGAGTCTCATCAACAATCTCTCAAGTCCACGTGTTAGTGAATTGTTATGAATTGTTATGAACACACCCTTCTGTCTGTCTCCAACTTTTTGAAAAGCATGTTAGCCTGTCCACTTTTTTCAGATGTTGAAATCAAGTGGCCTACCTTATTTCTCAGAATGAGAACGAGTTGACAATTCCTTATATAATTGTATTTTATGCTTATTGCACATTTGATAAAACACAGACTAGACAGCTAGTATACAGTGGGGAAAAAAAGTATTTAGTCAGCCACCAATTGTGCAAGTTCTCCCACTTAAAAAGATGAGAGAGCCCTGTAATTTTCATCATAGGTACACGTCAACTATGACAGACAAATTGAGATTTTCTTTCTCCAGAAAATCACATTGTAGGATTTTTTATGAATTTATTTGCAAATTATGGTGGAAAATAAGTATTTGGTCACCTACAAACAAGCAAGATTTCTGGCTCTCACAGACCTGTAACTTCTTCTTTAAGAGGCTCCTCTGTCCTCCACTCGTTACCTGTATTAATGGCACCTGTTTGAACTTGTTATCAGTATAAAAGACACCTGTCCACAACCTCAAACAGTCACACTCCAAACTCCACTATGGCCAAGACCAAAGAGCTGTCAAAGGACACCAGAAACAAAATTGTAGACCTGCACCAGGCTGGGAAGACTGAATCTGCAATAGGTAAGCAGCATGGTTTGAAGAAATCTACTGTGGGAGCAATTATTAGGAAATGGAAGACATACAAGACCACTGATAATCTCCCTCGATCTGGGGCTCCACGCAAGATCTCACCCCGTGGGGTCAAAATGATCACAAGAACGGTGAGCAAAAATCCCAGAACCACACGGGGGGACCTAGTGAATGACCTGCAGAGAGCTGGGACCAAAGTAACAAAGCCTACCATCAGTAACACACTACGCCGCCAGGGACTCAAATCCTGCAGTGCCAGACGTGTCCCCCTGCTTAAGCCAGTACATGTCCAGGCCCGTCTGAAGATTGCTAGAGTGCATTTGGATGATCCAGAAGAGGATTGGGAGAATGTCATATGGTCAGATGAAACCAAAATAGAACTTTTTGGTAAAAACTCAACTCGTCGTGTTTGGAGGACAAAGAATGCTGAGTTGCATCCAAAGAACACCATACCTACTGTGAAGCATGGGGGTGGAAACATCATGCTTTGGGGCTGTTTTTCTGCAAAGGGACCAGGACGACTGATCCGTGTAAAGGAAAGAATGAATGGGGCCATGTATCGTGAGATTTTGAGTGAAAACCTCCTTCCATCAGCAAGGGCATTGAAGATGAAACGTGGCTGGGTCTTTCAGCATGACAATGATCCCAAACACACTGCCCGGGCAACGAAGGAGTGGCTTCGTAAGAAGTATTTCAAGGTCCTGGAGTGGCCTAGCCAGTCTCCAGATCTCAACCCCATAGAAAATCTTTGGAGGGAGTTGAAAGTCCGTGTTGCCCAGCGACAGCCCCAAAACATCACTGCTCTAGAGGAGATCTGCATGGAGGAATGGGCCAAAATACCAGCAACAGTGAGTGAAAACCTTGTGAAGACTTACAGAAAACGTTTGACCTGTGTCTTTGCCAACAAAGGGTATATAACAAAGTATTGAGAAACTTTTGTTATTGACCAAATACTTATTTTCCACCATAATTTGCAAATAAATTCATTACAAATCCTACAATGTGATTTTCTGGAGAAAAAAAATCTCATTTTGTCTGTCATAGTTGACGTGTACCTATGATGAAAATTACAGGCCTCTCTCATCTTTTTAAGTGGGAGAACTTGCACAATTGGTGGCTGACTAAATACTTTTTTTCCCCCACTGTATACTAGCTGTCTAGTCTGTGTTTTATCAAATGTGCAATAAGCATAAAATACAATTATATAAGGAATTGTCAACTCTTTCTCATTCTGAGAAATAAGGTAGGCCACTTGATAGAATTTGTAAAGCTGTGGAGCTTTGCAGCTCCTTCAGGGTTATCTTTGGTGTCTTTGTTGCCTCTCTGATTAATACTCTCCTTGCCTGGTCCGTGAGTTTTGGTGGGCGGCCCTCTCTTGGCAGGTTTGTTGTGGTGCCATATTCTATCAATTTTTTTATAATGGATTTAATGGTGCTCTGTGGGATGTTCAAAGTTTTGGATATTTTTTTATAACCCTGATCTGTACTTCTCCACAACTTTGTCCCTGACCTGTTTGGAGAGCTTCTTGGTCTTCCTGGTGCCGCTTGCTTGGTGGTGCCCCTTGCTTAGTGATGTTGCAGACTCTGGGGCCTTTCAGAACAAGTGTATATATATACTGAGATCATGTGACACTTAGATTGCACACAGGTGGACTTTATTTAACTAATTGTGTGACTTCTGAAGGTAATTGATTGCACCAGATCTTATTTAAGGGCTTCATAGCAAAGGGGGTGAATACCAATGCACGCACCACTTTTCCGTGCTGTATTTTTTAGAAAGTTATTCTTTTTATTTCACTTCACCAATTTGTCCATTACATGAAATCCAAATAAAAATCAATTTAAATTACAGGTTGTAATGCAACAAAATAGGAAAAACGCCAAGGGGATGAATACTTTTGCAAGTCCCTGTACATTTTCTCCAAAATGTACCAAGGCAGTCAAGCTACAGTATTAGCATTTAAACCCACAGTCTTTGTTGTACCTCTGGAAGTTGACTTAGGCCTATTTATTTGTACTTTTCCCCATTCTCATTATGAAAGGTGTTATTTCTATGTCATGTCTGAGATTATTACTAACATCACTAAGTTAGTAGTATGCCCTAGCCTTACTTTATATGATGTGCTATTGTATGTAACCTAACCTATTTTTACACGATGTAGAATTTGTAAAGCAAAGGTCTGATTTCTGAAACTAGGCTAAACACAAAATTAAACCTAGTCTTTCCACTATTGTTTCAATGCTTCTTTCATGAAGCTTGCTTCATACATTCCAGCCATTTTGAAAGATCAAAGTAGGCCTAATTCATGTTGAGGAAAACTGTTTTACCTTTCACAGTACAATTCACTGAACCAAACGGACCAATGAACTAATGGAATCTGAGAACGAATGGAATGAACGGCTCCTTACTCTTTCTTTTAACATCCAGGGTCTTCTCTTACATACCTTAGCCTAAATTCATTATAGTTAAGTGCTTTGGCCTGTACATAATGTTGCTAAATAGAAAACACGTTTAGACATGTCTGCATCTAAAGAATGAACTCAGGTTGAGGTTCCTTCAGTACAGGTTTATCCATCCCAGAGTTCCTCAGTCTCCACTCTGACTTGTAGGATTGTGCTAGTGATCCTATGAGCCAGTCACAAAGCCTTCCTCTCCTGGTGTCTGATTTACAGTGGTGCCTGTGGAGATCTGTCCAGAGCAGGAAGTGCAGAGAGGGTCTGGCACCCCAGGGCCAGGCCATTCACTAGAAAACCAGGCATGGACTCTGTCCGCTATAGGGAGGGATGGTCACTGTAGGGATATTGTCTCAATGCAGAGGGAGAAGAGGATGTTTTCCTATGACCTAGCCCTCTCGCAAAGACCTACACCTTTTGTTAATGTGTGTGTGTTGGAGACTGTTGTTCTACAGTGTGTCTATATGGAAGGATGTTTTCCTTGCTTTGAGTGGGCTGGTACAGTAGCATAGCATGTGTTTGTATGTTTGTGTCCTCTGTTCTGTCGTCGTGGCTATGTACCTGTATGCCTATATTTTATGTGTTGAGTTTGTGTTTGTGCTTTCTGTTGTCGCTGTGTGCCAATGTGGCCAGTGTACATGTGTGTGCCAGTGCAGTCTGTGTGTGAGGTGCGGTGCAGTACAATGTGAGGGATAATGGTTGTGTAGGGTAATGAAGACAGCAGGAGTACATGGTGCTCTGGGGAGGTTTCATGCAGGCGGAGGAACCAAAGTGTGTGTGTGTGTGTGTGTGTGTGCCGCCCTCCCAGGGTCTTCTCATATAATATTAACGCTCAGCCTTCTCCCTGTCAGCACCCGCACCGCTGCAGAGGCGCTAACCTTCCGCAGCAGTCATTACTCCTGCCTCTGCTATGGGGGGGGGGTTTAAATGGTAGTTATACAGGATAATATAAGGGTGTATGTACGTGATTGTGTGGGACCGTGTGTGTGTGTGTGTGTGTGTGTGTGCATGCATGCATATGTGCCTGCATGTTTCTCTGCCACGTGACCAGCATGCCTGTCTGAGTGGGGGGTTGGGACTGAGCTAATAGTATTATCAGGCTGGCTGTAGGAGCCTACAGTGGGGGAGCAGCCTGTGTCTGTAAGACCACCCCAGCACAATGATTGTTAAGGTGTCAGCATGCTTCGGTTCGGCTGGCGTCTAGCTGAACTCGGCAAACTAGGCGAAATGACGAGTGTGCTCACATACTCCCTTAAAAGACCTTCGCTTGAAAAACAAGAAAAAACTGCAATAGTAATGTTTGTCCATTTTGAGACGCCGTATACACTTCCTCAAATAGTCAGAATTAATCTAAGATAACTCAAAAAATCGGTCATTAATTTAGACGTTTTTGCAGAGGAGATCTTAGTGGCATAATTTTACATCTAACTAAGATGTTTGGTGCAGTATTTCTCAAGTATATATTTTTTGCATGTAAATGAGGAGATGGATAGTAGGGAGGGGATGGATGGGAGGGGGGGAGGGAGGGTAGGGAGGGGATGGAGGGGAGGGAGGGTAGGGAGGGGAGGGAGGGGATGGAGGGTAGGGAGGGGATGGAGGGGAGGGAGGGTAGGGAGGGGATGGAGGGAGGGTAGGGAGGGGAGGGAGGGGATGGAGGGTAGGGAGGGGAGGGAGGGTAGGGAGGGGAGGGAGGGGAGGGAGGGGATGGAGGGGAGGGAGGGGAGGGAGGGAGGGGAGGGAGGGTAGGGAGGGTAGGGAGGGGATGGAGGGTAGGGAGGGGAGGGAGGGTAGGGAGGGGAGGGAGGGTAGGGAGGGGAGGGAGGTGATGGAGGGTAGGGAGGGGATGGAGGGTAGGGAGGGGAGGGAGGGGATGGAGGGTAGGGAGGGGATGGAGGGTAGGGAGGGGAGGGAGGGGAGGGAGGTGATGGAGGGTAGGGAGGGGATGGAGGGTAGGGAGGGGAGGGAGGGGATGGAGGGTAGGGAGGGGATGGAGGGGAGGGAGGGGATGGAGGGTAGGGAGGGGATGGAGGGTAGGGAGGGGATGGAGGGTAGGGAGGGGAGGGAGGGGATGGAGGGTAGGGAGGGGATGGAGGGGAGGGAGGGGATGGAGGGTAGGGAGGGTAGGGAGGGGAGGGAGGTGATGGAGGGGAGGGAGGTGATGGAGGGGATGGAGGGTAGGGAGGGGAGGGAGGGGATGGAGGGTAGGGAGGGGATGGAGGGGAGGGAGGGTAGGGAGGGGAGGGAGCGTAGGGAGGGTAGGGAAGGGAGGGAGGGTAGGGAGGGTAGGGAGGAGAGGGAGGGTAGGCAGGGGATGGAGGGATGGAGGGGAGGGAGGGGATGGAGGATAGGGGGATGGAGGATATGGAGGGGAAAGCCTCAAATCAAATGCTCCCGAGGGGGTTACAGCTAGAAGTCAGGGTTGGCTGATCACACACTGCTTTCTGAAATTGCATAGTGTTTTTATAGCTACCTACCTGCTGAAAAACAACCTCATCAGGAGATGAAAACATTACAGTAAAGCACCCTGCCTCTTTATTCCTATCCTCCTCCTCCTCCCTCTCTCACTAGGACATTCTCCTAAATATTTTGGTTTCTTCCTAACATGCTGGGGGCTGTTAGCAGAAAGCTTCCTCCCTGTGTGTGTGTGTGCAGAGCAGCAGGCGTGATCTGAATGTGCTGATACTACACTGTTGTCTACTGTGAAAGATCTAACAAAATGGTGCAAGCGAGTTCAATTACACAATATAAAATGGGGGTTTAGGGTAGGCCTATAGACTACAGTAGAGTCAGTGTAAAGAGGTTTGGGTTCATATCTCCATGCCTGCCTGCCACACAGCATAGTCTTCCTATCTAATCCTATTCACTCACACTCTGATTAGAAAATCCCAAAGCTGTTTTCTTAATTAAGTATTTTTGTAATCCTTTGTGTGTGTGAGTGTGTGTGTGTGGGGGGGGGGGGGGTTGTGTTTGTGTTTGCGGGTGTGTGAGCGCAGATACCGTGCCAGTGTTTTTGCTTCTTTCTGTCTGTGTGTGCGAATATTGGTGTGTGATTGCTTTTGTTTGTGCGTGTGTGTGTTTTGTCAATATGTTAGTGTGTGTGTGAGCTCATAAGTCGACAGCCTGCAGACTGAAGCATAAATCCCTTGTGCAGATCCCTGGGGGGGGGGGGCAGTTTACAGACCCATTCATAAGGAGGGGTATTTTCTCACGGAGCCCAGGCAGCTCAGGGCCAGCAGCACCACACCACTGTCAGTGTAATCCCCTCAGGATAGGTTCCACTGTGTTACACACACACACGCAACACACACACAACACACGTTCTACACGCTCCAGCCGCTGCTGTAGGTTCATTTACCTCAGTCGATCTACAAACATGTAGCCTTTTAGCTATACAATTGTAATATTATACCCCTGAAAGGGGGGAAATATGAGAAATGATTCACACTGACATGTAGCATCAGCGACTGTTCAGTCAGTTGTAATGATGAATTGCATAAAATCATCAACCCTTTACATACATCTCTTTTCTCAAATGACGTAGCGTTGACATTTCTATTCCTAGGCATTACTAATCAAGCGCAGTACAAACAGACATCAATGGAGCGCACAGATTATCGTATTATCACGTTCAGATGAATTATTAGAATATTACTTACGATTCTGTATTAATATCAGTGATGTAGTGGTAAAAATAAAGCTGGGTAATGGTTAAACTATAAACTCCAGTGGGCGATCGAGATAAGACGATCAACCATCTATATAAACGAAAACATATGACATTTTTAGAACTGTATTGTTTGCATTATGATTGTATTTTCATGTAGGCCTATAGGGAAGATAGGCCATGTGGAGATCACAGATACCATAAAAAAAACGTAGGGGCGTAGATCAGAAAACCAGTCAGTATCTGGTGTGATCAACATTTGACTGTTGATTGTGGCCTGTGAAATGTTGTCCGACTCCTCTTCAATGGCTGTCCGAAGTTGCTGGATATTGGCGGGAACTAGAATACGCTGTCGTACACGTCGATCCAGAGCATCCCAAACATGCTCAATGGGTGACATGTCTGATGAGAACTGGGACATTTTCAGCTACCAGGAATTGTGTACAGATCCTTGAGACATGGGGCCGTGCATTATAATGCTGAAACATGAGGTGATGGCAGCAGATGAATGGCACAACAATGGGACTCAGGATCTTATCTCTGTGCATTCAAATTGCCATTGAAAATTGCAATTGTGTTCGTTGTCCGTAGCTTATGCCTGCCCAAACCATAACCCTACCACCACAATGGGCACTCTGTTCACAACGTTGACATCGCCCACAACATTGACATCGCCCACACGTCGCCATACACGATGTCTGTCATCTGCCCGGTACAGTTGAAACCGGGATTCATCCATGAAGAGCACACTTCTCCAGCGTGCCAGTGGCCATCAAAGGTGAGCATTTGCCCACTGAAGTCGGTTACAACGCCAAACTGCAGTCAGGTCAAGACCCTGATGATGACGACGAGCACGCAGATGAGCTTCCCTGAGATGGTTAATAACAGTTTGTGCAGAAATGATTTGGTTGTGCAAACCCATAGTTTCATCAGCTGTCCAGGTGGCTGGTCTCAGACGATCCCGCAGGTGAAGAAGCAGGATGTGGAGGTCCTGGGGTGGTGTGGTTACACGTGGTCTGCTGTTGTGAGGCTGGTTGGACGTACTGCCAAATTCTCTAAAACAACGTTGGTGGCGTCTTATGGTGGAGAAATTAACATTAAGTTCTCTGGCAACAGCTCTGGTGGACATTCCTGCAGTCAGCATGCCAATTGCACACTCACTCAACTTCAGACATCTGTGGCATTTTATTGTCCCCAGCACAAGGTGCACCTGTGTAATGATCATGCTGTTTAATCAGCTTCTTGATATGCCACACCTGTCTGGTGGATGGATTATCTTGGCATAGGAGAAATGCTCACTAACAGGGAATTAAACCCTTTTTGTGCGTATGGAATATTTCTGGGATCTTTTATTTCAGCTCATGAAACATGGGACCAACACTTTACATGTTGAGGACCTCGGTGTCCTCATATGTAGTTACGGCCCTGGCTACAGTGAACTTGGGGGTATCACTGGCACCTTGTGTAGGCTGGTCTGTCCCAAGTTCTCAATCCCCACTCCTCACGGGACCCTGGAACATGTCAGTGTGCCCTCGGCCTACAAAATGCTGCCACACTCTGTTCTCCCTCCACACACACAGAGAATGGTGGGTGGTGTGCCAACTAGGGCAGGGCAGTGCTGGGGGGCTGAGCATGGAGAGGAGAGGAGAATGCTGGGTTGTTAGGCACCAGGCAGGATGAGGATCTGCTCATGGGAGCCAAACGGGGCTACTGCCAGAACTAGAATTACAGCTCTCTCTGTGAATCACTGTAACACTCCATCAGACTATCTAGCCTGTCTGCAGGAGTGTAGGCCTAACTCACCTACCACACGGGGGACATGTGGACTTGAGAGGAGAAGGACATGTAGAGATGAAAGACAAGAGAGCTTGCACCCCTGTAGTTAACTTAAGTATGTTGTGCCTGATCTGTGCCTGTGTGGTTTACAGGGATAGTGCTATTGGTCTGTTATTTGCTCTATGTGCGTGTGTTGGTGCGTCTCTGTGTATGTATCAACTATAATACCTATGAAACATCAGTAGTGGTGGTATTAGTAGTAAACTGTGGGTGGGCCTGTATAAAGCCAGTCTGTGGTCTCAGTTGGGTTCTGAGGCTGTAAAGCCTGTGTGATGTGGGATGAGTTCTACGTGTGTGTCTGCGTCACGCCTCCTCCTCCCTACTCCTCCTCCTTTCCGCCTCATCCTCCCATCCCATCATGCTCTCTGTCTTGCTCTCTGAGGGCTTGCTGAACCTCCGTACACATTCCAACAACACTGACGCACATCACAGCTGCCAACCCATAGGATGCTTCCTCCCTCTCTCTCAAGTATGATTTCACAGTAAAATAAACTGAAGAAGTGTCACTAATTTCACAGTTTAGTAATCCTGTTGGCTTACATGTCAGATATGGTGGTTTGAAGGGGGATGTTTTACTATAGTCCATTACACCATTGACAGTCAGCAGCATGGTTTGATAGCCTTGTAATGGCCTCGTTAGGTATAGATAAAGCAAGTGTGTCTTGCTATAGATGGGTTAGCTCACAACGTCACGAAAACCATGTGCACGCTTCAATGGGACAGACGTCTGTGAGCTGTTGGGATTCTGGATGGCCAGATAGCTAGCAACAATGACAAGAAACTGCCATGTGGGGAATCGGAGGTGACTCGTTTCAGCTAGTTTCATCTTGTTCTTGATACCATGTCTTGTTTTGAGGCGTTTTGACTGATTTCATTACAATGCAAATATGTCTAAAATTACCTAGCTAGCTAACCAACATCTGTAACGATGTATTTGAGAGACAACAAGTTTATTAATTTGTATTTAACTAGGCAAGTCAGTTAAGAACAAATTCTTATTTACAATGACGGCCTACACCGGCCAAACCCGGACTCCCAATCATGGCCGGATGTGATACAGCCCGGGATCGAACCAGGGTCTGTAGTGATGCCTCTAGCACTGAGATGCAGTGCCTTAGAACGCTGCTCCACTCGGGAGCCCGAGTGCTCTTCGTGCCAATGTATTTATGTTTTCAATAAACATTGGAAATTAAATATAGTTTACATTTTGTCAGCAATCTAAGCCAACCCTGTCTGTTTTGCCCCATAGTTGTGCATGCGTCGGTTTTGTTGCTAAACAACCAACACGTCTATAGGAGAGAATATAGTATGGCCTACTGTCTAATGATAAGATGTGAAACTGCTATATTTCTCTATTTCAGTATTTCAGTCCTGCCTGTGTGTGGGAGAACATTCTGTTCTGTCCATATTTCCTGGACTGGACTCTAGCTGCTGGTTGATATTAGAGCAGTCTTGTTGTCGTATGACATTCTCCGCAGCTGCTCATTGCGTAGCAGAGTAGAGCATTCGCTCCTTTGCCACTCACAGGAAGTGATGTCACATCCACCGCCCACGTTGCCAACTATACTCCCTGGGGCTTGTTGCCAGGCAACCCCAAAGTGTCATTGTGGATAGGATTATGGAAGTGTAATATAATCTGGAGGAGGAGGAGTAAAGTGAGAAAGATAGCCTAAGTCCCAACAACAACACAACATGTTCAAGGAGACCGTGAGAGCTCTAGTATTGACAGACTGTGGGAGAAACGCTCAGCCTCCTACAGACCACAGTGTGTGTGTGTGCACATAAATGCGTGGTTATTTGTATAATAACTGTGTGTGTATGTTTTGTGCCTTCTCTCTAGCACGCTCTCTCTCGCTTTGGCTCCATCTAAACCACCAGAGCCAATATCAGTCCTGATTTAGTGGAAAATGTTCAGAGGGGATAGTGTATCCTAGACCTAGCCTAGCGTGTGGTCGAGGACCAGTGTGTGAGGCCGAGGCCAGCTTAGTGTGACTGAGACAGGCTAGACTCTGGCTGTGGTAATGGCTGTAAGCACTAGGGAGGATGAATGACTGGCTGGTTGAATGACTGGCTGGCTGTGTTTGGCTGGCTGACTGGCTGACTGGTTTTCCTGGCTGGCTGTTGGTGTGGCACCTTCATTCGCCCCTTCAGTGTTTCTGTGTCTGTGTGAGAATCACAGCTTCAGCTCCACTGTACTTAACTAGAGACAGGCTAGCACTGTCACAGCACATACATCGCCCTGCGTAATTATTGGGACAGTGAAGCATTTCTTCTTCTTTTGGCTCTATACTCAAAGTTTGGATTTGATATCGAACAATGACAGCGAGGTTGAAGTGCAGACTGTCAGCTTTAATTTGAGGGTATTTTCATCCATATCGGGTGAACCGTTTTAGAAATTACAGCACTTTTTTTACATAGTCCCCCCATTTTAGGGGACCAAAAGTACTGGGACAAATTCACTTATATGTGTATTAAAGTAGTAGAAAGTGAGAAAGTTAGACGTACAAATATCATATCCCCAAGACATGTGAACCTCTCACCATTACAATACCAGGGGAGGTTAGTGTTGTTTTGGGGGGGGTATGATATTTGTGCATCTGTAACTTTCCCACTCATCATTATTCAGGATTCATTCAGGATTATCCGTAATCATGGTAGCAACCACATTAATGTAGAAGTGTTTAGAAACATATTCTATTCTTATTTAGAATAAAAGACTCCAAAATGACACAATACATTATTTACTATTCATATCTATTGGGCACAAAATAATCTGAAACACAACCAAAACAAACAGCAAATGCATCCAACAAGTTTCTAGAGTCATAAGCTTGATGTAGTCATTGCCTGCTATGAATATGGGACCAAATACTTAACTTTTTACTACTTTAATACACATAAGTGAATTTGTCCCAATACTTTTGTTCCCCTAAAATGGGGGGACTACGTACAAAAATGCTGTAATTTCTAAACGGTTCGCCCGATATGGATGAAAATACCCTCAAATTAAAGCTGACAGTCTGCACTTTAACCTCATAGTCATTGTTTGATTACAAATCCAAGCTGTTGGTGTATAGATCCAAAATAAGAAAAAATGCTTCCCAATAATTACGGAGGGCACTGTAGTTAGCTCTGTGTACGTGTGTATGCGTGAGTGCCTGTTTCAGAGTGGTTGGTGTTGTGTGAGAAGGAATCTACTTACTCCGTGTCTGCTCGTGTGAGCGTTGCCGTGTTTTGGAGCATATCAGACAGAGCTAGAGAGCTTCTGTTCCGGTTGCTGTGAGAGAGAACAGAGAGGGGAGAAGGGAGGAGGAAGACAAGGTGAGAGATAATGTGCATGACAGAGGGAATGAGGGAGGAATGATCAGGAGCACACACAGAGAGAAGACAGGAGTACGGCCCCGGGAGGGAGGGAGGGAGGGAGGGAGCTGTTGTAATATCTCTGTGTGTCTGATCTCAGGCTATGTAGGGCGTTTAGAGCACTTTACACCAAACCTCTCTGAACCTGATCTGAATGGAGGATTCCTCTGTCTCCTCTCTCTCCATCTTCAGATACAAGAGAACAGACATAGGCCTGTACAATACTGACATATACAGACGTATACAGTACATGTCTAGGCTGAGGATTTCACAGTAGAGGTCTTCACGGATCCACTTGTACCCGAATACCTGAGACCCGATCCGGGACCTAAAAGGGTCGGGATCCAGAATTCTGATATGATTGTCACGGGTCTCGTATATGTATAATTTTAACTGACTTGTACGGAAGGACCCATACATATCCGAACGCAACTGCTGCAGTAGGGAGAGAGCAATTGTATAATTTATGCTGCTGCTCTTTGCTTTTCACGAGAGTGGCATGTGTAGCTTGCTGTTGTTGTTGGCCAATCATAAGTCATCAAAGCTGCAATAGGCTACAGCCATAGAGCCTCCGTGTTAGGAGATATTTAATCAATGGAAGATATAATTAAAATGATGGAATTAAAAGGAGAAGGAGAAGGATAGGCTACAATGACCAAGAGCCAACAGGTAAGCTGCTACTTTATATTCTGAATGGAGTTGTTGTTGTTTAACTGTGCAGGACGAGAAAGCGCATGCATTCTCAATTAGCCTAGCTAGCTAGCTTAACTAGTTTATGCAGTCAAGACAGGTACTACATAATCATATTAGATGATAAATAACCTAGCTATGGCAGCTATTAGTCTACTATAGTGTGAGTCTGCTTGGTTGGTTGCTGTCTCTCGTCTCTTCCTCCTACCTCCCTGTTCCCGTGTCACTCGCTCACACTCTCAGTAGCCTACACACACAGCACAGCCCCTGCTAGAGCGTCACCTCTCTTTACCTCCTCTCCCTCACGCTTCATCAGCTCCATTCCATTGACCAGATTGGCGCACATTCAACAAATCCTATCTAACAAAGTGGATATTTCTCAAATCCGTCATGAGTTATGTATTGTAACAGGCCCACAATGTGGTTACTTAAGTCCGATTTTGATATATTTCGCTGTTTTTGCTGCACAACATTTATAAATTGTCCCTTTTCAGGTTTAAAAGAAGTGACTGTTAAATGCTAACTCCCGCTCGTATAAGCTGGTTAGCATAGCTGGCATACAGAAATCAGTGGTGGTAGTCAAAGTCATTTTTAACTGTAATGCAGTTGATTGGTGACGATGACATGAACATGTGTTGGGGTTGACATCCATATAAGCGTTGTACTCTGATTTTTACCTCAATATAGTGTGCAATACACTTATAAACAATAACCTAAATCTATGCTAATTTTTCATACATTTAATGAGGAGACTCGGGATCTTTCCCCCACGGCCCTTTCCCCCACTCGTTTCCATGGCAATTGAGTTCAATTGACCTCTTTACCGCATCTACAGTATTAGCCTGTTCGATCCAGCCATGCTAGTCTCTGTCTGTCTGCATGGGGATTTGGAATCTGGACTGGCTCTTTGTGTAGCTAGTTGAATCATAAAAGTGGAGAGGGATGGAGGGAGGGATTGGAAGAGAGAGCGAGGGAGGAGGGACAAGAGCAAGAGAGAGGTAGGCGGGAAGAGGCGGAGACTGAGAGAGGGGGTGAGAGAGAGAGAAAGAGAGTGAGACCAGAACGGAAGAAGCGAGAGGGATAACTGAGCCTAAAATCGGTATTTTCCAGCAGGTGGCATAAAACAAATAAAACGATCAACAAGAGAGGAATTTTTGTATGGAGGTCAATGAGAGTGTCGAATTTAGTTCACAAAAAATGTAATGGCTTATTTGCTACATGTGGCTTATTTGATCTAATAGAAGTTTCTTAATGCTTAGGTTTTTACGAGTCTAATGATATTAGTAGGACATCGCGGCATCTTTGAGAAAAAACACTATCAGAGTTTTGCCTGTTGTTCACACGCGTATCTGCCCTCTCATTGGCTAGAATGGTCCCACCTGATCTTGCCTCCTCCTGACTGCCTTCCATTTTTGAAGACATTTATTTTCAGTGTTAGAGTGGCCACTTGAGGATCTGGTCAGTATAATGGATAATATGTGGCAAGACAGAGAGCTAGAGACGGAGAAGGGAGGAGGCTCAGTCACTATCTATATCTCTGTTTTGATCCAATAAAGAGCTTGGCAAATGGAGCAGTGGAAGTCCAGTCTTATATGTTGATAAGAAGACATCAGGCTGGGGCGGACAGACAGACAGACAAGCAGGCAGGCAGACGCACACAGGAGGGAGAGGGGGAGAGAGAGAGAGAGTATTTGTGTCTTTCTCTCAAACTGTACATAGCAGAGATCTATTGTATCAGTTTACTGGTTCATATCTTCCCTGTCTGCAGACACACGGACACACACACACAAACACACAGACTACACACACAATACATATTTTTCTCCCTGAAAAATGTCTCTGCATTCTGCACATGATGAGATATTGACTCACCACAGTCATGGACATATTAGAAGCTTATTCTCACACAATAACCAAGAGGGACATGATTATATTATTGGATATTTGTTATGTAATAATCCCTTACTGAGGTCATTAGGTCATTCAATATGCTAAGGTATTTATTTAGAATATTGTGCTAATGGCCTATATGTGCTAACAGCTAACTGCATGGTTGCTTCCCATGAAAATGTGTGTTTTGATGTGCTATCATTTAAATGTAGAGCAGCCTACTAGAATCGGTCACTATTTGTTTCAAGGTTATTAAAGTGCATTTAATAAGGCATTAAGCAACCATGGAAACAACTAAATCATTCATTTTAAGTGAGACAAAATAAACAGAGCTGGACTGGTAATAACAGTGAAATAGAATAACTAGGCTTACTTAATTATAATTATTTGGGTAATCATTATTTTTTGCCTTTAAAAGATGCAGTGAATAAGACAGCATGTACTGTACTGTACTGTACTACACCGCACGGCATCACACATACTCGTGAGGTCATTTATTTAGCACAACAAGGACAATCTTTATATTATCGTTAATTCATTATTCAGAGACAGTTTCAATGAGACAAAGCAGAAGGAAAGAGGAGAAAATGAAGTCCTGGTTTTCCTATTTTTCCTCTCGTTTAACGGACGTTGATACTTAATGTTTGTCCTATTATCCTTTATTTCAGGAAAATCGTCATTAAATTTGGAGGGATAAAGAAGAAGAGGAAGACAGAGTCATCAGAGGAGGGGTCTGATGAAGAACCTCCGCCTCGAAGATCCTCGAAAGACGATGACTCGGTGAGTCCCTCCCCCAGGCTCCAAGCTGCAGCACGCAAAAGCCTTATGACTGTGGTATTGTGATTGTTAAAGGCATGGAGTCCTTCCCCCTGTCTCCAAGGCTACAGTATGCAGGCTCTTTAAGGCTGCAGAACTCTTATGATAGTGTGTTTGTGATGTTTAAGGCAGGGGTAGATAACTATATTTATTTATTTATTTTATTATTGTTTTGGAGAGGCCATTTCCTCCGCCTGCAGAACGCAGGCCCTTATGTTGAGAGACTCATGTCATATAGACTGGTTCTTATGACAGTGTTGTTGTGATAGTTAAAGCCATGGAGAGTCCTTGGGCTCTCTCGTTGGCCATGCTGCTGCTGCTATTGCTGAGTGGAATGCAGGTGTCACAGCTGTGATATGGGGTCAAAGTACACCGGATGGTTCAGAGTGAGTTCAGGGCCTGACCAACTCAAGAACTAATAGCTCCAGTGTCATTTTACTGGTGTCATTGGTAGAGTTGAGGATTATCTAGGGGTAGGCCTATTCTATACCATGAGGACAGTCCTTATCCATAGACACTGGTGTTGAGGTGGATGATCTGCTCTGTTCCAGTTGACAGAGTATTCTGTGAGTGGGGATGAAAGACTCTCTCACCTAACTCCACTCTCTCCCCCTGCCTGTGTCATAGGGGATTATCCCCCCCCTTCCCTGCCCATGTGTGGGTATAATTATCCTCATTACCCCCCCCCCCCCCCCCCCCCCCCCCAGTCTTAATTAGAGCTGTCTGAAGATGTCATTTAGAATGATGGCCCTGTCCTGTCTGTGGCACTATAAGTGGTGGCGTTAGTAGACAGACAGCTCTGAGATCAGCTACAGCATCATCACCACAGGGGACCCCTCAGCCTGGGAGGCAGCCTGACAGGCAGGGAAGGAGGGACCACTCAGCCTGGGAGGCAGCCTGACAGGCAGGGAAGGAGGGACCACTCAGCCTGGGAGGTAGCCTGACAGGCAGGGAAGGAGGGACCACTCAGCCTGGGAGGCAGCCTGACAGGCAGGGAAGGAGGGACCACTCAGCCTGGGAGGCAGCCTGACAGGCAGGGAAGGAGGGACCACTCAGCCTGGGAGGTAGCCTGACAGGCAGGGAAGGAGGGACCACTCAGCCTGGGAGGTAGCCTGACAGGCAGGGAAGGAGGGACCACTCAGCCTGGGAGGTAGCCTGACAGGCAGGGAAGGAGGGACCACAGCCTGGCAGGCCCAAGTCTTTTATGGTCAGCCTGGGTAATTCTCATCCACAGACACGTTATTAGTTTCAACTGAATGGTATTTAGTATCTCATTAAACTGTGGCTGTCATTAACAGGGTTTCTCTGATGTGTTTGCCTAATAATAAACACTAAGCACGCTTGAATGTCATACATATTGCTGCGGAGTGCATACAACACAGAGACACACGCACTATTGAGAATAGACAGGAATGCCTTCGATGGCTGCCTGCATATTAACCCAATAAAACATAGGAAATGAGTTGAACTGATATTTTGGCTGTTCTGATTTGTATAATACAGAACCTCCGTAATGCTAAACCTCTTTCCCTCACCCCCCTGTAGACTCGTCGGTCGAACCGCCAGGTGAAGAGGAAGAAGTATGCAGAGGAGGGAGAGGCCAGGGTTTCTGATGAGGAGGTGAAGGTCATGGCTAAAGCCAAGAAGACCAGCACTGCTGCAGCACGCAAAGAGCGCGCACAGCAGCTGTTTGTGGTGAGGAGATACTGGCCTGGCCTAGGCATCAATCAATAACATTCAGATGTTCTAGACCAGTGGTCCCCAACTCCAGTCCTCCAGTACCCCCCAACAGTACACATTTTTGTTGTAGCCCCAGACAAACACACCTGATTCAACTTGTCAGCTAGTCGTCAATCCCTCAATGAGTAGAATCAGGTGTCTTGGGCTACAACAGCAATGTGTACTGTTTGGGGTACTGGAGGACTGGAGTTGGGAAACACTGTAAGACTGATAGGTTCTACAGTATCAATACATCTCAAGGCTACATTCTTCATTGCTCTATCATTGCTCTATCTAGTCTAATGTGTGTGTTATAGCAGGACAATGCATCTAAAGGCCATACTGTATTCTGGTTTTACATTGAAAATACATGAAACGGGTGTGTGGTGTATGAAGGTTGTACATGGAGCTGTTAAAGTGTTTTGTTTGCACCTTGTCATTGCTGCAGGAAAACCCCAGTGAGGAGGATGCTGCTGTTGTTGACAAGATCATGTCATCTCGAATAATCAAGAACGAGGTAGGATTACAATCATATCATCTTTAGTGCCACATTCAGTCGAACCTCTCTTTGTAGTACTATAGTATCTTAGTTTGCAGTAGTACATCTACTTACCTTCTGCAATGCGGGTTTGATTGAATTCAATTCCTACTATACTCTGAGTGTACAAAACATTAAGAACACCTTCTTTATATTGCACCCCCCCTTTTTTGCCCTCAGAACAGTCTCAATTCGTAGAGGCATGGACTCTACAAGGTGTCGAAAGCGTTCCACAGGGATGCTGGCCCATGTTGACTCAAATGCTTCCCACAGTTGTGTCAAGTTGGCTGGATGTCCTTTGGGTGGTGGACCATTCTTGACACACGGGAAACTGTTGAGCGTGAAAAACCCAGCAGCGTTGCAGTTCTTGACACAAACTGGAGCGCCTGGCACCTACTACCATACCCTGTTCAAAGGCACTTCGATATTTTGTCTTTCCCTTTCTCCCTCTGAATGGCACACATACACAATCAATGTCTCAAGTGTCTCAAGGCTTAAAAATCCTCCTTTAACCTGTCTCCTCCCCTTCATCTATACTGATTGAAGTGGATTTAACAAGTAACATCAATAAGGGATTGTAGCTTTCACCTGGATTCACCTGGTCAGTCTATGTCCTGGAAAGAGCAGATGTTCCTAATGTTTTGTACACTCAGTATAGATACAGTACAGTATGCGTTCTCTAATATACAGTACCGTACAGATACATAATGATTGGACAAGCATGTTTTGGTGATTTGAACTGAAATCATAACCAGTCTCAAACAAAGGTTGGTGGCACCTGATATTCTGTTCTTAATGTTTTGTACACTCAGTGTATGAAGCGCTTTCAGTCTATAATATTGGTTCCTCTTCTAGGTCGCTCCAGGAGTTATCGTAGAAGTGGAGGAGTTCTTTGTAAAATACAAAAACTAGTAAGGCATTATTTTTCATTCCAATTAAGATAATTGCATGCACATTTTAAAATGTTTGTATTCAACCGAAAAAGCCAAATACAGCATGTTAAACAGAGCGATGTAAGACGCAGCTTGTCATTACTAGTCCTTGTACTACCACTTTGAGATGCCTTTGACTGAGCTCACATGTGACCTCATTGTAGTTTCAGTAGAACCAAATCCAGGTCAGTCTGAAGTGAAGACTAATTTGATGTGTAGTAGATTGTAAATCCTATACAAATGTAAAATGTACAAAATGGCACACATGGAACATGTAAACATAAAGCAAACATATATCCATTTGAAAGATTTACGACATGCTCTAAGAATGTCATAAAAGACATCCAAGGTTTATTTGAAGTTTGTATTAAACGTGTGTGTGTGTGTGTGTGTGTGTGTGTTCTTGTGCGTTCCTGACTCTGTGTGTTGTCCCCCTCTCTGTCTCTCTCAGCTCCTACCTCCACTGTGAGTGGGCCACAGAGCAGCAGCTGGAGAAAGACAAGAGGATTCAGCAGAAGATCAAACGTTTCAAGATTAAACAGGCACAGAGGGCCCACTTCTTTGCAGATGTAAGACCCTTTCACAGCAGTTTGTGTGTTCGTGTGCGTTTGTGTGTGTGCACGCATGCCGGTGTGTGTGTGTTTGCCTGTTTTGCGCAGGCGTGTTTGCATGCATCTATGTAGTGTGCTTTAGGCCTTGATATGTTCATGCTACCCACCCATACAGTCATACAGTGTGTTTCTTTCCCCCCAGACTCCAGATGACCTGAAGGTGGTTTTGTTTGTCTGACTATGGCTTCCTGTGTGTTTTCAGATGGAGGAGGATCCCTTTAACCCTGACTATGTGGAGGTAGACAGAGTACTGGAGGTGTCCTATTGTGAAGACAAGGACACAGGAGAGGTAAGAGGGGGGGGGCTCTCATTCACAACAAATGAGAGATGATTAGCCTGCCTTTTGTTGGAAAGAGAGAGAGAGACTGAGTGTGTGTACATTGTGTGTGTGTGTATGTCCTTGAGTGTGTCTCATCTCCCCATTTGTAGAAGATACTATTGTAAAGCATGGGGTCGTTCCATACATGTATATTATGGTTGTTGTCTCTCTTACTTTAGCTGATGGTGTAGCTACTAGTGTTGCTTGGTGTACCGGTACCACGGTAATACCAACATTTTAGAATACCGTAGTACCGTTTCATATGATACTACCAAATTGTTCAGCCCTACCGATCTAAAGAACCTGCTGGCGCCAGTTGAATTTAAGCATCTGCCACTAGTCTCTTGCATGCGCAGGTCCAATAATATCCACTTCACTTTCATGCACAGATCATGTGGCAGCTGTAATCAGCCTCATCCCCTACCAGCCCCCACTCACCTGCTTCTCTCCGTCCCATCTTCATACATTTACATTTTACATTTTTAGTCATTTAGCAGACGCTCTTATCCAGAGCGACTTACATTATCTTTTTATTTTAAAAAATTCATACTGGCCCCCCGTGGGAATCGAACCCACAACCCTGGCGTTGCAAACGCCATGCTCTACCAACTGAACTACATCACTGCCGGTCATTCCCTCCCCTACCCTGGACGATGCTGGGCCAATTGTGCGACGCCCCATGGGTCTCCCGGTCGCGGCCGGCTACGACAGAGCCTGGCCATACGCATCTATTCCTCCATCAGGTTTTGGAATAGAATTTAGCCGTGATGGCGAGCGGGGATGGAGACTGTGATGAGACTTCTGTTGTTAGATTTGTACATTTGTTACATTGGAGCAGCGCGCAGAGCGAGCAAATTTGGTACATTGTGTAATTTAATCTCCTGTTATAACCAAGAGCACAGGCCAGTCTGATCAGACTTTGCAAGTTCACTGTCATGCAGCCTCTGAGTGTCAGAGAGGGATAATGGAGCACCGCTTCGCGACAGGCATGCTTGCAGCTTTACGGCAAAGAAAATGGCTTGTCCCTAGCCTAAACGGTTCAAAAATCTATTTATTTCTGGTGCTCCTTAAATTCAGTTTGGTGCCTAACGTTTTAAAAGTTAGGAGCAGTATGTGTGTTTGTGGGAGAGAGAGAGTGGTGTGTATTTATGAGAGGGAGGGAGATAGAGTGTGTGTGTGTCTGTGTTAACTGACGATTAAAGAAGGTTTCATGCAGTGTTTTCCCCTTACTGACACAATGACATACATACAGTGAACAGTGTGAAGTTACATTTGATATGTGTTGTATTGAGTAGAAGTGTGTGTTGTTTTAACTCACATCATATCTTTCTCTCTCTCTTTCTTTCTCCCTCCCTCCCCCTCCCTCCCCCCCCTCTCTCCATCCCTCTTCCCCCAACAGGTGGTGTACTACCTGGTTAAGTGGTGCTCTCTGCCCTATGAAGACAGTACGTGGGAACTGAAGGGGGATGTGGACCAGAGTAAAATAGAGGAGTTTGAGCAGCTGCAGGCAGCAAGGCCAGACTCCCGGAGGACGGTAAGCCACCTTTATTCAACCTCCTTTCTCTTCTCTTCCTCTCTCTTCTCTTCTTTTCTCTCCTTTTCTGTTCTCTTTTCTCATCTCTCTTTCCTTCTCCTCCTCTAACATTCTCTACCCCCCCAGGAGCGTCCCCCAGCCAGCCTGTGGAAGAAGAGGGATCAGTCGAGGGAGTACATGAACAGTAACGTCCTCAGGGACTACCAGCTGGAGGGAGTCAACTGGCTCCTCTTCAACTGGTACAACAGGTCAGTAGGGTCCCCCAAGGCTGCGCGCACACACACACACACACGTTTCTACGCACGTGCACAGATACACACACACATACACACACACACACACTGTAGCTGTATGCATGTGCAAACACAAACACAGACACACACAGTGTTCTACTGCCCTGAGCAGATTCTGACGAGTCAGAAACACAGGGTTATTCCAGACTTCAGATCCTCTGGTTGTAGCATACTGTATCCCAGCCAGAGAGACAAGGGCTGGACTGTCAGATTGCTAAGTAGTGCAGAAGAGAAGCTAGTGAAGCAGCGAGCTGACAGCATGTCTGTACCGGAGCACAGAGACAGGGAGACGCTTGCTCAGAGCCTGCTGATTTCTAGCTTGGTTTAGGATTCAAAACCTGTGGAGAATGTGGTTAATAGGTTTGGACGGTATGCCGTATATATGGTATATACCGTATACCGGGGTATTTAGAAATACCAACGGTATGATTTTTGTTTTGTTTTGTTTTTGGGGGGGTTTGGGGCGCCCTAAAGCTCAGAGGGGTGAGTGCTACGCCACTACTTATAACTATAAGTTAACGATCTAAGATTAACCAAATAAATGATCTCCTGCTCAGGGCGCCAGCTATGCATTTGGTTTGCTAACTTGCTAGCTAAGTGGCTAGCTTGCAAGATCACACTTCTTGGTTACAGCAGAGACAATCAAGATCCCTACTGCTTCATTTTTTGCCGTTGCTGACAGGTGTATAAAATGTAGCACACCGCCATGCAATCTCCAGAGACAAACATTGGCAGTAAAATGGCCCGTACTGAAGAGCTCAGTGACTTTCAATGTGGCACCGTGTGTGTATGTATGTGTGTGTGTGTATGTATATATTTTACGTTTGGAAATAAATAGTGCCCCTTTTGTGCACTGCCAGTAATACCATATACCTTGGTATGGTACAGGAACGGTATGAAGGTATGAAAATACTGCCCAACCCTAGTGGTTAATAACAGCATAAACATGCAAAACAGTACTGGAAAACACTGCACTACGCCACATAGGCTATATGAAAAGATTGCAAGGTTGTCTGTCTTGCTTTGTACAGTATCTTTGAAAACGGTTCTCAGAGAGGATGCTTTCATTGACTGAAGGTTTTCTTGGTTGTCTGTCTTGATTTGTGTCTTAGTCTTAAAAACGGTTTTACTGAGAACGTTTTCATTGACTTATCTTTCAGTATAGCTTGTTTGGTTTAGAGACATTGTCACTGCACAGAGGTAGTGTTGAGGTTTTCCTGTGTTGTGTTTAGAGCGTGCAGTGATTTGGCTGAGTTAACATTATTAGCCTGTGTGCCTCTGAGGCTTGTGGATTGGCCCACAGAGCTGTTCACTGTTCTACACTGCTCAAAAAAATAAAGGGAACACTAAAATAACACATCCTAGATCTGAATGAATGAAATAATCTTATTAAATACTTTTCTTTACATAGTTGAATGTGCTGACAACAAAATCACACAAAAATTATCAATGGAAATTAAATGTATCAACCCATGGAGGTCTGGATTTGGAGTCACCCTCAAAATTAAAGTGGAAAACCACACTACAGGCTGATCCAACTTTGATGTAATGTCCTTAAAACAAGTCAAAATAAGGCTCAGTAGTGTGTGTGGCCTCCACGTGCCTGTATGACCTCCCTACAACGCCTGGGCATGCTCCTGATGAGGTGGTGGATGGTCTCCTGAGGGATCTCCTCCCAGACCTGGACTAAAGCATCCGCCAACTCCTGGACAGTCTGTGGTGCAACGTGGCGTTGGTAGATGGAGCGAGACATGATGTCCCAGATGTGCTCAATTGGATTCAGGTCTGGGGAACGGGCGGGCCAGTCCATAGCATCAATGCCTTCCTCTTGCAGGAACTGCTGACACACTCCAGTCACATGAGGTCTAGCATTGTCTTGCATTAGGAGGAACCCAGGGCCAACCGCACCAGCATATGGTCTCACAAGGGGTCTGAGGATCTCATCTCGGTACCTAATGGCAGTCAGGCTACCTCTGGCGAGCACATGGAGTGCTGTGCGGCCCCCCAAAGAAATGCCACCCCACACCATGACTGACCCACCGCCAAACCGGTCATGCTGGAGGATGTTGCAGGCATCAGAACGTTCTCCACGGCGTCTCCAGACTCTGTCACGTCTGTCATGTGCTCAGGGTGAACCTGCTTTCATCTGTGAAGAGCACAGGGCGCCAGTGGCGAATTTGCCAATCTTGGTGTTCTCTGGCAAATGCCAAACGTCCTGCACGGTGTTGGGCTGTAAGCACAACCCCCACCCTCATGGAGTCTGTTTCTGACCGTTTGAGCAGACACATGCACATTTGTGGCCTGCTGGAGGTAATTTTGCAGGGCTCTGGCAGTGCTCCTCCTGCTCCTCCTTGCACAAAGGCGGAGGTAGCAGTCCTGCTGCTGGGTTGTTGCCCTCCTACGGCCTCCTCCACGTCTCCTGATGTACTGGCCTGTCTCCTGGTAGCGCCTCCATGTTCTGGACACTACTCTGACAGACACAGCAAACCTTCTTGCCACAGCTCGCATTGATGTGCCATCCTGGATGAGCTGCACTACCTGAGCCACTTGTGTGGGTTGTAGACTCCGTCTCATGCTACCACTAGAGTGAAAGCACCGCCACCTGCAAAACCAGTCCTTTATTGGGGTTGTCTTGCTAATTGCCTATAATTTCCACCTGTTGTCTATTCCATTTGCACAACAGCATGTGAAATGTATTGTCAATCAGTGTTGCTTCCTAAGTGGACAGTTTGATTTCACAGAAGTGTGATTGACTTGGAGTTACATTGTGTTGTTTAAGTGTTCCCTTTATTTTTTTGAGCAGTGTACTATCAACATGCTGCTGGTGGGGAAAGGAAAGAGGAGGAAGAGAGGAAGAGAGAGAAAGATGGAGAGATGGAGAGATAGAGGGAGACAGAGAGAGAGAGATATGGAGAGACAGAGCGAGGGAGAGAGAAAGCGAGTGTGGAACACATCCAAAAAGCATCTTTGTCTGTAGCCAGGCTGTAGTGTTGCTACTGGGACTGTGTTTCAGAGTGCTGTGAAGTTCTTAAAGGCCCAATGCAGCCATTTTTATCTCAATATCAAATCATTTCTGGGTAACAATCAAGTACCTTACTTTGATTGTTTTCAATTAAAACCTCTTAAATGTAAAGTCCCCATATTTGGGGACCCTATTCGATTTTTCTTATTAAATTCAGTCTGGTATGAGAACGGAAGCCCCTATCTGCAATAGCAGGGTGTCTGCGGAAAGCTGAGTATCTTGGCTATTGATCGGCGCCTTCAAATCTTTGGTATGACTTACTACCATATACAGTTGAAGTCGGAAGTTTACATACACTTAGGTTGGAGTCATTAAAGCTCGTTTTTCAACCACTCCACAAATTTCTTGTTAACAAACTATAGTTTTGGCAAGTCGGTTAGGACATCTACTTTGTGCATGACACAAGTAATCTTTCTAACAATTGTTTACAGACAGATTATTTCACTTATAATTCACTGTATCACAATTCCAGTGGGTCAGAAGTTTACATACACTAAGTTGGCTTTAGAAGCTTTTGATAGGCTAATTGACATCATTTGAGTCAATTGGAGGTGTACCTGTGGATGTATTTCAATGCCTACCTTCAAACTCAGTGCCTCTTTGCTTGACATCATGGGAAAATCAAAAGAAATCGGCCAAGACCTCCGAAAAAAGATTGTAGACCTCCACAAGTCTGGTTCATCCTTGGGAGCAATTTCCAAACGCCGGAAGGTACCACGTTCATCTGTACAAACAATAGTACGCAAGTATAAACACCATGGGACCACGCAGCCGTCATACCACTCAGGAAGGAGATGTGTTCTGTCTCCTAGAGATTAACATACTTTGGTGCAAAAAGTGCAAATCAATCCCAGAAAAACAGCAAAGGACCTTGTGAAGATGCTGGAGGAAACACGTACAAAAGTATCTATATCCACAGTAAAACAAGTCCTATATTGATATAACCTGAAAGGCCGCTCAGCATGGAAGAAGCCACTGCTCCAAAACCGCCATAAAAAATCCAGACTACGGTTTGCAACTGCACATTGGGACAAAGATTGTACTTTTTGGAGAAATGTCCTCTGGTCTGATGAAACAAAAATAGAACTGTTTGGCCATAATGACCATCGTTATGTTTGGAGGAAAAAGGGGGATGCTTGCAAGCCGAAGAACACCATCCCAACCGTGAAGCACAGGGGTGGCAGCATCATGTTGTTGGGGTGCTTTGCTGCAGGAGGGACTGGTGCACTTCACAAAATAGATGGCATCATGAGGAAGGAAAGTTATGTGGATATATTGAAGCAACATCTCAAGACATCAGTCAGTAAGTTAAAGCTTTGTCGCAAATGGGTCTTCCAAATGGACAATGACCCCATGCATACTTCCAAAGTTGTTGCAAAATGGCTGAAGGACAACATAGTCAAGGTATTGGAGTGGCCATCACAAAGCCCTGACCTCAAGCCTATAGAAAATGTGTGGGCAGAACTGAAAAGGCGTGTGCGAGCAAGGAGGCCTACAAACCTGACTCAGTTACTCCAGCTCTGTCAGGAGGAATGGGCCAAAATTCACCCAACTTATTGTGGGAAGCTTGTGGAAGTCTACCCGAAACGTTTGACCCAAGTTAAACAATTTAAAGGCATTGCCACCAAATACTAATTGAGTGTATGTAAACTTCTGACCCACTGGGAATGTGATGAAAGAAATACAAGCTGAAATAAATCATTCTCTCTACTATTATTCTGACATTTCACATTCTTAAAATAAAGTGGTGATCCTAACTGACCTAAGACAGGGAATTTTTACTAGGATAAAATTTCAGGAATTGTGAAAAACTGAGTTTAAATGTATCTGGCTAAGGTGTATGTAAGCGTCCGACTTCAACTGTACTGGCATACTAATTTATAAGGGCAGGCCGAGCCGATGTCCTCATTTCATGATGGCTGCTACCTACATTCCGGTTAGCGTTGTAAAGCATAAATGAAATTAACACGGAATACATTGATACACATCGAAAGCCGGGACTCCACAGATCATGAGGATATCTTATTTGTCTGCCTGTGACCTACCGTTATTGATCACCAGCCCCGAGAGTGAAAATGTTTATTTTACACAACATTTTCACCAAACAGCAAACATTACATTTATATTAAAAAACATCTTAAAAGGTAAGCTTGGTCTGTGTTTGAGCTATAGCTACATGGAGGGTATCAAATGAATCCTTAGGTTGGTAGGAACCAATCTAGCATATTGCCAGTGTTATCTGATGATGTATGACTTAATGACAACATCGAATGTCCACCGAGTGACTATATCTTTGCGCATCAAAAATATGATGTCGCCTGCTTATGCGCTGTAGGCATCCATATCCCCTGTATGTCCCCCGACACCACCACAATGTTTGAGCGGGGTTGGTGTTGTAGAAATTTAGTTTTTATAGTGAACAATAACTTTTAGGCACATCCAGTGTGCAAATTACCACATTCGGACACTTTGGAGAGGTTGAAAAGACACTTGAATGTACCCTGGATACCCCATAACACAACCACAATGTTTGAGTGAGGTTGATATGGTAGAAATTGTGTTTTTATACTGAATAAATAGCATTTAGGGATTGCAAATATGTAATAGCGCTGGAATTATCTAATTTACAGACATATGCCACTTTGGAGAGGTTTAGGGACACTTGGAAACGTCCCGTGACCACACCTGACACCACTTACTAAAACATCTGCCCATTTCTAGTTGTTAGGTATATCAATCCCATTTTTTTTCTAATATTGTTCACATGTTGTGGAAGCCATTTGATGTGTTTCCAGCTCTAGTCATCAATAATTCACTTATAGCTTGTCAATGAAAGATACTTAAAAAAAAAAAAAAAAAAAAAAAAAAAGGTTATTTTGTATATGCTTGATCTTGTGTATTTTGAACTATGTAACTCCTATCTATCGTCTGATCATTTCCTCATCATCTCCCAGATGTCTTCTTTCCAAATATACCAAGCTTTGCATGCCAGAAACATGTAATCACACATGAATAGCAGTTACTTTTGTGTATGTCTATTTAGGCGGAAATCTACATTTTGCCATTACATTTAATAATAATAATAATAATAATAATAATATGCCATTTAGCAGACGCTTTTATCCAAAGCGACTTACAGTCATGCGTGCATACATGTTTTGTGTATGGGTGGTCCCGGGGATCGAACCCACTACCTTGGCGTTACAAGCGCCGTGCTCTACCAGCTGAGCTACAGAGGACCACATTTAAGAGGTTAAAATGGTCAAAAAGAAACAAAAAATAGCTTCTTAGCAAAGAGCAATTTCTCAAGCAAGAATTTTGCTAGGACTGCCTGGCAGTGGTCTGAGTGGGGAGGGGAAAACTAGCTGTCATTGGCAGAGAGGTTTGAAACTCTCTTTGTTATTGGTCTATCAACTAATTTACGACCAAAACAACATCCCACCAAAACAGGCTGAAATTTCAGCCGGTATTTTCAGCTCTTACACTAAAAGGGCATTATCACAATTTCAGATTATTATTCCATCCTCATTTTGTGGAAATGTATATAAAACACAGGAAAATCCTGTTTTTGACTGCACTGGGCCTTTAAGATTAAGGATTAAAGTCTAGGAGGCAAGTGGGAGTATCGGCTCTTTGCAATTAATGTCCAGATTTACTGTAACACCCCACCTTCTGGACAACCAGATTAATGTTCTGCCTGAATACTAGAGTAAGGATTCTGTTCAGCCCAGTCTCATCACTTAGAATCAATATCAGACAGGACCACAACTCTCTCTCTCTTTCTTCCTCCAACCACCTCTTGCTTCCTCTCACTCCTTTCTTCCTCCCTCCCTCTCTTCCTCCCTGGCAGACGGAACTGTATCCTGGCAGATGAGATGGGTCTGGGGAAGACCATCCAGTCCATCACGTTTCTGGAGGAGATCTGGCGTGTGGGCATCAGGGGCCCCTTCCTCATCATCGCCCCCCTCTCCACCATCGCTAACTGGGAGAGGGAGTTCAGAACGTGGACCCACCTCAACGTCATTGTCTACCACGGCTCCATGGTCAGCAGGCAGATGCTGCAGCAGTACGAGATGTACTCCAGGGACACACAGGTAAACAACAACAACATAAATAAACAACACAGGCTAGCCGTATGAGATGTACAGTCAGGGGTCCACAGATAAACAACAACAACAACAACAATAGACGGGTCCTTGAAGTTTCAAAAAGTTGTCCTCTGATGAGGGGAGGGGAGGTTGTGGTTGTCAAAAACAACAGCAACAGGGCCTTGAAACCCGCTGGCAGCCAGCATCGCATAATGCTTACTAACACAATAGAAACGGGAGAACAGGAGATAATGTGATGCACTTATCATTAGCTGTGAATGGTGAAGTGAAACTCAGGTGTCTCTCTTGTCCATTAAAGTAATGACAGTATTTCTTATATTGTGTATCAGGGAATAGTGACATGATATCAGAGATACTCAGTAGGACAATGAGATTTGTCCAAGGAAGAGCTTGCAGGCCACATAATGAGAGAGAGATACTGAGATTGAGTAGCATGACTGTCATGTTCCAGCGTGCCTAGTCACCTTACCCCTTTACATATGTACCTATAATGAACCAGTATCCCTTCACATTGTAAATATGCTACTGGAACTGACCCTGTATATCAGGACTGCCCAAGATTGTTCCTGGAGAGCTACCGTCCTGTAGGTTTTTGCTCCAACCCTAATCTAGCACAACTGATTCTAATTATTAGCAGGTTGATAAGATGAATCAGGTTAGTAACACCTGGGGTTGGAGCGAAAACCTACAGGAGGATAGCTCTCCAGGAACATGCTTACTTAGTCATGTTCTTCTAATTTCTTATTTTTATATCTTGTGTGTCTTTGTTCTACCTTGTTATTTGTAGTAATACATTGTTATTGATTACTACATTGCTGGGGTTAGAGCTTGCAAGAAAGACATGTCACTGTACTTGTGCATGTGACATTAAAACTTGAAAGCAGGACTCAATTTAACAGCACATGAGAAGGTTTTGAAGAGTGGCACATGTCAGGTGGTAGCCCTGGGCAAAGGTTTTTGCTGCGGTGGTTGGCAGAGTAATGTGGAATGACAGACAGCTGTTAGGAGATCTTAGTATGCAAATGTAACAAGGAGGACGGGAAAGAACAGATGAGGGAGGAGTGGAAAGAACTGATGAAGGAGGAGTGGAAAGAACAGATGAGGGAGGAGGGGAAAGAACAGATGAAGGAGGAGTGGAAAGAACAGATGAGGGAGGAGGGGAAAGAAAGATGAAGGAGGAGTGGAAAGAAAGATGAAGGAGGAGGGGGAAGAGGAGCTGCCACCAGGATGTCTCACTGGAACACTGTGATGTCACTGGGTTCATACTGACAGCACGGCTCACCCCTTTAAAAACACAGGGAATCACCTTAACATACAGGGAATCACACACACTGCACAGGATGTCTCACTAGATATGAGAATGGAATATTGTCAAGGACCATCTTTATATTCTGTCTTCTCAAATTATTTAAATCACTGATATTTCTTTAGAAGTCATTATACAGTCAACCATTGAGAATGAGAAAAGCTGAATGAATAGAAGAGTTGTATTGACTTCCTGTGTGTTTCTTCCTGGTTTCCCTCCAGGGTCGTGTGGTGCGGGGAGCCTACAAGTTCCACGCCCTCATCACCACCTTTGAGATGATCCTGGGTGGCTGTCCCGAGCTCAACGCCATCGAGTGGCGCTGCGTCATCATCGACGAGGCCCATCGCCTCAAGAACAAGAACTGCAAGCTGCTAGAGGGCTTCAAGCTCATGAATCTGGTATGTCCAAGTCACTGAGCATACTGCAGGGCAGAACTGAACAAAGGGCAGAAATGCAGCCATTACAGCTTGAATGTTTGAGATCCTAGACCTAGTGTGTCTCAAATCAGTATCTTGTTTGTGTGTGGAGAGAAGCTGTGAAAAGTGCCCATTTGGTAACTAATACTGTACACCAATCTGGTTGTCTCTTAAGATTGTTTGTGATTGAGGTCTCCCCTCTCTCTGTAGTTGTGTTCAGTTGAGGCACAGCTTGTATGTTGGAGTTCCTATGCTGTGTGTCTTGTATTGTTTCTAACTCACATCTCTCTCTTCCCTCTCCTCTATCTCCAGGAACACAAAGTCCTTCTGACAGGGACCCCCCTCCAGAACACGGTAGAGGAGCTGTTCAGTCTGCTGCACTTCCTGGAGCCTCAACACTTCCCCTCAGAGAACACCTTCATGCTGGAGTTTGGAGACCTTAAGACTGAGGAGCAGGTGAGGCTGTGTGATTCTATCATGTGGTTGTTTGGTTCGTATCAAGTGTGTCGGTGTCAGTGTGTGAGTGTTATGTTGTTGGGTTCCTATCAACAAAGTGTGTATGTGAGAAATACAGTGTGTTATATTTTTGTCTCTGCCTGTTTGCCTGTGTGTGAGTGTGTCCTTTACCCTCACTGATCATAATGAATATGATTATTAATACAGAAGCTAATTTGTTTTCATATGGTATCAGGGGACAAGTGTGTTTATTTCCCCACTCACCCCACCTGGTGTTTGAACAGTGTGTCAGTGTGTGTGGAGCTAAAGGTCCCGTTGGTACAGATAGAACTCTGAAGGAGAATAGAGCTCTCCAACTAGGTCATGCACACACACACACACACACTTCTGCTACTCACTGTTTATTATCTACGCATAGTCACTTTACCCCTACCTACATGTACCCCCTGTATATAGCCTCGTTATTGTTATTTTATTGTGTTACTTTTTTTACTTTTAGTTTATTTAGTAAATATTTTCTTAACTCTATTTTCTTAAAACTACATTGTTGGTTAAGGGCTTGTAAGTAAGCATTTCACACCTGTTGTATTTGGCGGATGTGACAAAGAAAATTTGATTTGATTTTGATTTTTGAAAGACCTACATATGGTTGATATTATGTCAAAAACCCTGTAGCATTATTCTTCTGTAATTACAGTTATTTGAGTACCCCTATTATCAACCCCATGGACTTCATTAGCCTATTATTTTAATCAGTCATCATATCTTCCTATGGAGCTATACACTGAGTGTACAAAACATTAAGAACACATTCCTAATATTGAGTTGCACCCCCCCTTTCCCCTCAGAATAGCCTCAATTCGTCTAGGCATGGACTACAAGGTGTCGAAAGCATTCCACCGGTATGCTGGCCCATGTTGACTCCAATGCTTCCCACAGTTGTGTCAAGTTGGCTGGATGTCCTTTGGGTGGTGGACAATCTTTGATACACACAGGAAACTGTTAAGCGTGAAAAACCCAGCAGCGTTGCAGTTCTTGACACACTCAAACCGGTGCACCTGGCACCTACTACCATACCCCGGTTTAAAGGCACTTCAATCTTTTGTCTTGCCCTCTGAATGGCAAATCATCCATGCCTCAATTGTCTCTAGCTTAAAAATCCTTTAACCTGTCTCCCCTTCATCTACAGTGCATTCGGAAAGTATTCAGACCCCTTGACTTTTTCCACATTTAAACAGAGGTGCTGAAGGATTAGCATGATTAAGAGGGGTTGACAATGGGGCGTTCAGTGGTACTATGATTGTCAAACCAGTACAACACACTAAGTGTACCAAACATTAGGAACACCTGCTTTTTCCATGACATAGACTGACCAGGTGAATCCAGGTGAAACCTACGATCCCTTATTGATGTCACCTTTTAAATCCAATTCAATCAATAAGCGCCTTCAGAAAGTATTCAGACCCCTGGACTTTTTCCACATTTTGTTACGTTACAGCCTTATTCTAAAATGGATTAAATTGTTTTTTCCCCTCATCAATCTACACACAATACCCCATAATGACAAAGCAAAAACAGGTTTTTAGATATTTTTGCAAATGTATAAAAAAAGAAAAACTGAAATAATACATTTACATTAGTATTCAGACCCTTTACTCAGTACTTTGTTGTAGCACATTTGGCAGCGATTACAGCCTCGAGTCTTCTTGGGTATGACGCTACAAGCTTGGCACACCTGTATTTGGGGAGTTTCTCCCATTCTTCTCTGCAGATCCTCTCAAGCTCTGTCAGGTTGGATGAGGAGCGTTGCTGCACAGCTATTTTCAGGTCTCTCCAGAGATGTTCGGGCTCTGGCTGACTTGTCCCGAAGCCACTCCTGCGTTGTCTTGGCTGTGTGCTTAGGGTCGTTGTCTTGTTGCTTCGCCCCAATCTGAGGTCCTGAGCGCTGTGGAGCAGGTTTTCATCAAGGATCTCTCTGTACTTTGCTCCGTTCATGTTTGCGTCAATCCTGACTAGTCTCCCAGTCTCTGCCGCTGAAAAACATCCCCACAGCATGATGCTGCCACCACCATGCTTCATCGTAGGGATGGTGCCTGGTTTCCTCCAGACGTGACGCTTGGCATTCAGGCCAAATAGTTCAATCTTGGTTTCATCAGACCAGATCATCTTGTTTCTCATGATCTGAGAGTCTTTAGGTGCCTTTTGGCAAACTCCAAGCGGGCTGTCATGTGCCTTTTACTGAGGAGTGGCTTCTGTCTGGCCACTCTACCATAAAGGCCTGATTGGTGGAGTGCTGCAGAGATGATTGTCCTTCTGGAAGGTTCTCCCATCTCCACAGAGGAACTATAGAGCTCTGTCAGTGACCATCGGGTTCTTGGTCACCTCCCTGACCAAGGCCCTTCTCCTCTGATTGCTCAGTTTGGCCGAGCGGCCAGCTCTAGGAAGAGTCTTGGTGGTTTCAAACTTCTTCCATTTAAGAATGATGGAGGCCACTGTGTTCTTTGGGACCTTCAATGCTGAAAACATTGTTTGGTACCCTTCCCCAGATCTGTGCCTCGACAGAATCATGTCTCAGAGCTCTACAGACAATTCCTTCGACCTCATGGCTTGGGTTTTGCTCTAACATGCACTGTCAACTGTGGGACCTTATATAGACAGGTGTATGCCTTTCCAAATCATGTCCAATCAATTAATTTACCACAGGTTGACTCCAATCAAGTTGTAGAAACATCTCAAGGATGATCAATGGAAACAGGATGTACCTGAGCTCAATTTCGAGTCTCATAGCAAAGGGTCTGAATACTTATGTAAATAAGGTATTTGTTTTTTCGTTGTCTTTATACATTTGCAGAAAATTCAGAAAACCTGTTTCCGCTTTTTCATTATGGGGTATTGTGTGTAGATTGCTGAAGGAAATAAGTATTTAATCAATTTTAGAATAAGGCTGTAACGTAACAAAATGTGGAAAAAGTCCAGGGGTCTGAATACTTTCTGAAGGCGCTTATTGATTGAATTGGATTTAAAAGGTGACATCAATAAGGGATCGTAGGTTTCACCTGGATTCACCTAGTCAGTCTATGTCATGGAAAAAGCAGGTGTTCCTAATGTTTGGTACACTCAGTGTGTTGTACTGGTTTGACAATCATAGTACCACTGAACGCCCCATTGTCAACCCCTCTTAATCATGCGAATCCTTCAGCACCTCTGTTTAAAATCGTGTGCGTGTGTGTGCATGAAAGTGTGCATTCAGTTCGACTCTCCATGTTAACCTGTATCTTCCATCTCTCTGTATCGGTCTCTCTGTGTGTCAGGTCAAAAAGCTTAACATATTACTGTATCTGTATGTATGTGTGTGTGCGTGCGTATGCATGTCTCCATATATGAACCTGTATATCTCTGTCTCTCTCAGGTCCAGAAGTTGCAGGCCATCCTGAAGCCCATGATGCTGCGTCGTCTTAAGGAGGACGTGGAGAAGAAGCTGGCTCCTAAGGAGGAAACCATCATTGAGGTGTGTATGTGCGTTGTGTGTGTATGTGTATGCATTAGATTGATGAGTGTGTTTGCGGTTTTTTTTGTCTTAGTTTTGCTGACTGTTGTTTGAATGTTTCTATATAATGTGGTCAGGTGGAGCTGACCAACATCCAGAAGAAGTACTACAGAGCCATCCTAGAGAAGAACTTCTCCTTCCTGTCTAAAGGAGTCGGCCAGGCCAACGTCCCCAACCTGGTCAACACCATGATGGAGCTGAGGAAGTGTTGCAACCACCCCTACCTCATCAAAGGTACTGAACACACCACTACCTGACCCTGACTCTGACCCCTACCTAACCCTAACCCTGACCACTACCTGACCCTGACCCCTACCTAACCCTTACTGTACCCAGGGTTGGGGTCAATACCATTTAAATTCCAATCAATTCAGAAAGTAAACCAAATTCCCCATTTTCCCCATTGAAAAGCATTGAAGAGAATTGGAATTGGAATGTCAGTGTACTTCCTTATTTGACTGGAATTTTTATGGAATTGCCCCAAGCCTGACTGTAACTCAACCTGGTCAACACCATGATGGAGCTGAGAAGGTGCTGTAACCAGCCTTACCTCATCAGATGTATTAACAGTAATATTGCTACAATCCAGGTTGTGGAACGCTGTATGTAGCCTCATGTTATATGGATGGACAGTGTATGCCATATGGGGAAGGCTGATTTGGGTAATTCCCACCCATACAGGTAGTAAAGAGCTTTATAACAGCCTCGGGGCAGAATGAAAACCACTGAGTCAGAGATATCCTCATTCCTCACTATCTTTCCCTCTGTCTCTGTGTCACGGCTGTCAGTGAGATGCCGTTGAAGAAGTCAGGCGCAGGACACAGAACTCTCGGACACGTACTTTAATCCCATACCGAAAAGATGAACACAGAATAACTCCACGCAGGGAGGAAATAACCCACTCACAAATGACATACGTGAAGGGAAACAATCACACACAAGATCCCGATGAGAGACAGGGGTAATTATAGGGCAACAATCAAACATAATGACGAACAGGTGTAAACAATACAGACAAAACTAGACAGACACCGATAACATCGAACGGCAGCAGCTAGTACTCCGGGGACGACGAACGCCGAAGCCTGCCCGAGCAAGGAGGAGGAGCAGCCTCGGCAGAATCCGTGACACTCTGTCTGTTTGTCTCACCCACCCACCTGCTCTCCTCCTCCCTCCATCTCTTCATCATACTCCCCTGTTTCTCCTAGCTGTGTCAGAACTCCTAGAACAGAGAAAGCAGGCCAGGAGGTTGAGGCTCTGAAACAGATGCCGGACTAACTTCACCTCTCCATGTCCCTTTCCCTCCATCCCTCTGTTCATCCCTCTATCTATTTTCACATCCCCCCTGCCAAAAGCTGCTGTGTTGGCCCATTGCTCTTCCTCTCCTTCCTCCTATGTCACCGCTGTACTTCTGCTCTGGTTCATCTGGTTTGGCAAATTGCTCTCGTACAAGGCCAGCCTAGTGGACCTTTGGCCTGTGGTTTGACAGCTGTTTCTGTATGTGTACTTGAGTGTGTGCTTGTGCGTGTGTGTGTGTGTGTGTGACTGTGTATCCGTTTTAATGAGGGCTAGGACAACTAAAGGATCAGCTCTAGAGTTGATAAACTGCCAAACTGAAATATTAAGGTTTTCTAATATCCAGTAGTTTTTAGTATAAAAAAAAAAAAAAATGGCAGGGGGTTGTTAGATTTGGTAAACATTATAGAAGTCCCAACTCTCATATTGTCTTTGACCTGCATACAGATTCGTGTAATTATGGTACCTGTCACACTTCATCAATGCTGGTTTGTGAGTTGGAGGCAGTGAGCTGCGTGTGTGAGCTGTCTCCTTGGTCATTATCCCTCTAGCCAGTGACCAGAGAGAGAGTTCCTTGTACCGTCACCTCTCTCAGGTCCACCCATCAGTGGATGGCTCTCTTTTCCAGTACCATATTGTACAAAATCTATTCCATGACTGAGTTGCTATTCCTGTCTGTCTTAAAGTAGGTACTGTATATGAACTGCATACAGATTAGGTCAAAATGGTAGCATGGTACTAGATTAAGTGTCATCCAGTCTTTTCCCAATAGAAGCCAAACTCTGGTGGCAACAGGGTTAGACAGGGGGCTCGTCCTGCTTGTACAATTGAAGCGGAAACACTGAGGCCATCACTGACTTAATTTGTCTGTCCATCTTCCCAGGTGCTGAAGAGAAGATCTTGGAGGACTTCCGGGAGGTGTACAGCCCTGTTGCCTTTGATTTCCACCTGCAGGCCATGGTGCAGTCAGCTGGTAAACTGGTCCTCATAGACAAGCTGCTGCCCAAGATGAAAGCCGGGGGACACAAGGTCCTCATCTTCTCCCAGATGGTCCGCTGTCTGGATATCCTGGAGGACTACCTCATCCAGAGAAGGTACTGCTGCCTGCGCCTCTTCTTGCGTTACTATGCTCCCAAGTACTCCACACGAATAGAGGTTCTCTCTCCTCAGATATTTCATATTGTAAGATGAGGTAGTTTGAGGTGAGATAAAGGCTTGTGAGATATATAACGTTTATTACTTTGTGTTAGTGCATGTAGAATTTGAAACGCCCTCTGCAGTTTCATCTGCAGGGTATAGCTAGGCTGATGAGGAAGAAGACAGGAATCATGCTTGAGAGGGTAGTAGACGTTGTGTAATTTCCATTTTTCATCTCCATTTTCAAAGTGACATATTTATGTCTTATTATCTGGTGTTAGCTCGCTAGCAGTCTGCAGTGCAGCAAAAGCTGAATCACTCCAGTACTTCCCTTATTAAATTGAATTTAGTTTAAGAGAAATGCTGAATCTCTAAGCATTAGCTTCTCTCTCTCCAGTGACTGTCTGAGAAAGAGCCTTTTAAAGCCCCCCCGTGCTCATTGCTCCATAATGCTACCCAGAGCAGGGAGATGATAAAGACTGTGTAACAGAAGCAGAAGAATGTACCAAGACCCTCTCATTCAAGGTCTTAATCTCCTGGCTTAATGAGCTTCCTGTTTGCGGCGCTAAATGAAAAGGATATTATCCCAGCAGCCCGTCTGAGCTGTGGAAAGAAGGCGACTGGCCTGGTCTGTGTGGTCTCTCTATCTCTTTCTCCCTCTCCCTCTTGATATCTCTGTCATCTCTCTTCTTCTCCCTCTCTATCCTCTCCTCTTGTCTCTGTCTCACTACCCCGGGCCTGGCCCTGTGTTTTTCTCCCCTCTCTGCTTCTCTCTGGCACTCAAACCCCGAACCAAACCAGTGTAAACACACAAGGCGAGGTGCTCCGCTCGTCTCTGTGGCTAGGCAAGGCTTAGCCGGGGTTCAGCGGCAGGTCACAGACCCCCTCGGGGCGCTCCCACATCAGACAGAGGGAGAGAGGAGTCTGGGCGGGTGGAGGGAGGGAGGTGGATCACTGAGAGGTGAGGTGTGTGAGGGGAAGAAGATGAGGGGTAGGCGTAGGAGGTGGGGTAAGGCAGGGGCGAGGCCAGGTCTCCTGGGAAAGAGGCTGCCTGTGATCAACGAGCTAAACTACCTTGTTCTCTGCCAGAGAGAGGGGGAGGAAGGATGAAAGGAGGAAGAGAGAGAAAAATAGAGCGAGAGGGGAAAAGAGAGACAGGAATGGAGAAAAGAGGAAGAGAACTACTGAATGTTGTTTGAAAGTGGATGACAAAAACAAATTCCTGGAAATATTGTGTAGCAATTGGAGGCCCCTTAATGTGTGATGGTTGATGTTGTAACTCTCTGTGTCGTGCTGTATGTAAATGTTGACATACGTGATACTTGGATGTGTACTAGAAGATCCTTCTCCAACCCTGCATGGTCCTGTGTTCCTCAGATACCTGTATGAGCGGATCGATGGCAGAGTGAGAGGTAACCTGCGTCAGGCAGCTATAGACCGCTTCAGCAAACCAGACTCGGACCGCTTTGTGTTCCTGCTGTGTACCCGGGCTGGAGGTCTGGGCATCAACTTGACTGCTGCTGACACCTGTATTATCTTTGACTCGGACTGGAACCCACAGAACGACCTGCAGGTAAAGACACACACAGACATTTAAAGTGACACCAGCCTCCACTGAAATAGAATGGGCAAAAAAGGTGTGGTCACTTCCTATTTTAATTTAGTCAATTCAGGAAGACCTTGAATTGAGAAGTGTCTTTATATCCTATTATAATTGTTTCACTTTTTAATTTACACACAGCTTGGATAGTAAAATGTATGCATGCATGACTGTAAGTCGCTTTGGATAAAAGTGTCTGCTAAATGGCATATATTATATTATTATAGCAGCAATGATCTTTATCCTGGAGTGATTTTTGTTGGACAATTTAGATATTAAATGTATTGGGCTTTTTTTCTGTTATTCTCAGGCCCAGGCTCGCTGCCATAGGATTGGTCAGAACAAGGCGGTGAAGGTGTACCGTCTGATCACCAGGAACTCTTACGAGCGGGAGATGTTTGACCGGGCCAGCCTCAAACTGGGCCTGGACAAGGCTGTGCTGCAGAGCATGAGTGGCAGGGAGAACAGCGTGCCGGGAGGAGGGGTGAGTCTGCCGTGTCCGTCATACACACACACACACACACACACACACACACACACACACACACACACACACACACACACACACACACACTCTGTAGCACCTGTATCAGCCCGGTGGATGCTCTATGCTCCCAAGGGGACAATATGATGAAGTCCAGAAGTATGACCATGCCATGGCTGTGTCTTCTATATTACGGTAAGTCCATTCTACCAAATGAGAGTGTAGGAAAGGGACTAGTCAGGATAATAAACACAGCTTTGAGATATCCTCTTAGTGCATCATCAGTGTGTAGGAGGAGCTTAGCTGTTCCTCTCTCTGGATTAGCTGAACTATCAGGAAGAAAGTGTTGCCTGTGAACAGAAGAGTCTCTGAGCAGACGTTAGCGCCACCAGCTGCATACTAACACACCGTGGGTCAGCTGGGGGTTGCTGCTATCTTTAACATTTAAAAAGATCTAGCACGTGATCCAGTTCAGCTTCAGTTCAACCAACTGTCTCTCTCCTCTGCATTTCTCACACTAGAGTGTCTATCTGTACGTCTGTCCGTCTGTCTGTTGTTGAGTGGTATTAATGTGTGTGCATGTGTTATATACATGTATGTGTGTACAATGATGTAATGTGTAAATAGTCCAGTCTGTGATCTACTGTAGTCCATCATCAGTTCCCCTAACGCTCTCTCTGTTTCCCCCTCTCCTTATCCCCCTCCACTCTCTCTGTTTCCCCCTCTCCTTATTCCCCTCCCCTCTCTCTGTTTCCCCCTCTCCTTATCCCCCTCCCCTCTCTCTGTTTCCCCCTCTCCTTATCCCCCTCCCCTCTCTCTGTTTCCCCCTCTCCTTATCCCCCTCCCCTCTCTCTGTTTCCCCCTCTCCTTATCCCGCTCCCCGCTCCCCTCTCTCTGTTTCCCCCTCTCCTTATCCCCCTCCCCTCTCTCTGTTTCCCCCTCTCCTTATCCCCCTCCCCTCTCTCTGTTTCCCCCTCTCCTTATCCCCCTCCCCTCTCTCTGTTTCCCCCTCTCCTTATCCCCCTCATCTCTCTCTGTTTCCCCCTCTCCTTATCCCCCTCCCCTCTCTCTGTTTCCCCCTCTCCTTATCCCGCTCCCCTCTCTCTGTTTCCCCCTCTCCTTCTCCCTCTCCCCTCCCCTCTCTCTTTCTCCTTATCCCCCTCCCCTCTCTCTGTTCCCCCTCTCCCCTCCCCTCTCTCTTTCTCCTTCTCCCCCTCACCTCTCTCTGTTTCCCCCTCTCCTTATCCCCCTCCCCTCTCTCTCTTTCCCCCTCTCCCCTCCCCTCTCTCTTCCCCCTCTCCCCTCCCCTCTCTCTTTCTCCTTATCCCCCTCCCCTCTCTCTGTTTCCCCCTCTCCCCTCCCCTCTCTCTGTTTCCCCCTCTCCTTATCCCCCTCCCTTCTCTCTGTTTCCCCCTCTCCTTCTTCCCCTCCCTTTCCTCCCTTTCCTCTTTCCCCCTCTCCTTCTCCTTCTCCCCTCCCCTCTCTCTGTTTCCCCCTCCCCTCACCTCTCTCCAGCCGACCCAGCAGCAGCTGTCTAAGAAAGAGATCGAGGACCTGCTGAGGAAAGGGGCGTATGGAGCTCTGATGGACGATGAGGATGAGGGGGCCAAGTTCTGTGAGGAGGACATTGACCAGATCCTCCAACGTAGGACCAAGACCATCACCATTGAGTCTGAGGGACGGGGATCTACCTTTGCTAAGGTATCCAGTGACTGAAGGAGCACAGCACATTGAACATGATATGCCTAGTTGTGGTCATTGTTTAGATGTTGCTATCCTTTCTGCATGACTAGCAGTAGTAACCAGTGTCTCCTGTCTACTCTCATGTCACTCTTCATCACATACTCTCAGCTCTGTTAGGAGACTTGGACTATTCATTGAAGGAGACTCAGGAAGAACAGTGAATCAGATTATCAAGGTTTAATGTGATATACTGACTTCCTCTCTCTCTCTCTCTCAGGCCAGTTTTGTGGCGTCCGGAAACCGCACAGACATCTCTCTGGACGACCCCAACTTCTGGGACAAGTGGGCCAAAAAAGCTGAGATTGACATGGACACTGCCAATGACAGAGTAAGTAATGCTTTAGTTTAAACACTAAATCTGCTCTTTTTGGCCATGGTATGTTATATATGAGATCAATGCGATGAGTGAATTTGCTACAATAGTATCTGACTATCTGTGTGTGTTCCTCTCCTATTCCACAACAGAACAGCCTGGTAATTGACACTCCGAGGGTGAGGAAGCAGACCCGACCCTTCAGTGCCACCAAGGACGAGCTGGCAGAGCTGTCAGAGGGGGAGAGTGACAACGAGGACAAGCCCAAGCTCCGCCGGCCCCACGACCGCCTCAACAGCTACGGCAGGACAGAGTGCTTCAGAGTGGAGAAGAACCTACTAGTATACGGGTCAGTGTCAGTGACTGGACCACTTCTGCTAGATAATATACAAACCAACATTGATACTAAATAACAATGTTATTTAATACTGGTCTTAGCCAGTGGCATGAACATGTATGCACTCACTAACTGTAAGTCGCTCTGGATAAGAGCGTCTGCTAAATGACTAAAATGTAAATGCAAATGTCTTGGGGACCCACAGGATGTGCAGACTTGAGTTTCAGCCCAGACCAAACACATCTTGTTCTTAGTGTAACTGCTGGACAGTGTTGTGTCTGTACTGAGACGCTCCTGTGTTGTCCATCTATATTGTACAGTGTTGTGTCTGTACTGAGGCGCTCCTGTGTTGTCCATCTATTTTGTACAGTGTTGTGTCTGTACTGAGGCTCTCCTGCGTTGTCCATCTATATTGTACAGTGTTGTGTCTGTACTGAGGCGCTCCTGTGTTGTCCATCTATATTGTACAGTGTTGTGTCTGTACTGAGGCGCTCCTGTGTTGTCCATCTATATTGTACAGTGTTGTGTCTGTACTGAGGCGCTCCTGCGTTGTCCATCTATATTGTACAGTGTTGTGTCTGTACTGAGGCTCTCCTGTGTTGTCCATCTATATTGTACAGTGTTGTGTCTGTACTGAGGCGCTCCTGTGTTGTCCATCTATATTGTACAGTGTTGTGTCTGTACTGAGGCTCTCCTGCGTTGTCCATCTATATTGTACAGTGTTGTGTCTGTACTGAGGCGCTCCTGCGTTGTCCATCTATATTGTACAGTGTTGTGTCTGTACTGAGGCGCTCCTGTGTTGTCCATCTATATTGTACAGTGTTGTGTCTGTACTGAGGTGCTCCTGCGTTGTCCATCTATATTGTACAGTATTTGTCTCCAGTATTGACCCTCTCCTCTCCTGTGTGGTCCAGGTGGGGTCGTTGGAAGGACATCCTGCTCCATGGTCGTTTTAAGAAGCAGCTGACAGAGCGTGATGTAGAGTCTATCTGCAGAGCCCTTCTGGCCTACTGTCTGGTTCACTACCGCGGTGACGACAAGATCAAGAGCTTCATGTGGGACCTGATCGCCCCCGCCGAGGACGGACAGACCAAGGAACTACAGAACCACCTGGGTACGTTACAACCTCACAATGACCAAACCTCAGTGGTCCAACTACAGATTAGAATCTGGTTCCTCTCAAGGAATTCTTCCTTTAAAGGGCATTTCCCCTTACCACTGTGCTATTGGTTTACTGTTAATGTTTTTAATGTGTCCGTAACCAAAAATGATATCTGTGTCCCTCCCTCAGGTCTGTCGACCCCGGTCCCCAGAGGCAGGAAGGGCAAGAAGATGAAGATTCAGTCCAGCACGTTTGATATCCAGAAGGCTGAGTGGATCAGGAAACACAACCCAGAACACATGCTGCAGGACGAGGGATACAAGAAGCACCTCAAACACCACTGCAACAAGTAAGAAGCTAGTCTTATATAGAGTTGAGGTAGAATTTATGAAACGTCTCATATTTTGAGTTTTCCTCTGTTTGCTTCAGTGTATTGACACTAGCCTGTGTGAAAACATAATTGTATGTTTTTGTCTGTAGCAGAGATTTGACTCCTGCACATCAACACCACTGTCTGTAATTAAGACAAATTGAAGCAGCCATCTTCTCCATTTGTTGCTTTCTTCTATTAATGACCATGAATCAGATTACACATTACACTGCTGAATGATAATCATCTAAATGGGATTTTAACCAAAACTAATAACTGTCATTGATATTTTACTGACAGATAGAAAAAAACTGATTACACTACACTACAGACAGCGATTTTATATTTTTTATATAAAGCTACATCGATGATGAGAAGAAGAAGAAAACGAATCTTACATCCTATGAAATGGTTTGACATGAACCTATAAGTTAGTAGATAATGGTTGTTGAGATATAAAACATAGCCATATAGATAATGGTTGTTGAGATATAAAACATAGCCATATAGATAATGGTTGTTAAGATATAAAACATAGCCATGTAGATAATGGTTGTTGAGATATAAAACATAGCCATATAGATAATGGTTGTTAAGATATAAAACATAGCCATATAGATAATGGTTGTTGACATATAAAACGTAGCCATATAGATAATGGTTGTTGACATATAAAACATAGCCATGTAGATAATGGTTGTTGACATATAAAACATAGCCATATAGATAATGGTTGTTGACATATAAAACATAGCCATGTAGATAATGGTTGTTGACATATAAAACATAGCCATATAGATAATGGTTGTTGACATATAAAACATAGCCATGTAGATAATGGTTGTTGACATATAAAACATAGCCATGTAGATAATGGTTGTTGACATATAAAACATAGCCATATAGATAATGGTTGTTGACATATAAAACATAGCCATGTAGATAATGGTTGTTGACATATAAAACATAGCCATGTAGACGATGGTTGTTGAGATATAAAACATAGCCATGTAGACGATGGTTGTTGAGATTTGTATTTGTATTTATTATGGATCCCCATTAGCTGCTGCCAAGGCAGCAGCTACTCTTCCTGGGGTCCAGCAAAATTAAGGCAGTTCATACAATTTTTAAAACATTACAATACATTTTCAGATTTCATAACACACTGTGTGCCCTCAGGCCCCTACTCCACCACTACCACATATCTACAGTACAAAAATCCATGTGTTGTGTGTGTATAGTGTGTATGTTATCGTGTGTGTGTATGCATGTGTCTGCACCTATGTTTGTTGCTTCACAGTCCCCGCTGTTCCATAAGGTATTTTTTTATCTGTTTTTTAAATCTAATTTTACTACTTGCATCAGTTACTTGATGTGGAATAGAGTTCCATGTAGTCATGGCTCTATATAGTACTGTGCGCCTCCCACAGTCTGTTCTGGACTTGGGGACGGTGAAGAGACCTCTGGTGGCATGTCTTGTGGGGCATGCATGGGTGTCTGAGCTGTGCACCAGTAGATCAGACAGCTCAGTGCACCCAACATGTCAACACCTCTCATAAACACAAGTAGTGATGAAGTCAATCTCTCCTCCACTTTGAGCCAGGAGAGATAGACATGCATGTTATTAATATTAGCTCTCTGTGTACATCCAAGGACCAGCCGTGCTGCCCTGTTCTGAGCCAATTGCAATTTTCCTAAGTCCTTTTTGTGGCACCTGACCACATGACTGAACAGTAGTCCAGGTGTGACAAAACTAGGGCCTGTAGGACCTTCCTTGTTGATAGTGCTGTTAAGAAGGTAGAGCAGATCTTTATTATGGACATACTTCTCCCCATCTTAGCTACTGTTGTATCGATATGTTTTGACCATGACAGTTTACAATCCAGGGTTACTCCAAGCAGTTTAGTCACCTCAACTTGCTCAATTTCCACATTATTTATTAAAATATTTAGTTGAGTTGGGTTAGTGAATGATTTGTCCCAAATACAATGCTTTTAGTTTTAGAAATATTTAGGACTAACTTATTCCTTGCCACCCATTCTGAAACTAACTGCAACGCTTTGTTAAGTTTTGCAGTAATTTCAGTCGCTGTAGTAGCTGACATGTACAGTGTTGAGTCATCCGCATACATAGACACTCTGGCTTTACTCAAAGCCAGTGGCATGTCATTAGTAAAGATTGAAAAAAGTAATGGGCCTAGAGAGCTGCCCTGGGGAATTCCTGATTCTACCTGGATTATGTTGGAGAGGCTTCCATTAAAGAACACCCTCTGTGTTCTGTTAGACAGGTAACTCTGTATCCACAATATAGCAGGTGGAGTAAAGCCCTAACACATACGTTTTTCCATCATTAGACTATGATCGATAATGTCAAAAGCCACACTGAAATCTAACAAAACAGCCCGCACAATCTTTTTATTATCAATTTCTCTCAGCCAATCATCAGTCATTTGTGTAAGTGCTGTTCTTGTTGAGTGTCCTTCTCTATAAGCACGCTGAAAGTTTGTTGTCAATTTGTTTACTGTAAAATAGCATTGTATCTGGTCAAACACAATTTTTTCCAATAGTTTACTAAGGGTTGGTAACAGGCTAATTGATCGGCTGTTTGAGCCAGTAAAGGGGGCTTTGCTGTTTTTAGGTATCGGAATGAATGTTTCTTCTCTCCAAGCCTGGGGGCACACACATTCTAGTAGGCTTAAATTGAAAATATGGCAAATAGGAGTGGCAATATCGTCCGCTATTATCCTCAGTAATTTTCTATCCAAGTTGCAGACCCCGGTGGCTTGTCATTGTTGATAGACAACAATAATGTTTTCACCTCTTCCACACTCACTTTACGGAATTCAAAATTACAATGCTTGTCTTTCATAATTTGGTCAGATATACTTGGATGTGTAGTGTCAGCAATTGTTGCTGGCATGTCATGCCTAAGTTTGCAAATCTTGCCAATTAAAAAATCATTAAAGTAGTTGGCAATATCAGTTGGTTTTGTGATGAATGAGCCATCTGATTCAATGAATGATGGAGCTGAGTTTGCCTTTTTTCCCAAAAATTAATTTAAGGTGCTCCAAAGCTTTTTACTATCATTCTTTATGTCATTTATCTTTGTTTCATAGTGTAGTTTCTTCTTCTTTTTATTCAGTTTAGTCACATGATTTCTCAGTTTGCAACATGTTTGCCAATCGGCCAGACTTATTTGCCATTCCTTTTGCCTCATCCCTCTCAACAATACCATTTTTCAATTCCTCATCAATCCACGGGGATTGAACCGTTTTTACAGTCATTTTCTTAATGGGTGCATGCTTATTAGTAACTGGAATAAGCAATTTCATAAATGTGTCAAGTGCAGTGTCTATTATGCCCAGCCTTTGGAACTTTGGTTTTCCTAGCTATGGCTACTATATTGTGATCACTACATCCAATGGATTTGGATACTGCTTTCAAACAAATCTCTGCGGCATTAGTAAAGATACGATCAATACATGTTGATGATTTAACTCCTGTACTGTTTGTAACTACCCTGGTAGGTTGACTGATAACCTGAACCAGGTTGCAGGCACTGGTTACAGTTTGAATCTTTCTCTTGAGTGGGCGGCCTGATGAAAGCCAGTCAATATGTAAATCACCCAGAAAGTATACCTCTCTATTGATATAAAGCTACAGTAAATAGATTTAGGCTGCTGTGCTGTCTTTCTAAATGGGGTTGGTTGGAGGGTTTGTCTTCTGCCGTCCGGCTTTAGACACAGAGCCATGCAGGGCTTCCATAGAAAGTTCTCCATTGTTCCCAGAGCCATGGATCGTCCGATGGGTGGCACGCTGGCCAAACGGGGACACACTCTGTGGCTTTGCTGACCTCCGCGTTTTCCCCTCAGGGTGGAATGTGGACTGACGTTGGGTTGGGGCATGCACAGGAATGGCACCCTACTGTCCCTGTCCCACACAGAGATCCATAACCCTATCCTATGATAATGACATTTAGAAGATATGTGTTCAATAGTGTGTGTAGCTACTAGTACTGGCCTAGATTTACGAGGCCTGTGTTCTGTTGGGATATGTGTAACATTCTCGGTATGACTTGTATATGATCTGCATGTGATTGTGGGTGTGTGTTTACCTTCATGTATCTGACTGTTTGTATCCTGTGCTTGTATAGTAAGTACAGTATGTACATAAGTGTGTGGGTATTTTACAAGTGTGTGTACAGTTGTGTGTGTGTGAGTGCTCGCGGTCATGTGCGTGTATGAGCTCTATGTCTGGTGCTGCGAGGTTCCCTTCTCCATAAGATACCTCCCACACTCCATGGTGGGAGGGAGGGAGGGAGAGAGAGAGGCAAGCACTGGAGCTCACAGCTCTGCCTGCAGAGGGGGTGTGCTCATGTCGCTCCCTCTCCGCTAGTGGCATACTGGAGGTGTAAAGCTAGGGCCACACACACGATCTGAAGAAATCTACACTGCACTTTTTAACCTGCCACACTGCTAGACAGATCAAAAGGCTAGATTTTCTCAGACCCTAGTTTAAGAGAGGAACGGAGACTAGAATGTATGCCAGTCCATCACAGATCAGGCATACCATACCCCACCCTCCACCTACATCTCTGACTGAGGCCTGGCTGGGTGCGTCATGGAAACAGCATCTCTCCTCTGACTCAGCCTGCCTCTCTCTTCTCTCCTCTCCCTGCCAGCCCAGAGATCACATCATATCACACCACTCCGCTCTATGGCACAGACACTGTTCCACTCTCTATGGCACAGACACTGTCCCACTCTCTATGGCGGCAGACACTGTCCCACTATCTATGGCACAGACACTGTCCCACTCTCTATGGCACAGACACTGTCCCACTCTCTATGGCACAGACACTGTCCCACTCTCTATGGCACAGACACTGTCCCACTCTCTATGGCACAGACACTGTCACACTCTCTATGACACACACTGTCCCACTCTCTATGGCACAGACACTGTCCCACTCTCTATGGCACAGACACTGTCTCACTCTCTATGGCACAGACACTGTCTCACTCTCTATGGCACAGACACTGTCCCACTCTCTATGGCACAGACACTGTCCCACTCTCTATGGCACAGACACTGTCCCACTCTCTATGGCACAGACACTGTCCCACTCTCTATGGCACAGACACTGTCCCACTCTCTATGGCACAGACACTGTCCCACTCTCTATGGCACAGACACTGTCCCACTCTCTATGGCACAGACACTGTCCCACTCTCTATGGCACAGACACTGTCCCACTCTCTATGGCACAGACACTGTCCCACTCTCTATGGCACAGACACTGTCCCACTCTCTATGGCACAGACACTGTCTCACTCTCTATGGCACAGACACTGTCTCACTCTCTATGGCACAGACACTGTCCCACTCTCTATGGCACAGACACTGTCTCACTCTCTATGGCACAGACACTGTCCCACTCTCTATGGCACAGACACTGTCTCACTCTCTATGGCACAGACACTGTCCCACTCTCTATGGCACAGACACTGTCCCACTCTCTATGGCACAGACACTGTCCCACTCTCTATGACACAGACACTGTCCCACTCTCTATGGCACAGACACTGTCCCACTCTCTATGGCACAGACACTGTCCCACTCTCTATGGCACAGACACTGTCCCACTCTCTATGGCACAGACACTGTCTCACTCTCTATGGCACAGACACTGTCCCACTCTCTATGGCACAGACACTGTCCCACTCTCTATGGCACAGACACTGTCCCACTCTCTATGGCACAGACACTGTCCCACTCTCTATGGCACAGACACTGTCCCACTCTCTATGGCACAGACACTGTCCCACTCTCTATGGCACAGACACTGTCCCACTCTCTATGGCACAGACACTGTCCCACTCTCTATGGCACAGACACTGTCCCACTCTCTATGGCACAGACACTGTCCCACTCTCTATGGCACAGACACTGTCACACTCTCTATGGCACAGACACTGTCTCACTCTCTATGTCACAGACACTGTCCCACTCTCTATGGCACAGACACTGTCTCACTCTCTATGGCACAGACACTGTCCCACTCTCTATGGCACAGACACTGTCTCACTCTCTATGTCACAGACTGTCTCACTCTATGACACAGAAACTGCATCAGTGACTGACTACACAGTGACAATGCAATGACTGCATATTTTCTATTCCACTCCATTTTGAGCATGAGTGCATCATTGAAGACAACATTTATACAGTATATACAGCAATACAAAATGTTTCCCCTTTGCATGGACAGTTGATCTACCGTGATGAGCTAGGCACAGTATTTCAGTCATCCAGGAGAAAAGTTAGAATGTGTGTGAGAGAGAGTGTGATTGTGTGAGATTTCGATTGTGTGTGTTTGTATGCGTGAGTTTGTCCGTCCGTGAATGTGTGAGGGTGTGTGTGTGTGTGTGTGTGTGTGTGTGTGTGTGTGTGTGTGTGTGTGTGTGTATTTACGGACGTGAGTGCGTGTGAAAGTGAATGCCGTTCTGCTCTCTCAGCGTTTGTGCGTGCTGAGGCTTTGTTGTGACCGCGGGCGGGGCTGTGTCTGTGTGCAGGGTGTTGCTGCGGGTTAGAATGCTCTACTACCTGAAACAAGAGGTGATGGGAAGCCAGTCCCAGAAGATACTAGACGGCGTGGACTCCAGGTGAGCTGAACTTTCACCTCATTTACAACCAAACACCTCTAAACAGCTGCTCTCTCTGTCTGTCCTCTACTTTTGTTAATTTCAGTTATTAGATTATTTGAAGAGGATTACACTATTTACTCCATTATTTTGAGATGGTCGGATTGATCGGTGGCTATTCAGGCTAGATTGAATGTTATGCCAACCAGTTCAGCCAGGCTGCCAGCACTATGCCAGTATTTGTTTAAGTTTGGGATTTCTGGTAAGCTGCTGGCACACAAATTCAGCAGACACATCGTTTTAAAAGGTTCAGTTTACATTCACTTTTCAAATAAAAACCTGTTAATTCATAGGCCTATGTTGTTCATGTTTTCCATGGTAAGGAATAGACCAAACATGACAGGTTGTTCCCATACATACTGTTGCTGTCTCTATCTATCACCATGTCTGAAGGAGGGCACAGCTAGTCAGACTCAGGGAAGGAAAGTCCATGTCTGAAGGAGGGCACAGCTAGTCAGACTCAGGGAAGGAAAGTCCATGTCTGAAGGAGGGCACAGCTAGTCAGACTCAGGGAAGGAAAGTCCATGTCTGGAGGAGGGCACAGCTAGTCAGACTCAGGGAAGGAAAGTCCATGTCTGAAGGAGGGCACAGCTAGTCAGACTCAGGGAAGGAAAGTCCATGTCTGAAGGAGGGCACAGCTAGTCAGACTCAGGGAAGGAAAGTCCATGTCTGAAGGAGGGCACAGCTAGTCAGACTCAGGGAAGGAAAGTCCATGTCTGAAGGAGGGCACAGCTAGTCAGACTCAGGGAAGGAAAGTCCATGTCTGAAGGAGGGCACAGCTAGTCAGACTCAGGGAAGGAAAGTCCATGTCTGAAGGAGGGCACAGCTAGTCAGACTCAGGGAAGGAAAGTCCATGTCTGAAGGAGGGCACAGCTAGTCAGACTCAGGGAAGGAAAGTCTATGTCTGAAGGAGGGCACAGCTAGTCAGACTCAGGGAAGGAAAGTCCATGTCTGAAGGAGGGCACAGCTAGTCAGACTCAGGGAAGGAAAGTCCATGTCTGAAGGAGGGCACAGCTAGTCAGACTCAGGGAAGGAAAGTCCATGTCTGAAGGAGGGCACAGCTAGTCAGACTCAGGGAAGGAAAGTCCATGTCTGAAGGAGGGCACAGCTAGTCAGACTCAGGGAAGGAAAGTCCATGTCTGAAGGAGGGCACAGCTAGTCAGACTCAGGGAAGGAAAGTCCATGTCTGAAGGAGGGCACAGCTAGTCAGACTCAGGGAAGGAAAGTCCATGTCTGAAGGAGGGCACAGCTAGTCAGACTCAGGGAAGGAAAGTCCATGTCTGAAGGAGGGCACAGCTAGTCAGACTCAGGGAAGGAAAGTCCATGTCTGAAGGAGGGCACAGCTAGTCAGACTCAGGGAAGGAAAGTCCATGTCTGAAGGATTGCACAGCTAGTCAGACTCAGGGAAGGAAAGTCCATGTCTGAAGGAGGGCACAGCTAGTCAGACTCAGGGAAGGAAAGTCCATGTCTGAAGGAGGGCACAGCTAGTCAGACTCAGGGAAGGAAAGTCCATGTCTGGAGGAGGGCACAGCTAGTCAGACTCAGGGAAGGAAAGTCCATGTCTGAAGGAGGGCACAGCTAGTCAGACTCAGGGAAGGAAAGTCCATGTCTGAAGGAGGGCACAGCTAGTCAGACTCAGGGAAGGAAAGTCCATGTCTGAAGGAGGGCACAGCTAGTCAGACTCAGGGAAGGAAAGGCCATGTCTGGAGGAGGGCACAGCTAGTCAGACTCAGGGAAGGAAAGTCCATGTCTGAAGGAGGGCACAGCTAGTCAGACTCAGGGAAGGAAAGTCAGTAGTCACCACCTGCTGTTCAAAGATGGATCAGCAGCTTCTCAGAACCAATAATATTGATGAGGATATACAGAAGTGGGTGAGGAAAATCGTTTAGTATTTTTAGTACCCAAACACATTTTCAGCCTTGATGCTGACCTTAAAGTCTTATCGGAGCTCAGGGTTTTGGTTGTTCCACACCGTTGCTTATCTGAGAATCTATGTTGGAATGGAAACCCAGCTGTCATAGTACCCATGAGTTCCCCATGCTATACATGTATCGGCATGTTCCTCCTCTCATATTGTGTGTGTTCTGTTCACACCCCCCTCCTCCTCAGTGAGATCAAGATCTGGGTTCCTGAGCCCGACAGCTCTGAGCTACCAGCCCTGTGGTGGGACAACATCTCTGACAAGTGTCTGCTGTTGGGGGTCTACAAGCACGGTGAGTCGACAACAGGGACCAGGGATGTGCTAACTGACGCACAGGCCTGAGACAACTAGGAATGTGTGATACAAGGGCTACTATACTAGCATAACACTTAGCATAAAGTCATGTTTTGGGCATGTATTCTAAGTGGGTTTACTAGAATGGATATTAGAACAGAGCCTAGACAAATGAAGACAGGCAAAAAGGGTCAGATACAGTATAGTATGTACAATTCTGAGATTGTAGTGTCATGTGGAAAATGTACTATAGGTGTTTTCATGTTTTTCCGTTGGGATCTAGTTTACGTTGGATGACAGCTGTCACACTCGCCTTTGGGGGAAAGTGGCCAGCTGTATGTTTAAATATATATATATATCTTTGTGTCCATGAGCGTATTTAGCTAACCTCTGTTTGCTTATCTCTCCGCTGTCGTCCACTCATACAGGTTATGAGAAGTACAACACGGTGCGTGCAGACCCTGCCCTCTGCTTCCTAGAGCGGGTGGGCCGACCAGACGAGAAGGCCATCGCTGCTGAACAGAGAGCCAATGACTTCATGGATGGGTAGGTAACATTACACATCATGGCAGACAGTCTGACTGACTAAGTCAGCTAGCTAGCTTGTTGGTCTCCTCCACTGAGTCAGACAGGGTCTAGACACACAATGACACAATTAAAAAGTTTGAGTTGTTGTAACACTTTTTATAACCAGTCATAAAGCTATGCTAGAAAAGGAAGAAACCAGAAACGTTTTGACAAATAAAAAACATTTTCTGACATGAATCTGAGTCTGTGTTTAGTTCAGAGTTGTTAGGAGCTGCCTGCAAGTTCCCCTGTCTCACCTTGCGTGGCCCTTGCTGACTGACTGACTGACTAACTGGCTGACTGACTGTTGTTATCTGTGTTTGCAGGGACGTGGATGACCCAGAATACAAGCCTGCCCCAGCCTTGCTGAAGGACGATATGGAGGTGAGGCCACAGCGCAGGGGGGCAGAGCAGAGCCAGCACAGCCAACAGATAAGGCTGCTGTACACACTGACTGGCATGTGTATTCTCTGCCCTTTTAGAGACTAGAGAATACAAGTTGTTTTGAATGTTATTGTGTCCAGTGTTTGAACATACACTTCTCTCCTCCATAGGATGACGCCTCCTCTCCTGGAGACCTGGTTGTCACAGATAATCCTGGAGGTCAGTTATATCTTTCTATCCTGTCTCTTTCTACTCAGCTTTTGTACTATCAAAACCAATACACATCATATTACTATATCTACTGCAGTCACTACTACTACTACCAGTCACTGCTACTACTACCAGTCACTACTACAAGTCACTACTACTACTACTGCTACTACTACTACTACTACTACTACTACTACTGCTACTACTACCAGTCACTGCTACTACTACCAGTCACTACTACAAGTCACTACTACTATACTACTACTACTACTACCAGTCACTACTACTACTACTACTACTACTACTACCAGTCACTACTACTACTACTACCAGTCACTACTACAAGTCACTACCAGTCACTACTACTACTACTACTACTACTACTACTACTACTACTACTACTACTACTACTACTACTACTACTACTACTACCAGTCACTACTACTACCAGTCACTACTACTACTACTACTATTACTACCAGTCACTACTACAACAGTCACTACTACTACTACTACTACTACTACTACTACTACTACTACTACTACTACTACTACTACTACTACTACCAGTCACCACTACTACTACTACTACTACTACTACTACTACTACTACTACTACTACTATTACTAGTCACTACTACTAATGCCACCACTAACTACTACTACTACTACTACTACTACTACTACTACTACTAGTCACTACTACTAATGCCACCACTAACTACTACTACTACTACTTCTACTACTACTACTACCAGTCTCTACTACTACCAGTCACTACTACTACTACCTGTCACTACTACTACTACTACTACTACTACTACTACTACTACTACTACTACTACTACTACTACTACTACTGCTACTACTACTACTACTACTACTACTACTACCAGTTACTACTACTACTACTACTACCAGTCACTACTACTGCTGCTGCTGCTGCTACTACTACTACTACTACTACTACTACTACCAGTCACTGCTACTACAAACAGTCACTACTACTACTACTACTACCAGTCACTACTACTACTACTACCAGTCACTACTACTACAAACAGTCACTACGACTAGTGCTACTACTGCTGAAACTACCACAACTTCTTCCACTACTATAAAACAACTTAAAAAGCGTTCTCCCTGGTTTAACATTGTGTGTGTGTGCTCTCCAGAGGGTGTTCCAGTGATGATGGAGGGGTTAGGTGGAGGAGGAGATACAGCCTACTGGCCCTCGTCCTCAGTACTAACAGCCAGACTGAGACGTCTGATCACGGCCTCTCAGCGCTACACCAAGTCCAGACAGATCCTCCACATCCACCAGGCCCAGACACAGCACACCACTCAGGTCACGCCCTCACTGTGCCCCCTGCCACCCACCCTCAACGACACTATCAACCCCAAGATGGCCGCCAAGATAGAACGTCAGCAGAGGTGAGTGAAGCTGCAAGGCCTGGACAGAAACGTACCCTAACCACGGTCTATACCTTATACCACTTAGATGGGTGAAGTGCTTATCACTGTCTCCTGTTCTCTTTCTCTCCTCCCTCTCTCTGTCTATATCTCTATCTCTCCCCCTATTTCTCTTTCTCTCTGTTTCTCTCTCCCTCCCGCTCTCCCCAGATGGACAAGGCGAGAGGAAGCTGATTTCTACCGTGTGGTGTCAACCTTTGGTGTGGTGTTTGACCCAGACCTGGGCCGTTTCGACTGGACCAAGTTCAGAGCCATGGCTCGGCTGCACAAGAAGACAGACGAGAGTCTGCAGAAGTACCTGTGGGCCTTCACCGCCATGTGCAGGAGAGTGTGTCGCCTGCCACCCAGAGAAGGAGGTGAGAGAGATACTGTTCATCCATGCTGTGCCACCTGTAGAAAAGGCGTGGAAGTCAATATACTTATAAGCTGTATACTGTTGTTTATTAGAGGAGTTGTGTGCTTACTAATACAGTACCTGCTGATAATGTACTACAGTATGTCAAGATTAATGATTTAAGGAAATGCTGGGGAAACAAGCAAGTGATAAAGTTAACGATCTATGGAAAGTTAAACAGCGAGTGGAATAAGTTCACACAAAATGCAAACACAGATGTATGAATTATGCCGGACAGCCTTATTCCCTCTCTCCCCCTCTCTAGACACAGCGGTGGACCCCTCTCTGTCCATTCAGCCCATCACAGAGGAGCGTGCATCTCGTACGCTCTACAGAGTAGAGCTGCTACGCCAGGTCAGGGAACAGGTCCTGCACCACCCCTTGCTCTACGAGCGCCTGCCCCTGTGCCAGCTGGGCTCGGACCTGCCCGTGTGGTGGGAGACCGGTACCCACGACCGAGACCTCCTAATCGGGGCCGCTAAGCACGGCGTCAGCCGCACAGACTACCACATCCTCCGAGACCCAGAGCTCTGCTTCATGGCTGCCCAGCGCAACTACAGCCAGAATAAAGGAGTCCAACAGCCATCCCAGAACTCTACTCCGCTCCTGAACCCCCAGTACCAGGCTAATAGAGACCCAGCCTTGGCAGGGTCCCCAGTGCCTGCCCCAGCCCAGAGGGAGAGGGAGGACATCCCGGGGGCAGTGCCCAAAGAAGAACCTCTCTCAGAGGGGGAGGAAAGTATGGAGAGAGGGGGTCAGGTGGAGGGGGAAGGGTGGAGTCCCCAGCCCGCCCCTCTCACCCCTACAGGGATAGAGGAGAAGCCTGACCTGGGGGTGGTGAAAGGAGAGAATGAGAGCCACATGGTGGCAGCACGGACCAAGCCTCTCACGCCCAACTCAGCCGCCAGGAAAGAGAAGAGAGCCAATAAAAGAAGTCGAAGGGAGGCCAGACGAGCCGCCTCCGCAGCGTCAGACTCCGACTCGGACGGCTCCTCCTCCAGCTCTTCATCACGATCTTCTTCATCATCGTCATCGTCGTCCTCTTCCTCCTCACGCTCCGGATCCAGCTCCTCTTCGTCTTCATCCTGCTCATCAGGCTCCTCATCTTCCTCTTCCTCATCTTCATCTTCCTCTGATGACAGTGAGAGTGAAGGAGAGGAAGGAAAAACCAAGGGTGAGTGCTGCTGTTATTATTCTGGTGTTCTCTGGTGTCTTTTGGCTCTTGCAGTGAAAGACTTTTACAGTACCATTGAGGCAATTAAGGTTGTGATTTTGCCAAAGTTGTTAGGCTGTCTGAAGTAGTTTGAGGTTTTCTAAATGACAGTTATATTGCATGTTCTTCCAGTCCCGACAGTGGCCAGTGTGAAGGGATTTGACGAAGACAGCGTGGCGTCTCTCAGCACCACTCAGGATGAGATGCAGGACAGTCACGTGACAGAGAACGGTGTCAGCAACAACTCACACCACCACCCCTTCCAGGGAGGATACATGCTGGCTGCATCCTACTGGCCCAAGGTAAACACACACACCAAACCTCTTTGTGTTTGGGTGTCCTGAGAATCCCAACCATGTTGAAACAGCAGTTTAGGAGGGTGTTGTTCACGATAATCCAGTTTTATTTCATCCTTCCAGCAGACGATATAGTCCGGGCAAAAGCCAATCAGCATCCAGGAATCCAAACAACCCATTTTATAATGTCCCCTGTCCCCCTGTAGGACCGTGTGATGATCAACCGTCTGGACAGTATCTGCCAGGCAGTGCTGAAGGGGAAGTGGCCGGGGGCCCGGCGGGCGTACGAGGCAGGAGGGGCCGTAGCCTCCTTCTATACCACCAAGCTGCTGGACAATGCAGCCGCGGCCAACAACAGCAGCAACCTCTGCTCAGCTTCCGCCTCGGCCTCAGAGGACCCCTCTGCCTCCCCTCAGGGTTCAAAGGTGAAGAAGCATGTTGCAGGAGAAAAGGAGTTCTCAGTGAAAATGAATGAAGTATGTTGATTTCCGTTACTCCCCTCTCGTAGGACCCCACACCACTCCAAAGCCTAATTGCGGTGTTTCAGCATGTTTTGTTGGGGATTTTGATTTTGTTGTTTTGGCTGCTGCCTACAGCACTGATTTGTTTAATAGTAATACCCTCTTTAATTTCTACCCACTCCATGTGGATTGGGCTCCGGGGCTGTAATTACATTTTGACATAAATCAGTCATTCATGGATGGGAAGCTAATAAGAAGCTTAGTGTGGAGAGACACTGGGGTTTGAGAGGGTTAATATGATTGAGATGGGGCTGGCTTTCTACTCTGGGTGATTGTGATGAGGCTGTAGTACTGTGGGTGTTCTGTCTCTAATGGGGCTGATGGCAGCTGGGCTATTAACCATGCAGGCCTGCTTCCTGCTTGCTTTAATACTACAGTAGCTAGCTATGAGCCTACATTGCCATAGCAACAGAGGGAGGAGCATTTTTGTCAAATATTCTATAAAATGGCCACTGACTGCTGCTACAGGGTTGCTGGGGCTTTTCTGACGAGTTTGGCTGGAATCTTGACCTTAATAAGGAATATGCTGAAAGCTGCTGCCTTCCCTGCATTGCATAGACAACCTCCACTGTATGCTTCTAGCTGCTACAGTTTATGCTGTGTCCCTACCCATAGCTATCCCAACTTCCAACTTAGAAACTAGCATACAGAATGAAACTAGCATACAGAATGCTCTTAGAGCGAAGCCTGACAAGCCAACAAAGTATTGTGCCAATGCAGTGAAAATCAAAACAAGCACTTAGACCCCCTCCCCCTTTTCTGTTATGTTTTGGTTCGTTTTCTTTCTGTAGAAGGGGCTCCAATGCCATCAGACAGTGTGACCTTGTGTTTCTGTGTGATTGACTGACAGCCTCTCTCTCTCTGCAGCAGGAGGGTGGTCTGAAGCTGACCTTCCAGAAGCAGGGGCCCGGCCAGCCCCTGAAGAGGCCCCTAGAACCTGAGGAGGGGCCCCTGAGCCAGCAGCAGTACCTTACAAGGCTCCATGAGCTCCAGAGTGCCTCAGACACCAGTCTGGCTGACTTCACCAAGCCCCAGGCTGCCAGCTTCCCACACGGTACGTACAAAGTAGGGCTGACCACAAGGTTGTTCTTACAACAATGTATTGTTTGTTTATACAATTGATAGTTCATACCTGTCTGGTGGTCCTCTGTAGCTCAATTGGTAGAGCATGGCGCTTGTAATGCCAGGGTAGTGGGTTCGATCCCCGGGACCACCCATACGTAAAAACGTAAAAATGTATGCGCACATGACTGTAAGTCACTTTGGATAAAAGCGTCTGCTAAATGGCATATTAATATTAATTAAATAAAATATCACTCCACTGGCTTCCAGTTGAAGCTCGCATCCGTTACAAGACCATGGTGCTTGCCTATGGAGCAGTGAGGGGAACGGCACCTCTGTACCTTCGGGCTCTGATCAGTCCCTACACCCAAACGAGGGCATTGCGTTCATCCACCTCTGGCCTGCTGGCTCCCCTTCCTCTGCGGAAGCATAGTTCCCGCTCAGCCCAGTCAAAACTGTTCGCTGCTCTGGCACCCCAATGGTGGAACAAGCTCCCTCACGACGCCAGGACAGCGGAGTCACTCACCACCTTCCGGAGACATTTGAAACCCCACCTCTTTAAGGAATACCTGGGATAGGATAAAGTAATCCTTCTACCCCCCCCCCCCCCCCCCCCCCCCACAAAAAATTGTAAAGTGGTTATCCCACTGGCTATAGGGTGAATGCACCAATTTGTGAGTCGCTCTGGATAAGAGCGTCTGCTAAATGACGTAAATGTGCCCTTGAGCAAGGCACTTAACCCTAATTGCTCCTGTAAGTCGCTCTGGATAAGAGCGTCTGCTAAATGACTAAAATGTAAATGTAATATCAAAGCTAAACTGGGTGCTTTGTATTTGCTACCACTAGATGGCAGCAAATATACATTTTCCCATATGTTGTACATTCATGATTGTGATTGTGTGTACTGCTTTAGTCTTCTGTTTTAATCTGCGACACGTTGTTTGTGTTTTTCCAGCCTCTACAGGTCTGGCGGGTCAGATGAAGCTGAACGGAGGTATGGATGGCCAGCCGGTGGTGAAGAGGAGGAGAGGAAGGAGGAAGAATGTGGAGGGGATGGACCTGCTCTTTATGAACAGGAACAGAATACCAGCCGTGCCCGAAAGCGTAAGATCTTACTTTACTTCCCTGTCAATCCTCTCTCTCCTATATTGCCATCTTAGGTCCTTCAACATTTAGTCCTTAAACACTGGGTACTGGAAAGCCACATTATATTACATGGTTTTAAGAGATATTTAAAGTTCAAAGAGTATGCCTAAATGTGTTTACCTAGCAATTAAAAAAATATATGGGATTTACTGTGTGTGCTGAAGTATAGGAGACCGTATGTGGGGTGTGCTAGCATGCATATACAAACACTAGCCACTTGTTATTCACTGATGGGCTGACGTATGCCCCTGCCTCTCCAGGTGCCCCCAGCGTGGGGTGGTATGGGTCAGGCTGGCACTGGGCTGTCTATTCCCTCAGGTCAGGGTAACCCCCTAGGGGGCCAGCCCCAGGGCCCCATGGACACAGAGAGCAGGGTCTCTGTCATCAACCTGAAAGATGGGACCCGTCTGGCCGGAGACGATGCCCCCAGGAGGAGGGAGCTGGAGCTGTGGCTGAAAGAACACCCAGGCTTTGTGGCCGACACAGGGGCCTTCATCCCTGTGAGTCCCTCCCTTCCTCTTCCTCACCCTCTGATTCACCATTCCTCTTTCCCTAACCCAGGTTTATTAACGGCTGTGAATATACTGTACAACGACAATAGATATCCGTCAGGGTTACGGTCAATTCCATTTCAATTCAGTCAATTCATGACGCAAACAAAAATTATATTTGCAATTTGAATCGAAATGCAATTGACCCCAACCTTGATTTCCATTGACAGTAGATATTGTTTTGGATGTAGTCCTGTAGTTGAACCTCTGTATCCCTGACCCTCTCTTCTCCTCCTCAGGGAGTGAATAAGATGCAGCTGCAGCAGTTCCAGCAGGACGGTAGACCCAAGCAGAAGAGGCATCGCTGCAGAAACCCCAACAAGATTGATGTCAACAGTCTGACAGGAGAGGAGAGGGTCCAGATCATCAACAGGAGAAATGCACGGAAGGTGAGGCAGCAGTAGTCTACTGTGTGTGGGAGTGGGTGTGTGTGGGTTGTACAACTTCTACTTTGTCTCATGTTGTCCTCCTCTCCTCTCCCCAGGTTGGTGGTGCCTTCGCCCCCCCTCTAAAGGACCTGTGTCGGTTCCTTCAGGAGAACCCAGAGTACGGGGTTCCACCAGAGTGGGCCGACGTGGTCAAGCAGTCGGTGAGTCTGATAGCCTCTCCCTCACAGCCCTTCATATGCTGTGGAACACCCCACAAGCCTACTTTATGTGTATGCTATGAAAGACCAATAATAGAACTACATGTATCTAGCTTGGCTAGTTGTCAGTGCAGTAACTGTGGTATAGTTAAGCAATAAGGCCTGAGGGGGTGTGGTATATAGCCAATATACCACGGCTAAGGGCTGTTCTTATGCACGATGCAATGAGGAGTGCCTGGATACAGCCCTTAGCCGTGATATATTGGCCATATACCACAAACCCTGAGGTGCCTTATTGCTATTATAAGCTGGTTACATGTTTTGTCATACCCGTGGTATACGTATATGCGTTCCAGCAGGTATATCTCACTGGTCATCCCCAAAGCCAACACCTCCTTTGGTCGCCATTCCTTCCAGTTCTCTGCTGCAAATGACTGGAACGAACTGCAAAAATCTCTGAAGCTGGAGACACTTATCTCCCTCACTAACTTTAAGCATCAGTTGTCAGAGCAGCTTACCGATCACTGCACCTGTACACAGCCCATCTGTAATTTGCCCACCCAACTACCTCATCCCCATATTGTTATTTACATTGTTATTTATTTTGCTCATTTGCACCCCAGTATCTCTATTTGCACATCATCTTCTGCACATCTATCACTCCAGTGTTAATACTAAATTATAATTGTAATTATTTTGCACTATGGCTTATTTATTGCCTTACCTCCATAACTTACTACATTTGCACACACTGTATATAGATTTTCTATTGTGTTATTGACTGTACGTTTTGTTTATTCCATATGTAACTCTGTGTTGTTGTTGTTTTTTCCGCACTGCTTTGCTTTATCTTGGCCAGGTCGCAGTTGTAAATGAGAACTTGTTCTCAACTGGCTTACCTGGTTAAATAAAGGTTAAATCATTTATTTTTATTTTTATTACAAATACTGTCTCATATACCACAGGTTGTCAGCCAATCAGCATTCAGGGCTCGAACTACCCAGTTTATAACTGTAGTTATCTAATGAAGTTGTTGATTAGAGTGCTAACCCTGTGTTTCTCTGTCTGTCCTTCAGGGCTACCTCCCAGAGAGCATGTTTGACCGGATCCTGACAGGACCCATCGTACCAGAGGAGGTGAGTCGGCGTGGACGGAGGCCAAAGAGCGCCCTGGCCAAGGCTGCAGCTGCAGCCAACCAGGGGGCCTCATCCCTGGGCCTCAACCCCCTGCTGGCCAACGGCCTCCTCTCTGGCATGGATCTGTCTAGTCTACAGGCCTTCCAGCAGAACCTCCAAAGTCTCCAGTCACTGCAGCTCACTGCCGGCCTCATGGGCCTGCCCACCGATGCTAACAACCTGGCCGCCATGTTTCCCATGATGCTCTCTGGCATGGCCGGGCTTCCCAACCTCCTGAGCATGGGGGGTCTGCTGGGGAATCCCCCACAAGATGCCACGGGGGGAGCGGAGCAGAGGAAGAGGAAGAAGGGAAGCAGAGAAGGAGGAGGAGGGGAGCCCTCGTCTGCCTCCTCCAAAGCCACCTCCTCCTCCCACTCCCACGGCCCCTCCCACACCTCGGACACAAAAGGTGAAAGGACAGAAGGTCAAAGCGGGGCCGGGGATGGCCGTGTCCCCAGTGTCCCTTCCTCCTCCAGTTCCTCTGCCACCACCTCCACCACCACCACCCCACTAAGTGCTTCTGCTGCCCAGGCAGCCTCCAGTCACCCTCTGTCTCTTAACCCCTTGTTACTCTCCAGTATGCTTTACCCAGGGATGCATCTCACTCCAGGCCTTAACCTTCCTGTGTCCACCACACAGCAGCCACACAGTGACTCAAACAGTGACCACAAATCCCACAAGCCCACTAAGACCTCTAAGTCCCTCAAGACTTCCCCCTCAAAACCTCTGTCGCCCAGGAGAACACCAGAGCGTCAGGAAGAGGAGGGTCTTGGTGACAAGGAGGAGGAATCAGGGGAACAGAAGGAGGAGAACAGTGGTCCAGAAGGCTCGGGGAAGGCGGAGTCATCTTCATCAGAGTCTGGGAGCTCTTCTTCATCATCTGATGGGTCATCAGACTCCAGCGATGAAGACTGAGCCTTATGAATATATAAATATATTTATGTATCTGTTAGAAATGTACACACATATATATATATATTACACATATATATGGATTTCCCTGCACTTACATTGTGATTTCTTTTCATGTAAATACGAAAACTAACAAAAATGTTGTGTAATAAAGACTACAAAACTGAAACAAGAAGAACCATGACCTAGGAGAAACTGAAATAAAATTTCAGTGTTTGTTCAAAAAGGTACAATCTTGTTTTGAGAGACATTTTGCATGTCAAACTTTAGTAGATTTCTGAACTCTGTGAAATTGTATTAGGCCAACACACGATGATGTACAATTGCAACAAACTGAGAAAAGAAGTCAAAATGGCATTATTGTAATTATCATGTTGGGATTTAATTTCATTAAAAAAGAGGAAATAAATACACGCTCTTTGCTGAGCTGTACTGGTAATATATTTTGGAGTGGGGGGGAAAGAACTTGATGAATATTTAGCTTTCCTTTGTAAATACTTTTATAGGTTTTCTTCTTGACACTTACAGTATACTTTGCGGATCATACGTTTGGAAAAGTCAGCAATAACTCGGGCAGCTAATGAATGTCACTGAAGCTGTAGATCCTTCATCAGCCATGTTTCTCACACAAGGGAGGGGTGTTCAGTCTCTGTTCCAATGTCCACACTAACATAGTTATTAGAATGAAGCAATGTATTGGACATTCATTCTAAGTAGTATGCTAGTGTTTCATTTTGGAATGTATTCTCCCCTGTCTGTCTCGCACAACCTACACACTCACACAATGACACATAGATGGTTCTTCTGACACAGGTGCACTTTAGTTTCCCATATTACACTCGCTAGCACATAACCAGTTGGGTCTATTCCCCTAAGGACTGAAAGGACAGCAAACTGACAGCACGCTGTGCCAAATACTGCTCTCGCCAGGACAGAAAATACACTACTTCTCTGTTGTAGTTCAGCTTCAGGAAGTGATGTTCAGGACATGGTACACTTTTGAAGAAAATTCCACCCTGGGGTTTTTGACTGCATCGTTACCTCAGCGGGGTATAGAAGGGATTGAGTTCACTGCAAATACATCCTGTTGTGTGTGTGTGTTAGCAAGGCTGGCTCACTCGTCCCCACTGGAATGTGTGTTCTTCATGGCATACTCTTGAGAGCTTCCACTCGCTTAGTCTCTTCCAGCGCCTTGTGTCTGCAAGAGGGACTACCACTCACTGTGTTCTGGCTGTGTGTTTGTTTGCGTGGGCGTTTCTTTCCGTTTTGGCTGAGTCAGTGTGTCCTTCAGGCCCTGTACTGATTGTGTCCCATGCGGTCAACATCAATCGGTCCATTGTATTGGGGAGGCTTGAGCATTGTGTTCTACAACCAATAGTGAAGTCACATAAACAGCAACTGCTGGTCTAGTCGACATGGTATAATCAACATCTTTAATACTCAGCCCATCAGTATCTGTGTTCCACTCATAACACCACCAGTGTGTGTTCGTGTGGAGTGCTGCCTTCTGCTATCGAGTGAGCTGAAGAATCTCAGATGAGCTCTGACTGTGGGTGATGTCTGTAGTCTTCCATTCTGAACACTGTGTGTCCCTGTTGTGTTGAATTACCTTTCTATCATGAACTAGTAATGGCCCCCTGTAGCTCAGTTGGTAGAGCATGGTATTTGCAACGCCAAGGTTGTGGGTTCGTTTCCCACGGGGGGCCAGTATGAAAAATGTATGCACTCACTAACTGTAAGTCGCTCTGGATAAGAGCGTCTGCTAAATGACAAAAATGTAAGTAGCTACACCGTATGTGTATTGGCGGACCACAAGGGTTTGTATTGTCTCTGATATAATTGTAGATTACTGAGTAATCTAAATTAATTTCATAATTGATTGTTTAAAAGCATAGTTTATACTTCGATAGGTTTGAGCAAGGCTGAATATCCAGACCTTCCTTTACAGCTGAGCTGCTTTGCTGGCTATGATCTTTGTTTCATGGGAATTGGAGGCTTTTAAAGTGTTAATTTCTAGCATGGAATCCAAACTGATATGCTGTTTCATCACTAAACACATGGTTCAGTCTGGTTTCACCAGGCTAGTTAATTTCTCCATGTCTCACTGATGACTGGAGCTGCAGACAGACCGATAGATGTAGGATTGTCCTTACGCTCGCTGTACCTCTTTGTATTTCACACACTCACTTTCTCACTCAACTTCCCAGTCAGTATCTGATCTTATTTAACAGATAGATGTTTTATGTTCCTTATTTTCTATGGCTCTATGGCGGAGTATTTATTAATGACTGGATGACATGGCTCATCTGTGCTCATCCTCGTGGTAATCAAGGGAGACACTGACACTGGAATTCATTATATCCTAAGTACCTTTTGTAATTATGTTTAGTGGAACAGTGATTTCCTGATAGATACAGCACCGTTTAGGAGAACTGTCGGTACACATTGGACTGCTAGGCAGGCACACATTTGGAAATGATCTTGAAGAGGAATGGGACATTTTATTTTACGTGGTGACAATGAAACGTCACAACAGGTTACATCTGTGGTAGAGACATTCATTTAGTCTCTTTCAGCCTTCATTTAGCTGTTCACTGAGCCTATATTGAACCCATTTATCAACGTATACAAGCCCACCAGACAGACAGCCCTGCCCTGTTGTCTAAACCAAGACTGATGAAGACACTCCATTTACTTTAAAGGTGTTTTGTTTTCCCCATTCACCTATGATGTCCTTTACCATGGTTTCTGTGTGTAAACGCAGAGACAGCCAGGTTGTTACTCTTCCTGAAAGTCAACCTAAATAGATTTAGTTAGCCACTTTAGTTTGGGCTGGTTCCGCCACTAGGCCTCACAAGCCTAGTGAATTCAACAGAAAAAACTTAAACTGTCATTTTGTTCAACTTCTACGTACCTACACTATCCATAGAACTACCAGTGCCCTTAGGCAGAAGCCCATTCTTTGCTGCTTCCAGGTTACAATATTCACCCAAATATGATTGTTTTAGCAGGCTTTATTTTCAGACCCAACAGGCAGACATGGATTCATTCCTACTAGTGTGACAAGGAGCCTACTTAATTTGCTATAGGCAGACCGATAGCTCTGTTTAAGTTGAAATGTTAGTACTGAGGGGAGAGCTGTATTTGACTAAAGATTGAACAATTTATTTGTTTTTATTATGTATTTTGATTAGATATTTCTGGTAGTTTGTTATAGGTCTCCCTATGTCACATACATCTACAGTGCTGGACTGACTGATTAGAAGCAGTCATAGACTCACCTCACTGGCACAATGAAATGACCAATATGCAACAGACAGAGACTAATAAAGCACACAGTACTACAAGTGAATTTGAATTTTCATTTTGGGTAAAGTAGTTGCTGAAATGACGAAAATAGATTATTGGCATTGTATTTTTTGTTTCAAGCTTGATAATATCCTAAAAGTCATCAAGTCTGTTCTTGTTTTTATTTGGTTGTTTTTTGGACAGTTGCAATATTTGCAAGTTGTGGTCTGTGTAGTCGAATAATGCGTTATGTAGTGGAGAGGACAAGCGTCTTAAAAAGTCATTTGTAATTTATTGGATTACTTTCTATGAAGTTATATAGAGGAAATTGAAGTTTAATTATTTTTATTAAACATATTCTGACTATCCATGAAGCCTGTCTTTATCTATTATTTCACATTGACCCATTTACAGGCACTTCAAGGTATCCAGAATTACAATGTTGTTTATCTTATTGTTCACTGGCAATATAAATATAGGATGATAATGCCTCAGTTAATAGTCTGGTTAAAATGTCATTTTCAAAGCTGATATAGTATATATTGTTGTAAAGCATTACTGATTAATGTACTGTTATTCGTCTGCTTCCTTTATGCCCTGTTATGTTCATGCTCTACCCCAGGGGGCGCTTGTTGCTCTGTGAGTCTCAGCCCTCAGGCCTCTTATCAGAGCAACCCATTGCAGATGACAAGTTGGGGCTTGTCTGTTGTGAGCCAATGGGCTGACCCTGAGCTTCAGCTTCCTCTCTGTCTCAGAGCACTGCAGTCTACTGCCTGCCTGTAGACATATAGTGGTGCTCACTGCTCTGTGCTGCTCCGATGTTCACCCACACACCCACAGCTGTTCAGCCTGGCTAGTCCCGCAGAGAGAGAGAAGCAGAGAGGCAGTGTGTTGCCAGTATAGCTAGGTCTCCAAGCCTCTACTAAACACAATCAGATCCTTCTCAGGAGCCTCTCTGTAAGTAGCTTGTTGCATCACTGCAGCTCTTTTGACTCGCTCTGTCTCTGTAAAAGGAACTGTTTTTAGTAACACTGCAGGAAATAACATGTCACAGGATGTTATTTGTCCTGGGTTGATGTGTGTCTAATTGAGTGAAGAGAACGTTATTATGGGTGATGATAATGTATGATTTGTGGCTGGTGGGAGTTGTTAGATTACCAAGATAAAATGCAACATTGTTCTGTTCCATTTCTCTGAAATGGAGGCAAAACACTTCAGTTTTATATGTATTTTGGACGATGTGTGTGCCCCAAAATGACTGTAGAAAGTAAACGTATTCTGGAGGTTGTCACTGACACTGCAGTCAGTCAGTTCTAAAGAGATTGCAGAGTCACAGAGAGCCAACATGGGAACAGAGAGACGCATGGTGGTGGTAGGTAAGGTGATATAACCGGATTCTGAAGGAGTTGGTAGCTGGTGATGCACATGTTGTCAGTTAATGGGCCACTAGCCCACATCCGGTGTGTAGCCCACGTGGGTGAGAGCATATGCATAGTAATGTTAGTACATAACGCATAGTAGCTACCACTCCCTTACGACTGTGGCTTGCTCTCTCAGGGGGGATGTTACAGTGACAGAGAGATAAAGCCTTACTATAACCATCAACTTCCACAGAACAGATAGGAAGGTTGAACTGACTCAGTTGGAGGTGAGCTAAATCAGTTTTCCTGGTAGTGGATGGAGTAGAGCCAAGCCAACCAAGGCTTCGTCCCAATACTGCAGAGTGAGAGAGGGATAGGTTCGCCAGCAGACCTGGATTAAAATGCTATCTGAAATATTTCAAATACTTTTAGCACAAGCCTGTAATGCCATATGAGTAGGGTTTGCACTTGAACCCAACAGGCCTGGGTTCAGTTGCGCCAAGCAAGCTCAATCAAGCCCAGCTAAAGTGTTTGAAAGATTTCAAATAGTATTTGAACCCAGGCCTGTTGGCCAGGGTCTGTGGTTGGAACAGCTTGTAGTGAATGAATGGAAGGTATTATTTGATTCAATGACAGTGGTTTACTGTGTGACAGTGTCCAGGAACATAGTGTACAGGTTTGACTCTGACAGAACACAGGAATTGATTTGGTTCAACAGTGGCCTGTCCAGACTCAGCCTGGCTCTGGCTGTAAATTACAGATGTACAGTTATGAGTCACACCAGAATATCGAGAACTTCACCTAGTATAACCTTACATCTTAGCTTGTAGCCCTCTGTTTCTCTCTCTCTGTTGCTCTTTCTCTCTCTCTCTACCTCTCTCTATTGCTCTCACTCACTCCCTCTCTGTCTCTCTCTGTGTTGGTCTCTCTACCCAAAGTGGTACTCCTTAGGGTGGACAAAGTAAAACTGATTATCACCTGCAACTCATAAGGACACAGTCATTGCTAGCATCATCCTCAAATACCTCCCCAATAACCACATCCAGCTTATCTCACTGACTTACTATAACTTGAATTAGTCCTCAGATATAGTACACAACATGTTCGGAATCAGCATCCACCTCCCCACTCACTAACGTATTGGGTTTATATTCAAAACCACAGTTTAACTTCTTATTTTTCACACACTCATAGAGAGAGATCCTCTACCCCAGGGCAGTGTCTGTGCCTCGCAGTCTGTGACAGTAACTTGGCATGGTAGAGAAATGGAGAACACGTGCAAATGATTATCGCTGTGGAGAGGAAACTGAGTTACCATTGAGTCACCTCGCTTTTCCTCTCTCTCTCAATTTCAAATCAATTCAAAGGCGATTATTGGCATGGGAAACTTATGTTTACATTGCCTAAGCAAGCGAAATAAACAAACAAAAAGGAAATAAACAAGGGAAATAAACAATCAGAAATTAACAGTAAACATTACGCTCACAAAAGTTTTAAAAGAATATAGACATTTCAAATGTTATATTATTGGCTATGAACAGTGTTGTAACAATATGCAAATAGTTGAAGTACGAAAGGGGAAATAAATAAGCAGATAAATATAGGTTGTATTTACAATGGTGTTTGGGCTCCACAGGTTGCCCTTTTCTTGTGGCAATATTTCACAAATCTTGCTGCTGTGGTGGCACACTGTTGTATTTCACCTAATAGATATGGGAGATTGGATTTGTTTTCAAATTCTTTGTGGGTCTGTAATCTGAGGGAAATACAGTGCCTTCAGAAAGTATTCACACCCCTTGACTTTTTCCACATTTTGTTGCATTACAGCCTGAATTTTTATTTGGATTAAATTGAGATTTTGTGTAACTGGCCTACACACAATAGCCCATAATGTCAAAGTGGAATTATGTTTTTAGAAATGTTTACAAATTAATTAAAATATGAAAAGCTGAAATGTCTTGAGTCAATAAGTATTCAACCCCTTTGTTATGACAAGCCTAAATAAGTTCAGGAGTAAAAATGTGCTTAACAAGTCACATAATAAGTTACATGGACTCAGTCTGTCTGCAATAATAATGTTTAACATGATTTTTGAATGACTACCTCATCTCTGTAACCCACACATACAATTATCTGTAAGGTCCCTCAGTCAAGCAGTGAATTTCAAACACAGATTCAACTACAAAGACCAGGGAGGTTTTCCAATGCAAAGAAGGGCACCTATTGGTAGATGGGTGAAAATAAAAAAAGCAGATATTGAATATCCCTTTGAACATGGTAAAGAAACGGAATAGAGTTAAGCACAGGCAAAATCCTAAAGGAAAAGCTGTTTCAGTCTGCTTTCCACCAGACACTGGGAGACAAATTCAACTCTCAGGAGGAAAATAACCTAAAACACAAGGCCAAATATCATTTTGTGGGTAGTGGGCACATAGCCTATTTTCTCTTGAGAGCCAAGTCTGCTGATGGTGACCTCTCTTGATAGCAAGGCCATGCTCACTGAGTCTGTACATAGTCAAAGCTTGTAGTGGTCAGGTATTCAAAGCTTCACAGTGGTCAGGTATTCTGCTACTGTGTATTCTCTGTTTAGGGCCAAATAACATTCCAGTTGGCTCTGTTTTTTAAAAATTATTTCTAATGTGTCAAGTAATTATCTTTTTGTTTTCTCATGATTTGGTTGTGTCTAATTGTGTTGCTGTCCTGGGGCTCTGTGGGGTCTGTTTGTGTTTGTGAACACAGTCCCAGTACCAGCTGGCTGAGGGGACTCTTCTCCAGGTTTATCTCTCTGTAGGTGAGGGCTTTGTTATGGAAGGTTTGAGAACCGCTTCCTTTTAGGTGGTTGTGTAATTTAATTGCTATTTTCTGGATTTTGATAATTAGCGGGAATCGTCCTAATTCTGCTCTGCATGCATTATTTGCTGTTTTATGTTGTACACAGAGGATGTTTTTTGCATAATTTGGCATGCAGTCTCAATTTGGTGTTTGTCCCATTTTGTGAATTCTTGGTTTGTGAGTGGACCCCAGACCTCACAACCATAGAGGGCTTTGTGGAAGTTGCATGTGGTGCTGATGTTTAGGCCGAGGTAGGTATATTGTTTTGTGTGATCTAGGGCAACAGTGTCTAGATGGAATTTGTATTTGTGGTGCTGGAAACTGGACCTTTTTTGGAACACCAATATTTTTGTCTTACTGAGATTAACTGTCAGGGCCCACGTCTGACAGAATGTGCAGAAGATCTAGGTACTGCTTGGTTGGGGAGAAGCACCAGATCATCTGCACACAGTAAACATTTGACTTCAGAGACTAGTAGGGTGGGGTGCTTCAGACTGTTCTAGAGCCCTCACCAATTTGTTGGTATACATGTTGAAGATGGTGGGGCTCAAGTTTTTTTGCCAATTTTAACCGCATACTTGTACACATTGTTTGTGTACGTGGATTTTATGTTTTCCCCCAACACCGCTTTCCATCAATTTGTATAGCAGACCCTCATGCCAAATTGAGTCAAAATCATTTTTGAAATCAACAAAGCATGAGAAGACTTTGCTTTTGTTTTGTTTTGTTTGTTTGTTTGTCAAAATGGGTGTGCAGGGTGAATATGTGGTCTGTCGTACGGCAATTTGGTAAAAAGCCAATTTGACATTTGCTCAGGACATTGTTTTCACTGAGGAAATGTAGTTATTGGGGTCGAATTTGTCTCCACTTCTGTGGATTGGGGTGATCAGTCCTTGGTTACAAATATTGGGGAAGATGCCAGATGTTAAAGGAGATTAAGTATAGCCAATTGGAATTTGTGGTCTGTATATTTTATCATTTCATTTAAGATACCATCAACACCACAAGCCTTTTTAGGTTGAGGGGTTTGTATTTTGTACTGTAGTTCATTCAGTGTAATTGGAGAATCCAGTGGGTTCTGGTAGTCTTTAATAGCTGACTCTAAGATTTTTTATTGATAATGTATATATTTGTGCTGTTTGTTAGAGTGCCAGAAAAGATTGGAGAAGTGGTTTATCCAAGCATCTCCATGTTGGATAGATAGCTCTTCATGTTGTTGTTTGTTTAGTGTGTTCCAATTTTCCCAGAAGTGGTTAGATTCTATGGATTATTCAATTACATTGAGCTGGTTTCTGACTTGCTGTTCTTTCTTTTTCCTTAGTGTATTTCTGTACTGTTTTATTATTTCACCATAGTGAAACCGTAGGCTCAGGTTTTCTGGGTCTTTGTGTTTTTGGTTGGATAGGTTCCTCAATTTCTTTCTTAGATTTTTTGCATTCTTCATCAAACCATTTGTCGTTGTTGTTAATTTTCTTTGGTTGTCTGGTTGAAATGTTTAGATTTGATAGGGAAGCTGAGGTCAAATAACTGTTTATGCTTTCTACTGCCAAGTTTACAACTTCACTATTGCAGTGAAACGTTTTGTCCAGGAAATTGGACTTGAATTTGTTCTTGGCTAATTGTTTTCTGGTAGGTTTCTACACTACTTTCCTTTCATCTATAGCATTTCTTAATAGTATGCAGTTTGTTTGGCTTTGATGCCTCATGATTGAGTATTGCTCTGTTCAAGTAGGCTGTGGTTTTGCTGTGATCTGATAGAGGTGTCAGTGGGCTGACTGTGAACGCTCTGTGACTCTGGGTTGAGGTCAGTGATAAAGCAGTTTACAGTACTGCTGCCAAGACATGAGCTGTAGTTGTACGTACCGTAGGAGTCCCCACGAAGCCTACCATTGACTATGTAGAGCCCCAGCGTGCGATAGTCGTAGTTGTGGGGCATGTTTTGTCGTAGTTGTGGGGCATATCTAGCTCCACAATGAGATAGGGTGCAGGCCAGGCAGCAGGCTGTTAGCCAGCATGCCAGCTTAGTGGAGTCTGCCACTAGCACAGTCAGTGTAGTCAGCTCAGCTATCCCCATTGAGACCGTGTCTGTGCCTCGATCTAGGTTGAGCAAAACTAAACATGGCGGTGTTCACCTTAGCAATCTCACTGGAATAAAGACCTCCTCCATTCCTGTCATTATTATCTCAAAATAGGGCTACTTAATGTTAGATCCCTCACTTCCAAGGCAGTTATGGTCAATGAACTAATCACTGATCATAATCTTGATGTGATTGGCCTGACTGAAACATGGCTTAAGCCTGATGAATTTACTGTGTTAAATGAGGCCTCTCCTCCTGGTTACACTAGTGACCATATCCCCCGCACATCCCGCAAAGGCAGAGGTGTTGCTAACATTTTCGATAGCAAATGTCAATTTACCCTCCCAAAAAAGACTGCATTTATGTCTTTTGAGCTTCTAGTCATGAAATCTATGCAGCCTACTCAGTCACTTTTTATAGCTGCTGTTTACAGGCCTCCTGGGCCATATACAGAGTTCCTCACTGAGTTCCCTGAATTCCTATCGGATAATATTCTACATTTTGGTGACTTTAATATTCACATGGAAACATCCACAGACCCACTCCAAAAGGCTTTCGGCGCCATCATCGACTCAGTGGGTTTTGTCCAACATGTCTTCGGACCTACTCATTGCCACAGTCATACCCTGGATCTAGTTTTGTCCCTTGGAATAAATATTGTGGATCTAAATGTTTTTCCTCATAACCCTGGACTATAGGACCACCATCTTATTACGTTTGCAATCACAACAAATAATCTGCTCAGACCCCAACCAAGGACCATCAAAAGCTGTGCTATAAATTCTCGGACAACCCAAAGATTCCTAGAGGCCCTTCCAGACTCCCTCCGCCTACTCAAGGACGTTGGGAGTACAAAAATCAGTTAACGACCTAATTGAGGATCTAAATTTAACCTTGCGTAAAAACAAAAAACATTTGTCACAAGAAACTAGCTCCCTGGGATACAGAAAATACCCGAGCCCTGAAGCAAGCTTCCAGAAAATTGGAACGGAAATGGCGCTCCACCAAACTGGAAGTCTTCCTATTAGCTTGGAAAGAAAGTACAGTGCAATATCGAAGAGCCCTCACTGCTGCTCGATCATCCTATTTTTCCAACCTAATTGAGGAGAATAAGAACAATCCAAAATGTATATTTGATACTGTCGCAAAGCTAACTAAAAAGCAGCTTTCCCCAAGAGAAAATACTTTTCACTTCAGCAGTGATGAATTCATGAACTCATGATCATTAGAAAGCAAATTACTGACTCCTCTTTGAATCTGCGAGTCTGCACAAAACTGCCAGGACCTAGGATCAATGGAGACACTCAAGATTTTTAATCCTATATCTCTTGACACATTCATGAAAATAGTCATGGCCTCTAAACCTTCAAGCTGCATACTGGACCCTATTCCAACTAAACTACTGAAAGAGCTACTTCCTGTGCTTGGCCTTCCTATGTTGGACATAATAAATGGCTCCCTATCCACTGGATGTGTACCAAACTCACTAAAAGTGGCAGTAATAAAAACCTTTTGGGTTCTATGTAGAACTCTCTGTGGAAAGGGTCCTACATGGAACCAAAAATGGTTCCTCAAAGGGTTCTCCTATGGGGACAGCCGAAGAACCCTTTAAGGTTCTAGATAGCACCTTTTTTTCTAAGAGTGTAGGTAGCACACAGGACGACATTCCTTATTTATTTCTAACCAAATGTAAAATGTCCTCAGACCTTGTATATTCCAGGATAAGATAGGGTCTCTCTCTCTCTCTCTCTCTCTTTGAATCCTTCCACAGCAGAACTGTAGAACTGCAAGACAAACAGAGAAACAGATTCATTCACACACTAAATCTGAATATTCTTCAACAGGAAATATCCGTATTTTGGCAGTTCATCATTGTTGTCATCTCATAGCTGAAGGCTAGCCCCCTCCCCACACACACGCACACAATTTAACTTGACTCTAAATACAGTACACAAGCCTTTTAGGCCCAATTATCTCTGAGATGACTTAGTATCATTACTGTGTGGTTCGTGTTGTAAATTTAAACCATTGTTTCACATGTTTCTCATGCAAAGAAATATAATGATGATCCTATTTATACGGTATCATGTACCGCTCCAAAGGGGTGTTCAAACCTCTGCCTGGTGTGTGCTTTATGTACAGGTGTCCACTGCTACTCCACTGACTGACACTGAGCCGTACTCTACCAGCGGAGGTGCTGTGAGCGGGTGGAGGTCGTCATGGCAACCCAGCTGAAGGGCCTGCTGAGTGGGCGGAGACGTGTACCCAGTGACAGTCTGGCCAGAACATTCAGGTCAGCTATGGTGGGCATGTGTCTGCTGTGGGCCTCATACGTAACTGTAGTAGACTGTAATGTGCCGCAGGGGGAATGCATTTGAGCCTGTAGCCTATGATAGAGCACACTGTGATCTATGGTCAGTGTTGAGTTTGTAGAAGAGTAAGAAAATACATGTTGTTTTACTATGTTACACATTCTTCCCATTATGGAGAAGGTTATGATTTGGGGGAAGATTATCCTAGATCTGTACCTATGGGTGGGCAATATCTATCAGTAGTCTATGGGGGTAGAAAAGTGGCTATATGGTTCTTTAAGGTGTATTTTGTTTAGGTCCTGTGCCAGAAACCCTAGTGAGGTCATCTCCACTAGACTGAGAGACATGCTCCACACCTTCATCCAGCACTACCAGGAACCATGGGAAGAGAACCGCAGCCTAGACAGAGGTGTGTGTGTGTGTGTGTGTGTGTCTGTGTTAATATATTGACATTAATGTGCACTTTTCAGTAACTTCCTGTTGTTTGTAGAGAGAAGAGTGAAGTTCTCCAGCCAGACAGAGGATATGTACTACAGGGTTCTAGAGGCCGTCATCAATCAAGAGAGGAAGAGGCTGGGAGCCAAAGACCTTTCAGTGAGTTCTCTGCCCTCTGCTGTGTACGACTGGAACTGCACTGTTTAGTGCCTCTGGGGGCACTGTTGTACAGACATGTACAGACATGTACAGACATGTACAGGCATGTACAGTTGAAGTCGGAAGTTTACATACACTTAGGTTGGAGTCATTAAAACTTGTTTTTCAACCACTCCACAAATGTCTTGTTAACAAACTATAGTTTTGGCAAGTCGGTTAAGACATCTGCTTTGTGCATGACACAAGTAATTTTTCCAATTGTTTACAGACAGAGTATTTCACTTATAATTCACTGTATCACAATTCCAGTGGGTCAGAACTTTACATACACTAAGTTGACTGTGCCTTTAAACAGCTTGGAAAATTCCAGAATATGATGTCATGGCTTTAGAAGCTTCTGATAGGCTAATTGACATCATTTGAGTCAATTGGAGGTGTACCTGTGGATGTATTTCAAGGCCTACCTTCAAACTCAGTGCCTCTTTGCTTGACATCATGGGAAAATCAAAATAAATCAGCCAAGACCTCAGAAAAAAATGTGTAAACCTCCACAAGTCTGGTTCATCCTTGGGAGCAATTTCCAACACCAGAAGGTACCACGTTCATCTGTACAAACAATAGTACGCAAGTATAAACACCATGGAACCACGCAGCCGTCATACTGCTCAGGAAAGAGATGCGTTCTGTCTCCTAGAGATGAACGTACTTTGGTGCGAAAAGTGCAAATAAATCCCAGAACAACAGCAAAGGACCTTGTGAAGATGCTGGAGGAAACGGGTACAAAAGTATCTATATCCACAGTAAAACGAGTCCTATATCGACATAACCTGAAAGGCCGCTCAGCAAGGAAGAAGCCAATGCTCCAAAACCGCCATAAAAAAGCCAGACTACGGTTTGCAACTGCACATGGGGACAAAGATCATACTTTTTTGAGAAATGTCCTCTGGTCTGATGAAACAAAAATATAACTGTTTGGCCATAATGACCATCGTTATGTTTGGAGGAAAAAGGTGGTGGCTTGCAAGCCGAAGAACACCATCCCAACCATGAAGCACGGGGGTGGCAGCATCATGCTGTGGGGGTGCTTTGCTGCAGAAGGGACTGGTGCACTTCACAAAATAGATGGCATCATGAGGAAAGAAAATTCTGTGGATATATTGAAGCAACATCTCAAGACATTAGTCAGGAAGTTAAAGATTGGTCGCAAATGGGTCTTCCAAATGGACAATGACCCCAAGCATACTTCCAAAGTTGTGGCAACATGGCTTAAGGACAACAAAGTCAAGGTATTGGAATTGCCATCACAAAGCCCTGACCTCAATCCTATAGAAAATTTGTGGGCAGAATTGAAAAAGCGTGTGCGAGCAAGGAGGCCTACAAACCTGACTCAGTTACACCAGCTCTGTCAGGAGGAATGGGCCAAAATTCACCCAACTTATTGTGGGAAGCTTGTGGAAGGCTACCAGAAACGTTTGACCCAAGTTAAACAATTTAAAGGCAATGCTACCAAATGCTAATTGAGTGTATGTAAACTTCTGACCCACTGGGAATGTGATGAAAGAAATAAAAGCTGAAATAAATCATTCTCTCTACTATTATTCTGACATTTCACATTCTTAAAATAAAGTGGTGATCCTAACTGACTGAAGACAGGGAAATTTTACTAGGATTAAATGTCAGGAATTGTGAAAAACAGAGTTTAAACGTATTTGGCTAAGGTGTATGTAAACTTCCGACTTCAACTGTATAGTATAGAGGTTGTCCTTGATGACTTGTTTCTTTGTCAGGGCATTCTGGAGCATGATCTGTTCCAGCGCTCTCTAGTGGCCTGTTGTCTGGAGATGGTCATCTTCTCCCATCAGCTACCAGGCAGCTTCCCCCTGGTCATTGACATCTTTAGCCTGGCTCCATACCACTTCTACAAGGTAACACCTACACAAAAACCTGCAATACGTGTAATACTGTACTGTAATATTGTAGGTTTTGTGTAAAGGAGGTGGTTTCACCTGAAAACTGAAGCATTGTGTTAGCTCCCCAAGCTAATGCCTAGGCTTGGGCTTAGAAGGCTTACACAGTCTTGGGGCATACAGAGGTCCTGGGTTCAGACCTTGTTCAAACCTGGGTTCAAACACTTATACTGTAAGCTTGGTGATCTATTTAGGTACTGTTTAACCCTCTACTGTGTGTGGTGTGTGCCAGGTGATAGAGCTGGTGCTGCGGGCTGAGGAGGGCTTGCTGCCGGGTGTGGTCAGACATCTGACCCGTATAGAGGAGCAGATCCTGGAGAGTCTGGCCTGGAGGAGAGACTCACCACTCTGGGACAACATCAGAGCTGCCAAGGGACAGGGACAGCTGCCTGCATGCCATCAGGTCAGCGGGCAAAGGTTCAAATTCATCTGTTTGTGAACTGAGCAAAATATCTAATCAAATAAAATACAATCATATTGGTCACATACACATGTTTAGCAGATGTTATTGCGGATGTAGCGAAATGCTTGTTTAATATACAGTGCACCATCTCAAAATATATAGAGCGACACAGCTGGCGCACTCGAAACAAGTTGGTCTAATATGGCAGCATGACTGCTGTTGTTCCATTAAAAAGAGGAAACAAAATGATCCCAACCTTGAGGTAACAGATGGTTATATGTGTGTTCCAGGTGATGCCCCCCCAATACCTAGAGGACACAGACAAGATGACTAAGATCCCTCCCACCGCTCCACACTTGACCCCAAGCCTTGTGAATGGGATCCATGAAATCCACCTGAACTCCCCGATTACACACCATGATCGCTACAGCTCACCCCCTGCTGGCTCAAAGATGGACGCTGAGCCTACCACACCAGTCAGGCCATCACAGTCCTCCTCTGTCATTGTTACTGGACAGACTGTAGTCACCATGGCGTCAGCCACTGTCACCACCAACAACGGTCAGTCAGTCACCATACCGGTTCGAGGTAAAGATTTTCCCTCAGATGAAACCCAATATGGCCATAGAAATTACAAACCTAATAGAATACTGAAATGATGTAATACAACATGTAATAAACATGTTATATACCTTGTTTACATATCACAACAACCAGTGCTATTTGTTCAATTAAACCTCTTCCACACCCAGGCATTGCCAATGACCGGGGAGGCATCACATTTATCCCAGTGCGTCTCAGTGTTGTGGGTCAGCCCATTCCTCCACAGCAGGTCTCCAGCACCTCTACCCAGCAGCCCCAGAACCCAGTTACACACAGACCTCAGAGAGAGGGCTCCATCTCACTGTTCCTCCGCAAGGTAGGCTTTACTCACAGATTTCTACATACCTAAGCTGGCCTGAATGCTATGAGCCTAGATATTTAGTTCCAATATCCACAAGACAAAGGCCATACTTCTTCCCTCTGTCTCAGGTCTACCACCTGGTGAGCGTGCGTCTGAGGAACATCTGTGTTAAACTGGACATCTGTGAGGCGCTGCGGCTGAAGATCTGGACCTGCGTTGAACACTCCTTGGTCCACTGCACTGACCTCATGCTAGACCGACACCTGGACCAAATACTCATGTGTGCCATCTATGTCATGGCCAAGGTAGCACCATTTGCTTTGCCTCTAGACTTTTTGCTATACTTCCTTAATGCAGATGGTTTTATGACTTTGGGGATCGACAGCAAGGCATTCAGCCTTCTATACTTCTTCAGCTGTGTATTGATGATAATAATGTAATATAATAGCTTAATTTCCATGTGTATGGTGTGTGTTTCTCATGCAGGTAACCAAAGAGGACATGTCTTTCAAGCTCATCATGCAGTGCTACAAGACTCAGCCTCAAGCAAGCAACTCTGTAAGGAGATCAATGTTTTGTTTGATTTTGTGTGTGTAAGTGAGTTAAATCCAGCTTGTTTGTAATTGTGTAGTTGATGAAGTCTGTATTGTCCTCCTGTCAGGTATGCAGAAGTGTTCTGATCTCAGGGATAAACACCAAGCCCTCACAAAACTCTCCTGGAGGATCCAACAGAGAAAACAGTAAGATAAATAGAAAAACACAAACATTCCCATCGATATATTCGCATCATAATATGCATGAATGAACGCATAAATGAATGAAAGTATGAAGTATTAAAACAGCTAATTTTCGATGGTGATGTTGCACTGTTTCCCAGTTGATGCAGACCCCAGCAGTAGCGTGCTTACCTACCAGACCCCTCCAACCCATCCTACAGGACTCAGATCTCCCTATAGACAGGACAAGGAGGAGAGAGGACACCTCATCTATTTCTACAACACCGTCTACGTCAAACAGATGAAAGACTTTGCCCTGCGATACTCCTCCGGCTCTCTGACCATAGCCGGGGTGAGGGGACATTTTCACATACTACCTAATGGTGACAGTAGTCGTCATACACAATACATAGGAAATACTTTACCAGTGTTCTCAGATATGTCTAAACTGGGGTATAAAATCATTGGTACTTACAGGTCATCTGATCCTGTAATAGAAGTAAGCGCAGTCCTTGTACAGATACAGTGCATTGTTCCTAGGCCCAGTGCTATCATCATTGTCCAACAGAGATTTTGACGACATTCTGATTATTTTTCCATGCACAGGTTGAAACCCCTCCCCTTTCGCCATACCCCTGCCAGCGTATTGGATCCTTGCGCAGACTCCGCCCCTCCAACCACCATTCCCTCTACATCTCCCCCCACAAGCACAGCACATCCCCCTCTCCCCACACTGGGGTCGTATATTACGTCAGCAGAAGCCTCTCAAAGGTCAGAGGTCGGACATACCTCTCTAACCCTGCTAACGGTTCTCTAACTGACCCTCTTCTATACTTCCTATCTGAAGCCTAAACAACATTACACATATTTTAACTTCAATAACTTTGAAAAGCAAAAGGCTTGGTCATCGTAAATACACAGTATACATCTAGTCATGTGTGTTGCTAATCGTTGTATCTCAACTGTATCCCACAGCGTCTGAGAGAGATCAATGACATGATGAGGACATTTCAGTCACGCACCAGGAAGCGCTGTGCAGCCCAGCTGCAGGAGGATGGTGAGGAGGAGGGTGGGCCGCTTGTGAAGAGACCCTGTCAGGATAGCCCATCCGACTGGCAGAGAAAGCTCAGGGACCTCGGCCAGGCAGTGACCATGGCCAAGGCACAGCACCAGGCAACGGCACACAATGGGACACATTGATTACATCTCACTATCTTTGACTTACCGTCATGCTTCATACTTCCATCATCAGTGTCCATATTCTTCCTATGAGTGTAGACCTGCAAGGAGAATAGATGCAATGGATCTAAAATGTTAGAAAGAATTGGCATCATTAGCACTCGGCGAAGTTCACTGAGCAAGCAATGTTTATGATTAGAAAACCTGATTTGTAATAATTATGAGGCTAATGTAATAATCTGAGGGTAACTAGGGCTCTGTATCAAATATCAATATCATACATCATATACAGTATATATTTCAACAATTTGGTCCTCTGTGAACCATGTCCTATTTACCTAAGGAAGCAGAAAAGGATTTGTGTTGGGTACTGAGCACTGTGTACTGTTTGTGATTGGTGAGAGGGAGGAGACGAGATGTCTCTCTCTGGAACATACAGTACTGTCATGGGCCTCTCACTCCACCGGGTTACCACCTTGATTTTCTTCCACTCTGCTCACCACTCTCTCTACTCAGCCTAACTAGCTCCACCTGTCCCTGCTCTGCTCTGCTCTAATTACTCTGCCAGCTGCGCTGCATTACCCACTACCTCTCCCAGTATTTAAGGCCCTGTCTTTCAGCTCTCCGGTGTCAGATCGTCTGCAAAGCTCACACCCGGAACCTGTTTGCTCGCGCTTCTGGCTCACCCTGGTTTTGTGACCCCGGACCTGCCTGTTTTTTGGATGCTCTTCTGCCTCAGGAGATCCAGACCTGCTTCTGCCATTACGACTCCTGACTACTCTTCAATCCCGGTAACTCTGACCAGCCTTCTGCCTTGCTACTACGTATTTTGGATTTCCCTTGAACTGTACTGCTGCCTTGTTTCATTCCGCCCTGTTGTGTCTGTGTCTCCCCCCCCCAGGACTTCTGGACCACCCACCACCGGCTTCATAGGACGCATCGCTGCCACTGGGGGGGGCACAGACCCAGCACATTGGACGGGATCCCTGTTACCCCTGGAGCCTTCATTCACTCCCTACTTCCCTTTTCCCTTAAGTTTAATAAACTTTCTGGTGTGACGCAATTGTGGTCCTCTGGTCGTCTGTCTGAACCGTGACAGTACGATCTGACCATTATGGACTCAGCGCACACTTTCCCCGACATGGAAACCGATGAGCATGAGCAGCAGTTCCAGCAGCAGCAACAACAACTCGCCATGATCATTCAACTCCTCACCAACCTTACCCCAGCCAGTCTGCCCACCAGCCCTGCCCCCGAGTTACCTGCCCCGGTCATTGCAGCCGCTGCTCCGGAACCCAAGATTGGAAACCCCGAGCGGTTCAACGGCGATTCAACCCAGGTCCGGCCATTCCTGACTAGCTGCCGACTTCAGTTCTCCTTGCAGCCAAGGACCTTCGCCACGGAGGGGGCTAAAGTTGGGTATGCCATCACTCACCTGACGGGCCGAGCTCGACTCTGGGGAACAGCAGAGTTCGAACGTCAAACCCCCGCATGTGCAACCTTCGACCTGTTTGCTGAGGAGATGCTGAAGGTGTTTGACCTGGATTCACCCACCGCAGAGGCGTCTCGTGAACTGTTCAGTATTCGACAAGGCAGACGTACAGTCGCAGACCATTCCATCGACTTCCGAACCCTGGCTAGACGAAGTTCTTGGAACACACCATCGTTGGTGGACGCGTTCTTCCATAGTTTGGCTGACTATATCAAGGACGAGTTGGTCTCCCATGAACTGCCTTCCACTCTTGATGAAGCCATCGCACTGACTGTCAGGATCGACAGAAGGATACAGACCCGTCGTCGTGAGAGGGGGCGCCAAGGTCCACCTACTACCGGCATTCGGAGAGATCCGACTGGGCTCCTGTCATCTACTGCCACTCACCCAGGTCAGCTTGATCAGTCTGAGCCTATGGAGATTGGGCGAGCCTCTCTCACTCCTGCAGAGCGCCAGCGCCGCTTCACCTCAAACCTCTGCCTCTATTGTGGAGGTGATGGACATCGTGTGGTAACCTGCCCTTTAAAGGGCCGAAGCTCACCGGGCATAGGGGGAGTCCGGTTGAGTTCAATGACCATCCAGTCCTCCGACCGCAAACCCCTGCTGCAAGTTCACCTCCGCCTCTCTGACTCAACTCACACCCTGGCTGCTCTGGTGGATTCTGGCGCCGAAGCCAACATAATGGACATCAAGCTGGCACGCCAACTGGGACTGGAGAACCTCCGTTTGACACCTCCTATTCCTGCCCGGGCACTGGACGGACACTTACTCGGATCGGTCACTCATGTCACGGCCCCGGTCTCGATGGGTCTGTCCGGAAACCATCAAGAAACTATCCAGTTTCACCTGCTCCCCTCTCCAGGCCAACCCCTCATCCTGGGTTACCCATGGCTCCGCCGGCACAACCCTCAGCTCGACTGGGTGACCGGGGTGATCAGGGAGTGGGGAGAGGACTGCCACCGAACCTGCCTGCTTGCTGCCGCACTACCCCCTCGGCCAGTACCTACTAACTCCGCTCCGGACCTCTCCAATGTCCCAGAATGCTACCATGGTCTCAGAGAGGTGTTTAACAAAGCAAGAGCCACATCTCTGCCCCCTCACCGACCGTACGACTGTGCCATCGACCTCCTCCCTGGAACAGCTCCTCCAAAGGGTCGTCTTTATTCGTTGTCTGCGCCTGAAAGAAAGTCCATGGAGGACTACATCAATGGCTCTCTGTCCGCAGGATTAATCCGTTCATCTTCATCTCCTGCTGGTGCTGGCTTCTTCTTTGTGGGGAAGAAGGACGGATCTCTTCGCCCCTGCATCGACTACAGGGGACTCAACGACATCACAGTGAAAAACCGTTACCCTCTGCCTCTGCTCACCTCTGCTTTTGAGTTGCTCCAGGGAGCCACTGTTTTTACCAAGTTGGATCTCAGAAACGCTTACCACCTAGTGCGGATCCGGGAGGGAGATGAATGGAAAACCGCATTCAATACACCAACAGGCCACTACGAGTATCTGGTTATGCCTTTTGGCCTCACCAATGCTCCTGCTGTGTTCCAGGCTCTAGTGAATGATGTACTGCGGGACATGTTAAACAAGTTTGTCTTCGTTTACCTGGATGACATCTTAATCTACTCCAGAAACCTGTCTGAACACACCCGCCATGTCCAGCAAGTCCTTCATCGTCTTCTGGAGAATTCCCTCTACGCCAAGGCAGAGAAATGTGAGTTTCACGTCAAGACAGTGGCCTTCCTGGGGTACATAGTGGCAGAGGGAAGTATCCAAATGGATCCTGCCAAAGTATCAGCAGTCACTTCATGGCCAGTTCCGGAGAACAGAAAGAAGCTGCAACAGTTTCTGGGGTTTGCTAACTTCTATAGGAAGTTTATCCGGAACTACAGTACCGTTGCTGCCCCTCTCACTGCTCTAACCAGCACCAAGCAACCCTTCACCTGGACCCCAGCAGCCGACAAAGCCTTCAGTACCCTCAAGGTGAGGTTCACCTCCGCTCCCATCCTCCAGATGCCTGATGTGGACCGGCAATTCATTGTGGAGGTGGACGCCTCGGATGTGGGAGTTGGTGCTGTGATTTCTCAGTGGGCTGCGGAGGATAGGAAGCTCCATCCCTGTGCCTTTTTCTCACGTCGGTTGTCCCCCTCTGAGTGCAATTACGACATAGGGAACCGTGAGCTGCTGGCTGTGAAGCTTGCCTTGGAGGAGTGGCGTCACTGGCTGGAGGGGTCCACCATTCCATTTCTCGTTTGGACCGATCATAAGAACTTGGAGTACATCCGCACGGCCAAACGGTTGAACTCCAGGCAGTCCCGCTGGGCCCTGTTCTTCACCAGGTTTAATTTCACTCTGTCATACCGGCCTGGATCACGCAACACCAAGCCAGACGCCCTCTCCCGTCAATTCCAGAAGGATGACACCCCCTCCAAGGACCCTGTGTCGATTCTGCCAAGTCCCTGCATCGTTGCAGCTCTGACCTGGGCTGTTGAGGAACAGGTGCTGGAGGCTCTCCGTAACCAGCCAGGTCCCAGCACTTGCCCAGCTGACCGCCTTTTTGTCCCCGAAGACCTGAGGTCCCAGGTCGTTCAGTGGGGACATGACTCCCGCCTAGCTTGTCACCCTGGCTCCACCCGCACTTACAACCTGCTCGCCCAGAGGTTCTGGTGGCCCTCTCTGAGGAAGGATGTACGGGAATTCGTCCAAGCCTGCCCCATCTGCAACCAACACAAGTCGTCCTGCCAGCCCCCAGCCGGATTGCTGCAGCCCCTGCCTGTGCCCAGACGTCCCTGGTCTCACATCGCCCTTGACTTTGTCACGGGGCTGCCCCCTTCAAGTGGCATGACCGTCATTCTCACCATCGTTGACCGTTTCAGCAAGATGGCACACTTCATTCCCCTCCCCAAGCTCCCAACCGCCAAGGAGACCGCCCAGGTGGTCCTGGAACACGTCTTCCGGATCCACGGACTGCCAAAGGATGTAGTTTCTGACCGTGGTCCACAATTCTCCTCCGCTTTTTGGAAGGAGTTCTGTCACCTGCTGGGAGCCACAGTCAGTCTGACTTCCGGATTCCATCCCCAATCCAATGGGCAGTCAGAGCGGGCTAATCAGGAGCTCGAGAAGGCACTGCGATGCATGACTTCACGCAACCCCCACTCCTGGTCGCAGCAATTGACATGGGTGGAGTACGCACACAATTCTCTGACCTGCTCTGCCATCGGTATGTCCCCTTTCCAATGTGTTTATGGATACCAGCCTCCTCTATTTGCCAGCCAGGAAGAGGAGGTTACTTGCCCATCTGCACTTGCTTTTGCCCGTCGATGTCGCCGCACCTGGTCACAAGCCCGAGCCACACTCCTCAGATCCGTTGCCAGCTACACTACCGGGGCCAACCGTCGGAGAATTCCTGCTCCCACCTACCATGTTGGTCAAAGGGTGTGGTTGTCATCGAAGAACCTGCCACTCAGGGTGGAGTCGCAGAAGCTGGCACCTCGGTTCATTGGCCCATTCCCTATCATAAGAGTGATTAGCCCAACTGCTGTCCGGCTCCAACTGCCTAATTCCCTGAGGGTGCACCCCACTTTCCATGTGTCTAAGATTAAGCCCATCCATGAGAGTCCGCTGGTCCCTGCTGCGCCTGGTCCTCCTCCTCCACGGCTCGTCGATGGTGGTCTGGTTTACACCGTCCGCCGCCTGCTTCGGTCCAGACGGAGGGGTAGGGGTCTCCAGTACCTCATTGACTGGGAGGGCTATGGACCTGAGGAAAGGACCTGGGTGCCAGCTAGTCGGATTGTGGATAGGACTCTCATCACCGCTTTCCACCAACGGCATCCTGATCAACCTGCAATCCGTAGGGGCCGCCCCAGAGGGGTCCCTAACCGTCCTGCCCGCTCGGCTTCCTGTCCTGTGCCTGATCCTGTCTCGGGACCTGTCCCATCTCCCGACCACGGCCCTCCGGCTTCCTCCGAGGATGAGGATGTTCACTCGGACCGTTCGGAGGAGTTCTAGCCCTCCTCCGGCTCCCCTCCTCCCGCCCGGCGTGGTGTTGCTCTTGGGACTTCTGGGGCCGTCCCTTGGGGGGGGGGTTCTGTCATGGGCCTCTCACTCCACCGGGTTACCACCTTGATTTTCTTCCACTCTGCTCACCACTCTCTCTACTCAGCCTAACTAGCTCCACCTGTCCCTGCTCTGCTCTGCTCTAATTACTCTGCCAGCTGCGCTGCATTACCCACTACCTCTCCCAGTATTTAAGGCCCTGTCTTTCAGCTCTCCGGTGTCAGATCGTCTGCAAAGCTCACACCCGGAACCTGTTTGCTCGCGCTTCTGGCTCACCCTGGTTTTGTGACCCCGGACCTGCCTGTTTTTTGGATGCTCTTCTGCCTCAGGAGATCCAGACCTGCTTCTGCCATTACGACTCCTGACTACTCTTCAATCCCGGTAACTCTGACCAGCCTTCTGCCTTGCTACTACGTATTTTGGATTTCCCTTGAACTGTACTGCTGCCTTGTTTCATTCCGCCCTGTTGTGTCTGTGTCTCCCCCCCCCAGGACTTCTGGACCACCCACCACCGGCTTCATAGGACGCATCGCTGCCACTGGGGGGGGCACAGACCCAGCACATTGGACGGGATCCCTGTTACCCCTGGAGCCTTCATTCACTCCCTACTTCCCTTTTCCCTTAAGTTTAATAAACTTTCTGGTGTGACGCAATTGTGGTCCTCTGGTCGTCTGTCTGAACCGTGACAAGTACGTACAGTGGGGAGAACAAGTATTTGATACACTGCTGATTTTGCAGGTTTTCCTACTTACAAAGCATGTAGAGGTCTGTAATTTTTATCATAGGTACACTTCAACTGTGAGAGACGGAATCTAAAACAAAAATCCAGAAAATCACATTGTATTATTTGTAAGTAATTAATTTGCATTTTATTGCATGACATAATTATTTGATCACCTACCAACCAGTAAGAATTCCGACTCTCACAGACCTGTTAGTTTTTCTTTAAGAAGCCCTCCTGTTCTCCACTCATTACCTGTATTAACTGCACCTGTTTGAACTCGTTACCTGTTAAAAGACACCTGTCCACACACTCAATCAAACAGACTCCAACCTCTCCACAATGGCCAAGACCAGAGAGCTGTGTAAGGACATCAGGGATAAAATTGTTGACCTGCACAAGGCTGGGATGGGCTACAGGACAATAGGCAAGCAGCTTGGTGAGAAGGCAACAACTGTTGGCACAATTATTAGAAAATGGAAGAAGTTCAAGATGACGGTCAATCACCCTCGGTCTGGGGCTCCATGCAAGATCTCACCTCGTGGGTCTGGGGCTCCATGCAAGATCTCACCTCGTGGGGCATCAATGATCATGAGGAAGGTGAGGGATCAGCCCAGAACTACACGGCAGGACCTGGTCAATGACCTGAAGAGAGCTGGGACCACAGTCTCAAAGAAAACCATTAGTAACACACTACGCTGTCATGGATTAAAATCCTGCAGCGCACGCAAGGTCCCCCTGCTCAAGCCAGCGCATGTCCAGGCCCGTCTGAAGTTTGCCAATGACCATCTGGATGATCCAGAGGAGGAATAGGAGAAGGTCATGTGGTCTGATGAGACAAAAATAGAGCTTTTTGGTCTAAACTCCACTCGCCGTGTTTGGAGGAAGAAGAAGGATGAGTACAACCCCAAGAACACCATCCCAACCGTGAAGCATGGAGGTGGAAACATCATTCTTTGGGGATGCTTTTCTGCAAAGGGGACAGGACGACTGCACCATATTGAGGGGAGGATGGATGGGGCCATGTATCGCGAGATATTGGCCAACAACCCCCTTCCCTCAGTAAGAGCATTGAAGATGGGTCGTGGCTGGGTCTTCCAGCTTGACAACGACCCGAAACACACAGCCAGGGCAACTAAGGAGTGGCTCTGTAAGAAGCATCTCAAGGTCCTGGAGTGGCCTAGCCAGTCTCCAGACCTGAACCCAATAGAAAATATTTGGAGGGAGCTGAAAGTCCGTATTGCCCAGCGACAGCCCCGAAACCTGAAGGATCTGGAGAAGGTCTGCATGGAGGAGTGGGCCAAAATCCCTGCTGCAGTGTGTGCAAACCTGGTCAAGACCTACAGGAAACGTATGATCTCGGTAATTGCAAACAAAGGTTTCTGTACCAAATATTAAGTTCTGCTTTTCTGATGTATCAAATACTTATGTCATGCAATAAAATGCAAATTAATTACTTAAAAATCATACAATGTGATTTTCTGCATTTTTGTTTTAGATTCCGTCTCTCACAGTTGAAGTGTAACTATGATAAAAATGACAGACCTCTACATGCTTTGTAAGTAGGAAAACCTGCAAAATCAGCAGTGTATCAAATACTTGTTCTCCCCACTGTAATTAATTTCAATTTTCAAGTTTAAGTTGTCAAATGCACAAGTACAGTGACATGCTTAACTTGCAAGCCCTGTCCAACAGTGCAGTTGTCACGACTTCCTCCGAAGCTGCCTCCCCTCCTTTTTTGTTCGGGCAGGCTTCGGCGTTCGTCGTCACCGGCCTTCTAGCCACTGCTGCTCCTCATCTCATCATTCCATTTGTTTTGTCTTGTTTATTATACACACCTGGTTCATATCCCCTCATCAGTACCTGTATAAGTATTCCCTCTGCCCCCTTGTCTTTGTGTGTGATTGTTTATTGTGGAGGTTAGATTAGCTCGGTGGAGCTCTTTGTATTTTGTATCGCCGGGATATTTCACCCGTGTGCCTTGTTGTTTTCCAGTACGCCTGATTTCCACACTGGAGTGTTTGACGCATTGCTGCGTACCGATGTGTTTTCAGAATTAACCTTTTATTCTCAGATTTACCCTCCTGCGCCTGACTCCTTCTAAATCACTCGCCACAGCAGTATTCAAAATCAAAAAAGTTGAACTAATTTAAAAACAAATTAAACACACATATATATATATGACATATAGGTGAGCCTTCTTACATTTACGTCATTTAGCAGACGCTCTTATCCAGAGCGACTTACAGTTAGTGAGTGCATACATTTTCATACTGGCCCCCCGTGGGAAACGAACCAATAACCCTGGCGTTGCAAGCGCCATGCTCTACCAACTGAGCTACAGGGGACTTAAATTATTATACAGCGTAATGTATCTGTTAATACCAGTTGTTAGATAATATTCTGTTCAAGTGACACTTTCAGTTTCACATGTTGCTTTTCTCTAGCAGTATTTCATTTGTACTGATCTATGGTAGAAATCCATTACTTCTTTGTAATGTGATGTTGGATAAACATAACTCAGTTTTTACATCCCTTCTGTCAACATTACCACAACATAGTGAGAGCCACTGTGGAAAAGAAACATAGCGCCATGTTGGATATTTTGGCACTCAGAGACAACAAGGTCATAAACGCCATGTGACATATCAGTCTTGGTCTATTAGTCTCATGTTGATATAGTAAAATGGTTATTTTGTTAGTTTCAAAATGGCATATTTTCAAAAACATCAGAACAAATGGCCATTCACTTTTCATAGTGGGGAAAATTGGTTTCCATGACAGCCTAGTGATTGAGTAACAATACCCATACTGTTTATCAGTAACCATGTCCTGACTCGCTATGGGAAGTTCATTCTCAACCAATGTTGCTTGGCAAGCAAATTACAATAATCCTCTAAGAACCAATCAGCAAAGGCCTGTAAACTAAAACCCTAAGAGGCCAGTATAGAAAATAGAATCCATAGAATGGGGAAGGCGCTCAGACCCATTAACTTGAATCGGAATGTCCGTACTAGGGATTCTATTTCTATGGTTACACAGGTGCCCATGCAAGCTCAGCCCTACAGGAAGTCTCCTGGTCGTCATGGAAACCAGGGGGACCTGCTTCCACAACAGTCCTGGAGGTTTTAAGGTTAAGGTCAGCCTGGTAATAACTTCAGACGCTTTTCAGACTTCATCAACAACCAACAACCTCAACAGGACGTTTGTTTTAATCAGTCTCCCACTGGGCCGAACCATGGGGTGCAACACCAGCAGGGATGCTTTAGTGGTGAACCCTTCTAAAAAGCCAGAGACCAGACCAGCGTCGGCCAGCTCGACCAGTGAGGCCACTGCTGAGGAGGCTAAAGAAACTACAGAGAAAGACAAAGATGAAACAGAAGGCATATCAACCTGCGACTGACATCCATCTTTCTTCTCAACCCAAACTCCTCAAAGTAAGATATCTGTCATTTTGCCAGTTACACTTTTGTGCTATTATTTGACATTACCAAATGTGATGTATTGCTAGTGAGATGGTGTCTCTCTCTTTCTCTGTGTGTGCGTGGCTGCGTGTGTGCGTGCGTGTGTACAGATTAGCCTGTCTGCGGGTGAAGGAATACCTGTCTGCCGGAATAGGCAATGCTGCTCAACTGTCCATCAACCCCTGTGTCATCTGGGACCAGACCAGCCACACACCCCACTCCACTCTGTGATGTAGCCTACCAGCCACACCCCCCGCTCCGCTCTGTGATGTAGCCTACCAGCCACACCCCCCGCTCCGCTCTGTGATGTAGCCTACCAGCCACACCCCCTGCTCCACTCTGTGATGTAGCCTACCAGCCACACCCCCCGCTCCGCTCTGTGATGTAGCCTACCAGCCACACCCCCCGCTCCGCTCTGTGATGTAGCCTACCAGCCACACCCCCCGCTCCGCTCTGTGATGTAGCCTACCAGCCACACCCCCCGCTCCGCTCTGTGATGTAGCCTACCAGCCACACCCACTCCTTACTCTGTCTACTGTTGCTGGACCAGAACATTCTCTCTCTCCACCTCTCAACTGGACCTTCAGTGTCCACAGTGCTATGTTTATATCCTGTTAATGTGCCAGTATGGTCATTGTAACAACAATGAGACATGATAGTAAATGTACAGATTAAATCTGACTAATGTCCTTTATTGTTTTTAATGTCCTTTATTGCTCTTACCTCCATTTCTATCTCTGTCTAACACACACCTCTGTTCCAAGGTGACAGTTACAATCCGTTCTTTCAAACGCTTCCAACCCTGCCGCAGGCTAAACCAAACAGCAGCCAATACAATCGGCTTTGTAGGCAGTTTTTGTTGCAGCTGTACCGCATATTACTGATCACTCCAGCAGTCCTAGGCTCCAACTCTACATAACACTGCATCAGGAAGCTGTTACAGCTCTGTGTTTGGATAAACAGCAGCATACTTGTTATTACCCATAAAGGAAATGGTTCCCATAGATACAAATACAATATACTGTAATGCCTTTGTTTGCCACCAGGTGACATGTAAACATACCTGCAGATCTGTCTGTCACCACCAGGCTGCAGAAGTGATCCATCAGTATTTGGTGGACTATCCAAAGCCCTGGTCCATTTACTCAAGACATTTAATCAGAAATATATGTTGTAAGTTTATTACCAGCGAGTGAATAGAGCTGGAAGGGAAGAGCCATTTCACAAAGCCCATATCACAAATACCCATCACAGAGGAAACGGGAAATTACATGAAAATATTACCATTATACAAATGGAAAGTGTGATTGAATAATGTGTTTGAGAAGATAAATGAAAAGCACTTGTGGTGCTAAATAGCTTTTTAATTTCAGATGTGGGATAAAAGAAAACACATTTCTTCCCCATTTTCACTGGCAATTGATTAGTGGTTCCACACCTGCAGAGAGAAGGGCTCTTGTCTTCTCATTATCAGTTAATTAATATGCATGCACACATGTCTTATCTTTCCTCTGCCATTTGGCAGAAATGAGACATTGATGTTGTATTGGCCTTGGAATGGATGACTTCTCTCTCTGTTGCTTTAAGGAGAAATAAGACACATGATTGACATTGTCTTTAATTGTTGTAAGAGACAATTGAATTAAAAGAAAAGATAAAGGATAAACTATTTTTTTTACATCATATTCAATATGACATCACCATTCCCATCTGGGAGGTCTATCTATAAACATAGTGACTCTTATTTGTTGTGATGTATTTCAGTTAGCAGCTATTCTATGGTACTGTAGCTTTACAAAACAAGTCATTTGGTGCCCTGTATATACCTAAGAAAGAGATGTATTGAAGAGCGATATGGAAATACATAAGGAAATAAGATATTCAATTCCTCACTCTGCCAGGGATTGGCTATTAGAGAATCCAAGGCCTCACCCGCTGAAGCAAAACCTGGGTGAAAGTAAATTTAATTTATGTCCTGATCTTCAATGTTCCACTGCCATAAGTGCATATTGTATTATCAGTGAAATATTAAGTCCTACAGAAACTAGTCTGACTGGATATCTTTGCATTTGTGCGTAAATGGTCCTCAGCATATGTTCTGTATTATGCACATTGCACAATGTCATTAGCTTTTTATCCTTATGTTTTGAGCCACATTTCAGATAGCAGGGGATGTTGTTATGTTTGAACTTATGGTTGTACATTAGAAAGAGATACATACTTCATGACTAAAAACAAACATTAGAGAGGATAATAATGTCACTAAACCATAGTGGTTCAGAAGTCTAGGTGTTGATAAGGGAATATTGTGAATATTAGGTTTACAAACAGAGATAAGGCTAGCCTGGCAGTATAAAATGAAAAGGGGCATCTGAACACTACTCTGAGGTGTAATCTGCTCCTCTAGTAATGGGCCATTTATATGATTAGTATAATGGTCTGTCATTAGAATAAGTATTCATGTTATTTCCTGCAAGCCGCTCTTTAAAGATGTGTTCTTCACAGGCCTCGTTTGTGAATACATGATCAGAACCCTGACAGACAGAGAGCATCTTTAATCTTTCTCTGGCCTTGAAGAATGTCACTGATCTCCCTGTAACTGCAAGGAGCAGGGCTGATCTCATCCACATTGTGTGTGTGCGAGCTTGTGTGTGCGTGCGTGTACGTGTGTGTGTGTATGTGTGTGTGTGTTTGGATCACGTCTACTGAATGTTTATAGGGACTTTATTTCACTATGAAATCACCCAGATATTCATAATTGCTTGTCAAAGCCATCTGTTCTGAAGTGTCACAGCGGTTCCTTTGGAGTGGCCTGTTCACATCGCGAGTTGATTGAGCGCAATAAAAAATGATGTGTGCCAAGAGAGGTCAACTTTCATTTGAAGACAAGTCAGATACAGCGTTTTCCCCCTTTATTGTGATCCTGGAAGTGTATGTATACACCCCAAATGCTGTCATGTGTTATCTAGGAGTTGGAAACTGAGATGCAAGCATTTGGGTTTCTGCCTTGCAGAATGGGGACGTTTTAGAAAATTGTTGTTTTTCTGAGTCTGATCTTTATTTGGTCTGCATGGTGGATGGATGGTATTCAGAACAAACTCTGACTCATTTTACGTGGCATCTCTACCTACGAATAAGTAAACAACTGTCAACAGAAGCTAATGGCTATGTTCTCAGTGGTAGTGTCATACTCTCTCTCTCTCTCTCTCTCTCTCTCTCTCTCTCTCTCTCTCTCTCTCTCTCTCTCTCTCTCTCTCTCTCTCTCTCTCTCTCTCTCTCTCTCTCTCTCTCTCTCTCTCTCTCTCTCTCTCTCTCTCTCTCTCTCTCTCTCGCTCTAAAGTAATGGTAGAAAAGGAAAGGTCACCATGGAGATGACAAAGAAAATCCCTGTTAGAGAAAACACTTAGAGCTAGCTGGTGATTCATCAGCTTTAATGCAGTCCATTAGACACTGCTTTTAGTGGACAATGAACAATGGGAACTAGACTAAGTTTATTTGCACAGAACATATTATGTTTTTTTGAGAAGAAGTCAGTCAGTGCTGTTTAATGGAGCTTGTGTCCAGAAGGTCATTTCTTTAGACTTCAGAGAAATGGGGCCTGAGACCCTGAGTGAGTAAACTTATTCACGACACATGTACATCCTCAGAGGTATAACCTACTGTATCTTACAGTATCCAGTCAAAGTCAACCTCAAAATGAATCATATTGCTGATCTTACCATTACGTTTTCGTTAAATGTCATGCCAATGAAACGTCTGTAGGACATCGCAAATAGATTACGAATGAGTAGAAATCCTTATAAAATTCTGAAGACGAATAAGATTTAGCCTTAGAAAAAGGTCAGGTTGCTGGAGGAAGGTTTAGACATATGGACTAAGATAACTTGATTATTCTATATAGGAAACACAAGAAGACATGTTGTTTTCATTACAGGGTAAATCAGTATTTCAAGGTACCATGTTGAGATGGTTCACTTTAGGTACGATGTTATCAAATCAGTGTTGTCTGTTGTAAAGACTAGTATGTGCTGGAGAAATTCTACCTATCCATTTTTGCACTACACATACATCTCTATGAGCACATGACGTGAAAATAAGTATTGTGCTCACTAATTCTAATCCATTTTTTTTACTATTGGCATGATTATAGCAAGGCGTCTGTGGGTTGATTTGAGGTTTCCGTTTACTAGGCCTTTTCTTACACCCTTTACACAGTTGTTTACTCTACATTGTCCACTCTGAGAACAGAGTGGACATTGTGAATCACGTTGTGTTGTGTTCTAGCTGTTTCTATTTCTAAGAAGCATGTTGTTGAGCCTGATGTTCTTTTAAGGTGAGGGTTGGATTGTCAGTGAGGGGCTGAGGCTGAGGCAGGCAGGCAGCTGCTGTGTAATTATGGGAGACCCGGTGAAGTACAATATAAAAGCAGTGGCAGGTGCAGCTATTCATCTTTCCATATTTGTTTTGATTGGTGCAGTGCAGTGTGGGTAGAGAGAGAGAAAGTCCTTTCAAAGCAAATGGAGAAAAATAGGAAAATGAAGTCTAAATGTCATTCATTCAGTACCAGTGTCGAGGTGACCTTAAAGAGAATAATCTCTCCCTTTTGTAAATGTGGACAAGTGGATTCTGCAAAATATCAAATTTGATAAAAAAGGAGTCATTGTGATGGTGAGCAGTGTATGACTGATATGGGGGGATGTGTACTGGTTCTGGAGCCTCTCAATGGTTGTACAGTTTGTTCTGTTCTCTGGTCATGACCATGTGAATGTTTTAGTTTATTTATTTGAACAAATAGAAAGACAGTTTGTACACAGTTAAAAACATTTGCAGGAGTCGGAAAAAAGCAGAAAAGGGCTTGTCGAATGACCCCCCCTCCCCCCAGTGGTCATAAATCACACAGATTCAGCAGTGTGGACAAATAAACAAGAATGTAGAAATGGAAGGTGAGTATCTATGAACTCATAGGCGGACACATTTGGAAAGTCCAGGAAAGTGTTAGGGCATACATTACTGTTACAGGAGAATACTGCATATCACCTTACATCATAAATTACTATGTATGTCAAAGTGTTGATGTGTTCGATGTGCCTTGAGAGAGTGCTGTCATCTCACTGTATGCCAGGCAATATTTTTGTGTTTGATTATGTGATATGATGATTTGGATTGCCTTTTACCACATTACGAAGCCCAGTCCTTGAAGGATCTACATCAACATGCATTTATTTGTATTAGAATATTCCATGTATTTTAATGTATATTCACTGAAAAACAAACTACTCATATGTAACCATTCATATCACAGATTTAATATTCATAGCTTTCACCATGACAACTGGCCAAGGCCAACCATCAGCGAACATTATTGAGATATTTAGATAATGGTTTCCTTGTAGACATCCAAGAGGAGGGAAACAACCTAATAACAGTTTTACTGCTTCATGTGTCATCACGCCATAGAAACAGCACAGCATGGTCTGTGAAAGAAAAATAAACTAAGATGCCTTAATACTGCAAAGGATTGAAGTCATCATCGTGTTTGTATAACTCATATTCATGGTTAGGTCTTTGTGCTTGTATATTTATTTGTTTAGATTTGTGTTTAGTTTGATAGGATTATGACTAGAGCTGGAAGGCTGAATGGAGTTGGCTGTATATTAGAGTGCATGTTTGTTTGTTTGTCTGCAGATTCAAGATAACAAGCCTGGTCCTCTCTTCATGATTGGGCGCTGGCTGCTGGGTCTGACCTCATCTCAGTGAAAATAATTAGAGCCGCTCCAGTCAGTGTGTGTGTGTGTGTGTGTGTGTGTAGCAGTGTTCTGAAAGCCCTACTCCCAGCTCCAACCCAAAACACAGAGAAGCCACTGTTCTACAACTATTAGTCCCCCTCAATATTTATGTCTCCGCTTCAGGAAAATAATATTAATGGGAGCGCTAAATATAAACCAAGCCCGTGGCCCGTCAACCGGTAACTACAAATACAGTGAGATTATTCATAAGAGGGGCATGGGTCTGATCGCATGTGAAGGGCCTGATAGATTTTGTACAAGCTGTAGGTTACATAGGGCGTGTGATTCGCGTCCCAATTGGCACCCTATTCCCTTTATAGTGCACTACTTTTGACCAGGGCCCAAGGGCTCTTGTCAAAAGTAATGCACAATATAGGGAATAGGGTGACATTTGGGACGCACTGATACAGTAGAGCAGAGTACATGTCGGGTTTGAGCTCTTTTCAGCTCATAAAAGTCTGAACCGGTGCAGAAGAATGCTATTAGTGTCCAATCATAAATAATACCACAACGTGTCTCATGGTAATCACCTCACACAGGATCTGAACCAGAGACTGGGGAAAGGGACTGTCACTGTGTGAGCGCTGATAGATTCATGTACATCTGACATTTTTTATTATTATTATTATTTTGTAGAACAGTGGCTTCTCTGTGTTTTGGGTCTGTGTTTTGGGTTGGAGCTGGGAGTTGGGCTTTGAAATACATCCACAGGTACACCTCCAATTGACTCATATGATGTCAATTAGCCTATCAGAAGCTTCTAAAGCCATGACATCATTTTCTGGAATTTTCCAAGCTGTTTAAAGGCACAGTCAACTTAGTGTATGTAAACTTCTGACCCACTGGAATTGTGAAACAGTTAATTATAAGTGAAATAATCTGTCTGTAAACAATAGTTGGAAAAATTACTTGTGTCATGCACAAAGTAGATGTCCTAACCGACTTGCCAAAACTATAGTTTGTTAACAAGAAATTTGTGGAGTTTTAATGACTCCAACCTAAGTGTATGTAAACTTCCGACTTCAACTGTATACATATACAGTACCAGTCAATAGTTTGGACACACCTACTCATTCAAGGGTTTTTATTTATTTTTACTATTTTCTACATTGTAGAATAATAGTGAATACATCAAAACTATGAAATAACACATATGGAATCATGTAGTAACCCAAAAAGTGTTAAACAAATCAAAATATATTCTATATTTGAGATTCTTCAAATAGCCATCCTTTGCCTTGATGACAACTTTGCACACTCTTGGCATTCTCTCAACCAGCTTCACCTGGAATGCTTTTCCAACAGTCTTGAATTAGTTCCCACATATGCTGAGCACATGTTGGCTGCTTTTCCTTCACTCTGAGGTCCAACTCATCCCAAACCATCTCAATTGGGTTGAGTTCGGGTGATTGTGGAGGCCAGGTCATCTGATGCAGCACTCCATCACTCTCCTTCTTGGTCAAATAGCCCTTACACAGCCTGGAGGTGTGTTGGGTCATTGTCCTGTTGAAAAACAAATTATAGTCCCACTAAGTGCAAACCAGATGGGATGGATTATTACTGCAGAATGCTGTGGTAGCCATGCTGGTTAAGTGTGCTTTGAATTCTAAATAAATCACAGACAGTGTCACCAGCAAAGCACCCCCACACCATCACACCTCCTCCATGCTTCACTGTGGGAACTACACATGCAGAGATCATCCGTTCACCTACTCTGCATCTCACAAAGACACGGCGGTTGGAACCAAACATTTCAGATTTGGTCTCAACAGACCAAAGGACATATTTCCACTGGTCTAATGTCCATTGCTTGTGTTTCTTGGCCCAAGCAAGTCTCTTCTTATTATTGTTGTCCTTTAGTAGTGGTTTCTTTGCAGCAATTCGACAATGAAGGCCTGAATCACGCAGTCTCCTCTGAACAGTTGATGTTGAGATGTGTCTGTTACTTGAACTCTGTGAAGCATTTATTTGGGCTGCAATTTCTGAGGCTGGTAACTCTAATGAACTTATCCTCTGCAGCAGAGGTAACTCTGGGTCTTCCTTTCCTGTGGCGGTCCTCATGAGGCAGTTTCATCATAGCGCTTGATGGTTTTTGCGACTGCACTTGAAGAAACGTTCAAAGTTCTTGAAATGTTCTGGATTGACTGACCTTCATGTCTTAAAGTAATGATGGACGGTTGTTTCTCTTTTCTTATTTGAGCTGTTCTTGCCATAATATGGACTTGGTCTTTTACCATATATGGCTATCTTCTTTACCCTACCTTGTCACAACACAACTGATTAGCTCAAACGCATTAAGAAGGAAATAAATTCCACACATTAACTTTTAACAAGGCACACCTGTTAATTGAAATGCATTCTAGGTGACTACCTCATTAAGCTGGTTGAGAGAATGCCAAGAGTGTGCAAAGCTGTCATTAAGGCAAAGGGTGGCTATTTGAAGAATCTCAAATATAAGATATATTTTGATTTGTTTAACACTTTTTTGGTTACTACATGATTCCATATGTGTTATTTCATAGTTTTGATGTATTCATTATTATTCTACAATGTAGAAAATAGTAAAAATAAATAAAAACCGTGGAATGAGTAGGTGTGTCCAAACTTTTGACTGGTACTGTATATACAGTGGGGGGAAAAAGTATTTAGTCAGCCACCAATTGTGCAAGTTCTCCCACTTAAAAAGATGAGAGAGGCCTGTAATTTTCATCATAGGTACACGTCAACTATGACAGACAAATTGAGAGAAAAAAAATACAGAAAATCACATTGTAGGATTTTTTATGAATTCATTTGCAAATTATGGTGGAAAATAAGTATTTGGTCACCTACAAACAAGCAAGATTTCTGGCTCTCACAGACCTGTAACTTCTTCTTTAAGAGGCTCCTCTGTCCTCCACTTGTTACCTGTATTAATGGCACCTGTTTGAACTTGTTATCAGTATAAAAGACACCTGTCCACAACCTCAAACAGTCACACTCCAAACTCCACTATGGCCAAGACCAAAGAGCTGTCAAAGGACACCAGAAACAAAATTGTAGACCTGCACCAGGCTGGGAAGACTGAATATGCAATAGGTAAGCAGCTGGGTTTGAAGAAATCAACTGTGGGAGCAATTATTAGGAAATGGAAGACATACAAGACCACTGATAATCTCCCTCGATCTGGGGCTCCACGCAAGATCTCACCCCGTGGGGTCAAAATGATCACAAGAACGGTGAGCAAAAATCCCAGAACCACACAGGGGGACCTAGTGAATGACCTGCAGAGAGCTGGGACCAAAGTAACAAAGCCTACCATCAGTAACACACTACGCCGCCAGGGACTCAAATCCTGCAGTGCCAGACGTGTCCCCCTGCTTAAGCCAGTACATGTCCAGGCCCGTCTGAATTTGCTAGAGTGCATTTGGATGATCCAGAAGAGGATTGGGAGAATGTCATATGGTCAGATGAAACCAAAATAGAACTTTTTGGTAAAAACTTAACTCGTCGTGTTTGGAGGACAAAGAATGCTGAGTTGCATCCAAAGAACACCATACCTACTGTGAAGCATGGGGGTGGAAACATCATGCTTTGGGGCTGTTTTTCTGCAAAGGGACCAGGATGACTGATCCGTGTAAAGGAAAGAATGAATGGGGCCATGTATCGTGAGATTTTGAGTGAAAACCTCCTTCCATCAGCAAGGGCATTGAAGATGAAACGTGGCTGGGTCTTTCAGCATGACAATGATCCCAAACACACCGCCCGGGCAACGAAGGAGTGGCTTCGTAAGAAGCATTTCAAGGTCCTGGAGTGGCCTAGCCAGTCTCCAGATCTCAACCCCATAGAAAATCTTTGGAGGGAGTTGAAAGTCTGTGTTGCCCAGCGACAGCCCCAAAACATCACTGCTCTAGAGGAGATCTGCATGGAGGAATGGGCCAAAATACCAGCAACAGTGTGTGAAAACCTTGTGAAGACTTACAGAAAACGTTTGACCTGTGTCATTGCCAACAAAGGGTATATAACAAAGTATTGAGAAACTTTTGTTATTGACCAAATACTTATTTTCCACCATAATTAATAATTAATAATGCAAATAAATTCATTAAAAATCCTACGTGATTTTCTGGATTTCTTTTTCTCATTTTGTCTGTCATAGTTGACGTGTACCTATGATGAATATTACAGGCCTCTCTCATCTTTTTAGTGGGAGAACTTGCACAATTGGTGGCTGACTAAATACTTTTTTCCCCCACTGTATATATATCTTTTCAATACAGACTAGCTCTGAAATAAGTGAAACTTGACAAATTATCCACTTTTCAATCACTACTTTTCAACCTCCTATTCATAATCTCCAGGACCAAACCAGTGTCTACATATGTGAAAATAACATTTCTATGATCTAAGAAGCAAGGTCCTAAAATTAGCTATAGGCATTGTCTTTCAGTTTCCGCTCTTGTGGGCGTGTGCATTGACCTTTTTTTGCACTAACTCTCTTGCACTGACTCTATGCACAAACACTGGACTCACTCACACACTCACCCACACACTCACACATACTTACACTGACAACCCAACACACACATACACACACAGGCACACTACATATGCCCACACATACATAACATGCGCATGATTACCCCATCTCTGTACCCCACACATACAATTATCTTTAAGGTCCCACAGTTGAGTAGTGAATTTCAAGCACAGTTTCAACCACAAAGAACAGGGAGGTTTTCCAATGCCTTGCAAAGAAGAGCACCTATTGGTAGATGGAAGAAAAAAAACATTACAGAGTTTTTTGTGTAGATAAAAACAATTTAAATCCCCATTTGTAACAATTTTGGGGGGAAAGAAGTCAAGGGGTGTGAATACTCTGAAGGCACTGTAGCCATGTTATTTTTGCTCGTTATTGTTATTCGTTATTCACTGTGTATTTATTCCTTGTGTCACTATTTCTATTTTTTGTATTTTTTTAAATCTTTATCTTTACCTCTGCATTGTTGGAAAAGTAAACATTTTACTGTTAGTCTACACCTGTTGTTTACAAAGCATGTGACACATAACATTTGATTTAATTCATGATATTATTGAGTTGGAGACGTGAATCCGACATATAATTTGTTAACATATAATTTGTTAATAGGCTATTTACTATATTGTAAAAGTGATATTGAATTGTGGTAGGTTGCCAACGCAACCAAATATCAACATTTGAAGGAGATGTATCTTCTGCTTGGATAGTTCCATCTGTACCATGACTTTGTCAGGCTTTAATTCCAGTTTGTCTATAATAATTCATAATTCATATGTTGGATTCACGTCTCCATCTCAACCAAAAATCTAAGTTAAAGAATAGGACTAAATAAAATAAAATAAAATTTTAATCCACTTTAAATAACATTTGATTTGATTTAGTCCTATTCTTTAACTTGGATTTTTTATTGAGATGGAGACGTGAATCTAACATGTACATTATTAACTTCTAGATAAAATTTGATGTAGGCCTTGTGTATTTTGTTAATTGTCAATTTTTTGTTGAATCCTGGGTTGAATTGAAACAATAGCTGTTGATGACTTCGCAAATGCTATATAGGCCTAAAAAGCATAATTGATGATATATGAGTGGTAAAGTATGGGTACATTTCATTTGCTCCGTAAACCTACCCTTTCAGAATGACTTGACAGCAACAGTGAATCTATTTAGTTTTAAGTGGAGATCTCTCAGCAAACATTATAATATGCCATTTAGCAGACACTTTTATCCAAAGCAACTTAGAGTCATGTGTGCATACATTTTTACGTATGGGTGGTCCCGGGGATCGAACCCACTACCCTGGCGTTACAAACGCCATGCTCTACCAATTGGGCTACAGAGGATCACGATAGGACAGGGTAATAGTCAGTGACAAATATCAGAGCTAAGCAGGGCTGGGCTTGGTTGAAATTCTGGATGGGAGACCAAAGGGATAGCTGTAGATTATTATTATTTTTTCTGATAGTGGATATAACTTTGAAGATCTGATGTTGTTTCAAAGGTACAAATTCAAAATATTTTATACAACTTTTGTCTATGTTGAAAATTGGTAACCATGATGACAAAGTCCTGTGGTTGAAATTTCACCCTCAAAACAATTGTTTATGTTGATGACTTTTCTCAAATCCAATGTATTTTACACAGAAATTCCACGTCACAATATGTTGATAAATTCAGTTGAAACAACGTTGATTCAACCAGCTTGTGCCCAGTGGGCAGTGTGTAGGTGTGTGTGTGTGTGTGTGTTGTGAGACTCTCTCTGTAGGCTCCTGTTGCTGAGTGCTAACTGTGATCTCTGGGCAGAAAGAGAGAGAGAGACATACGTTTCCCAGAGAGAGAGAATGAGAGAGAGGGAAAGAAATAGAGAGAGAGAGAGAGAGAGAGAGAGAGAGAGAGAGAGAGAGAGAGAGAGAGAGAGAGAGAGAGATAGAGAGAGAGGCAGCAATAGCAGTCTGCAGCTGAAAGAGAGAGGCAGTAATAGCAGCCTGAAGCTAGCTCTCACAGCCATTTCCACCCCTAATTGCATAACCATAATTAAAATGCTAATTCATAGTGTTAAAGGGGCATTTAAAAGGGTAATTAAAAATGCTTTGTTCCACTCCTCTACCTGTGTGAACAGCGGGGCCATTACTGTGCTCATTCTGATCTGGAGTATTTACATTGTGCCTACAGACTGATTCCCTTTTTCAAGGTTCAACTGAGAGCCAGAGCCAGGGTAGTGGTAGTGTGGAGGGGAATCATTATAATCAGAGAGGTGATAGAACAGGATCTGATGTCATCTCAGCTGTATAATGCTGTTGGATCCAGAGCTATAGATAGAATACATGTACATAGTGTACTATTTACTGTAGTGCTCTTGTCAGAACATAAGCGAGTGTCCTTATTATGACACTAACATGAAAGGGGATATGATCTGATGTACTCTATGCAGCAATTTACAGGGCGACTGAATGCACCGATTTCCGCTTGTGTTTTTCTGCTGCTCATTAAGAAAAATTAGATTTAGGTCTTGAGGGTGTGGTTCGATGTGGCTGTGTTATGTTTGCATATCGTTCCCTGGTAGCAACAACATAGCCACTTGACTACCACTTCCTCAAAATAGTCTAAATTAATCTAAGATACTTTGACTAGGTCGTGCAATTTTACGTCTAGTTAAGGTGTTTAGTGCAGTATTTCTCAAGTAAAAAAATGTACATTAAAAAGTTAGTGCACTGCAGACAGTATAGAGCGAGTCAGCTGTTGCTGGCTGCGCTCAGGACTGATTTCTGAAAACATGTCTACAACTATGGTAAATAAAGCACAAGCTGCTACACACTACACTTTATCAGTGCCCAAAATCACTAGCTAGCTAGATAAATTCCATCTCTGTGTTTGTCAATGAAGCTAGCTAGTAGTAGCTAGCAGACACATTTGAGCAGGCAGGCCACATTAGATAAATCAGCTTATCAAGTGGTGGTATGTGTGCTTCGGTGCCGTTGAGTTTTTTACAACTTCCTAACTATCTATTACCAGAGTGGGACTGTCTGGCAGTGTTTCATAGAGAATCATGTTACAAAGGTTGCGGCTGGACACAAGATGCTTGTGAATGGGTTTAGAATTTTGTAATATTGACAAGTGGCAGTTGGGATGCAAGTGTGAATCGTCTCAATTCTCATTTTGCCCAAAACAGTGGCCGACTCAAGTGATCTCTATCAAACACATCAGCAAGTGGCCACTCCATAAGGGTCTTTCCCTATTGTATGATGGTTATTTGTAACGGCTGTCAATGGTACATGCCTACGATTAAGAAAATATGGAATAAATACATGTTTTTAAAAATATATATATATAAAATACATCAACATTTTAATAATAAAAAATTGTTTAATCCCCCAATGTGGAGGTGGGTTGACAAAAAATAAGAAAAAGAAGGCTTAGGGCCGAGTGTTCTTTCAACATAACATTGGCGAGGTGTTGTCTTATGTAAACAAGTCAGAGTCCAAGGCACTGCATAATAGACTGGTCTGTCTCACTGTCTGGAGGCTACAATTGGATAGAGCACAATCAGCGCAGCTGTTCATCTCGTGTTAGTGGGCAAGTGGGCATGATTGTAATCCAAACATCATGTAAGTCGTGATAACCTCAGTTACACAAATCTCACAAAAGTCAGTTTTGGAATATACTGACTTTATCACCAAAATTATCCTACCAACACTTCTTTGTCAATTTTGTCACTGGAATAAATGTTTCTGACTAATATTGATGTCGTTTTCAATCAGAGAAGTAGTTTTTTGCGTTCATTCTCTTAAGATATACGCTGAGTGTGCAAAACATTAATATTGAGTTGCACCCTTGTTTGCCCTGAACAACCTCAATTTGTCGGGGCATGGACTCTACAAGGTGTCGAAAGCGTTCCACAGGGATGATAACCCATGTTGACTCCAATGCTTCCCACAGTTGTGTCAAGTTGGCTGGATGTCCTTTGGGTGGTGGACCATGCTTGATACACATGGGAAACTGTTGAGCTTGAAAAACAGCCAGAAGAAGAACATGACCAGAAGAACATGACAGAAGAACATGACAGAAGAACATGACCAGAAGAACATGACAGAAGACACCAGCATTTGGTTTCAGTTTCACCCAGCAATTGTTTTATAAAACCCACAGACCGGATTTGAACTGGAACACGCTGATGTTAAACACAATTGCATTTAGGCGTAGAAGCAGAAAATCAACTGTGGCACCAGCTAATGTAAATAGTCAGAGTTTGTGTGTACAGTGTACTGCGGCTGCCAGGATTCCCATCTGGGATTCTTTTAATCCTATATACAGTACAGTATGTTATTAGGTGATATCATATACAATTTACCCATTGTATAAAAAAAGGCTGTATTTATCCATTAAAAAGTCCACTGTTGATCCCGACACTGTTGATGAACATTAGCTGCAGATGAGAGAAGACCAGCAACTCTAGAATGAGAAATGATGGATTTGCTCCAGCTTGCTAGCTGCCGATGCTGCAGGCCCATTTGCTTTCAGGGCTGGTGAAGTGTTAGTGGTTTAATTTTATAGTGTGTAGTTTTCCCTGATTTCCCTCTGGAATAGAGCACCTCCGGTAGAATGGGGAAACATCTGCTGCCACTCAGAGAGATACATATAAAAACCATCATTTCTATCAGCGTTGCTACAGCAGAGGGAAGACCGAGAGCCAGGCAGCACATTAGAATGCCTGCCTGTCTCCTGTCTCTGTCTGATGCTGACTCCTGGGGATTGGCAGGAATGAAACCCATTAAATTATCCTGTGTTGCCAGAACTCAGAGGCAATGTGGGATAAGGTAGCCTATCTCACAAAACAGTGTACAGTAGTTTATGAAGTATACAGATTATATGTCATGATCTTATTAACGTATGCCGTATTACCTTTATTCATGCATAATATCAGGTGTGTATTTTCTGCACCTCTTTTATTTTAATAACATGTTGTGCGTATACCGGTATGCAGAATTACTCAGTATATGAGGCTGCACTGTCTCCCTAACCACAGAAGAAGCAATATTGCAGAAAGACAATTTAGAAAAATAATTTCCATTCTGGTATCATAAACCACTTTAATCATGTCATTTCTCTGTAGTCTGATTGTGTTGTTTGGCTTTATTGCTTTTTGATTGTATTTCTTGACAGTTTTCGTCTCTGTTTTTCCATTTGATATTTATCTGCTCTAGGCTACTTTGCGCGGAGCATCATGTATTTCTTACTGTGGAGCTGAATTGAAGTCATTTGGTCTGTCATGTCTGCTCTCATTTCTTGCAAATGAGATGGAGGAGCCTTCAAGTCATTATATGATAATGAAGCAACAGACTGTGAAATGTAACATGTACAAAGAGAGAAAAGCAAACAATGACCTTCACAGAGAAAACAGAACAGAATGAAGTTAGACATGTCTCTATTGATGATCTCAGTCTTGAGCAATGAGTGCCCCTGGGATATCTCACTGTCTGTCTGTCTGTCCCTCTTTTGTTTCTCTGTCTTTCTTTCAGCTTAGTTTCTGTATCCATTTCTCTCAGAGATCACACTCCAGCCAACACTGGCCTTTGGAACCATGGGATGTTTGAGTAAGAGCTGCTGCCATACTTGAGGTTGCTCACTCTACCCCTCCTTGGCATGGGGACTCAGCCAAGTGTAATTTGGACCGGATCTCTCAACCCCAACCCAAACCCCTCTATTGGAGGTCCAGAGATGCGTTAGCAAATGTCAGATTGGTCATGGCTGCAGATTGGGGAGAGAGGAAAAGGAAAAACAAACAGACAGCTGTTTCCAATTATGGTTTTACTAGGCAGTGATGGGCCAGTAATTACAGGATTAGAGATGTCTAACTGCACACAGCTTTGGGTTCTGCTCTGCTCTGGGAGTCCTTCTGGGAGGAAAGAATGGCTGGGGCCAGCCAAACAGCCCAAACAGTGATGTTTGCACATTACTGCAATGGGCCTCTTAACGTCACTCATTGTATCCGTTGGCCAGGAAGCTGCTGAGGCAGCGGCTGTGACATTTGAGTGGTTTCACGGTGTGGGAAAGAGGCCGGCAGGAGGATGGCAGGCAGCAGGCTCTGGTCAGGTTACTAGCAGCAGATACACCTACTTCTCTCTCTCTCTGTTGGTCACTGTGAGAGAGGTGAGAAACCACCATGATAACGCCGGATGGATGACTAATATTTAATGTAAATACAACCCATTTTTTAATCCTGTTCCAAATAGATATTTTACTTTGGAATGACCTATTCTAATTTCTTCAACTGGGTTACAAGCAATGCAATAAATTCCCTGGTTAAAAAACATGAAATAATGACTCCAAACACATTTTTACATTAGACTTTCTAATTTATTGACCACTATATTCTAGCCAAATGGTGACTATCTTAACAATGGAAACCTTACCAGACTCTTTAATATCGCATGCAGTTATACAAGTATCATTATGGATTCAGTGCTGGCAATGTACAACATTAGCCTTGTCTAACGAATAGAACAGAAAACATTCATTGGAATGACATTCACTCTCACGGGTGGCCAAAAACAACAAACTGAAAGCAACAACCCCATTAAGCCACACCTCCAATTATTCTGATAGGCTGCCACCACTACAGAGCCCCCACCATTATGCAATACATATGCGCATGATGTGTTGAAAGCAATTTAGAATAATTGGAGGCATGGCTTAAATTTGTTATTTGATTTCAGACATATTTAATAGAATAGGTTGAGTAAAAGTACTTCAGATGAACGATAGCGCCATCCCACTTTTTACTGTGAAGGGCAAGTCCCTCTCCTCTCTCTCCTCTCTCCTCCAGCACCAGCTCCAGATGTTAATAATGACTTGATGGTGAGGATCAAATCAAATTTTCCGGATAGCCATGAATAGCTGTTCAGGAGTCTTATGGGTTGGGGGTAGAAGCTGTTAAGAAGCCTTTTGGACCTAGACTTGGCGCTCCGGTACTGCTTGCCGTGCAGTAGCAGAGAGAACAGTCTATGACTAGGGTGGCTGGAGTCTTTGACAATTTTTAGGGCCTTCCTCTGACACCACCTGATATAGAGGTCTTGGATGGCAGGAAGCTTGGCCCCAGTGATATACTGGGCGGTACGCACTACCCTCTGTAGTGCCTTGCGGTTGGAAGCTGAGCAGTTGCCATATCAGGCAGTGATAAAACCAGTCAGGATGCTCTCGATGGTGCAGCTGTAGAACTTTTTGAGGATCTGAGGACCCGTGCCAAACCTTTTCAGTCTCCTGAGGGGGAATAGGCTTTGTCGTGCCCTCTTCACGACTGTCTTGGTGTGTTTGGACCATGATAGTTTGTTGGTGATGTGGACACCAAGGAACTTGAAGCTCTCAACCTGTTCCACTACAGCCCGTCAATGAGAATGGGTTTCGTGCTCAGTCCTCTTTTTTCCCCTGTAGTCCACAATCATCGCCTTTGTCTTGATCACGTTGAGGGCGAGGTTGTTGTCCTGGCACCACACGGCCAGGTCTCTCTATAGGCTGTCTCATCGTTGTCGGTGATCAGGCCTACCACTGTTGTGTCGTTGGCAAACTTAATGATGGTGTTGGAGTCGTGTTTGGCCATGCAGACATGGGTGAACAGGGAGTACAGGAGGGGACTGAGCACGCACCCCTGAGGGGCCCCTGTGTTGAGGATCAGCGTGGCATATGTGTTGTTACTTACCCTTACCACCTGGGGGCGGCCCGTCAGGAAGTCCAGGATCCAGTTGCAGAGGGAGGTGTTTAGTCCCAGGGTCCTTAGCTTAGTGATGAGCTTTGAGGGCACTATGGTGTTGAACGCTGAGCTGTAGTCAATGAAAAGCATTTTCACGTAGGTGTTCCTCTCGTCCAGGTGGGAAAGGGCAGTGTGGAGTGCAATAGAGATTGCATCATCTGTGGATCTGTTGGGGCGGTATGCAAATTGAGTTGGTCTAGGGTTTCTGGGATAATGGTGTTGATGTGAGCCATGACCAGCTTTTCAAAGCACTTCATGGCTACAGACATAAGTGCTACGGGTCGGTAGTCATTTAGGCAGGTTATCTTAGTGTCCTTGGGCACAGGGACTATGGTAGTCTGCTTGAAACATGTTGGTATTACAGACTCAGTCAGGGACATGTTGAAAATGTCAGTGAAGACACTTGCCAGTCAGTCAGCGCATGCTCGGAGTACGTGTCCGGGTAATCCGTCTGGCCCTGCGGCCTTATGAATGTTGACCTGCTTAAAAGTCTTACTCACATTGGCTACGGAGAGCGTGATCACATAGTCATCCGGAACAGCTGATGCTCTCATGCATGCTTCAGTGTTGCTTGCCTCGAAGTGAACATAAAAGTGATTTAGCTTGTCTGGTAGGCTTGTGTCACTGGGCTGTGCTTCCCTTTGTAGTCTGTAATAGTTTGCAAGCCCTGCCACATCCGATGAGTGTCGGAGCCGGTGTAGTACGATTCAATCTTAGTCCTGTATTGACTCTTTGCCTGTTTGATGGTTTGTCGGAGGGCATAGCGGGATTTCTTATAAGCGTCCGGGTTAGAGTCCCGCTCCTTGAAAGCGACAGCTCTACCCTTTAGCTCAGTGCGGATGTTGCCTGTAATCCATGGCTTCTGGTTGGGGTATGTACGTACGGTCACTGTGGGGACGACGTCATCGATGCACTTATTCATGAAGCCAGTGACTGATGTGGTGTACTCCTCAATACCATCAGAAGAATCCCGGAACATATTCCAGTCTGTGCTAGCAATACAGTCCTGTAGCTTATCATCTGCGTCATCTGACCACTTCCTTATTAACCGAGTCACTGGTGCTTCCTGCTATAGTTTTTGCTCATAAGCAGGAATCAGGAGGATATAATTATGATCAGATTTGCCAAACGGAGGGCGAGGGAGAGCTTTGTACGCGTCTCTGTGTGTGGAGTAAATGTGGTCTAGAGTTTTTTTCCCTCTGGTTGCACATTTAACATGCTGGTAGAAATTAGGTAGAATGGATTTAAGTTTCCCTGCATTAAAGTCCCCGGCCACTAGGAGTGCTGCCTCTGGATTAACGTTTTCCTGTTTGCTTATGGCCTTATACAGCTCATTGAGTGCAGTCTTAGTGCCAGCATCGGTTTGTGATGGTAAATAGACAGCTATGTAAAATATAGATGAAAACTCTGTTGGTAAATAGTGTGGTCTACAGCTTATCATGAGATACTCTACCTCAGGCGAGCAAAACCTCGAGACTTCCTTAATATTAGATTTCGTGCACCAGCTGTTGTTTACAAATATACACAGATCGCCACCCCTTGTCTTACCAGAGTCAGCCGTTCTATCCTGCTGATGCAGCGTATATCCCGCCAGCTGTATGTTATCCATGTCGTCGTTCAGCCACGACTCTGTGAAACATAAGATGTTACAGTTTTTAATGTCCCATTGGTAGGATATCCATGATCGTAGGTCATGTATTTTGTTTTCCAATGACTGTACGTTGGCTAATAGGACTGATGATAGAGGCAGATTACTCACTCGCCGTCCGATCCTTACAAGGCACCCTGTCTCTTTCTATGCGAATGACTGGGATTTGGACCTTGTCGGGTGTCTGTAGAATATCCTTCACGTCCGACTCGTTGAAGAAAAAATATTTTCCAATACGAGGTGAGTAATCGCTGTCCTGATATCCAGAAGCTCTTTTTGGTCATAAGAGATGGTGGCAGAAACATTATGTACAGAATAAATTACAAATAACGCGAAAAAACACACATAATAGCACAATTGGTCAGGGGGCTGTAAAACTGCAGCCATCTCCTCCGGCGCCATTTATTCTGATGTTAGTGTTATGGACCTGCCCAGTGCCAAGGCAGACAGAGGTGTCTAATTGATTCCAGGGTGTGGACACAGAGATGTCTGTGGGGCGCCTGGTGCTGCCTGCTGTTCTAATGGTACCAGATGAGGGAGGCCGCTGGTCTCTGTCAGGAGCACTAGCACTGATCTCTGTGATCCATGGTGTCATGTAGAGTTAACACTGGCATGCCATTGGCAGACACAAGGAGGGACAGCGATGGGTGTGAATGGGGGGCTACGATCAGTCTACAATGACTTCACTAGTGATGGTGATGGTGCCCCTGTCCACTTCACTCTGATCGTCTCTAACCTGCTTTGCCTCCACCGCTCTGACCCCTCCTCTTCCCCCCTCCCCCTCTGCCCCTCCTTTCCTCCTCTCTCCTCCCCCTTTTTTCTCTCTTCTCTGTGTGGAGGTGTCGGCTGAGTAAAGCAGTACCGTCTGGCTGTGTGAGCAGGGAGATGGACAAACCTGTGACAGCCCCCCTCCAGCCCCCCGAGAATCCCCCACCCATCACCCATGGCCCCAGGACCCACCCCAGTGGTGTCCCCCTGGATCAACTCACACCCAGAGGCCTGCCATGTGGTAGAGGTCAGTGTTCAACATAGTTAGGAGGATAGCTGGAGAGGAGCATATGTTCACAGTGACCTACATGCATGTGTATGCAGGAACACACACACACATACATGCACGCGCGTACGCACACACCCACCTAACAATGGCTGCATCAGGACCAGAGAGACACGTAAACAAAGCTCCAGCCCACAGCAGCTCCACAGCAGCACTGCATTCCCTCATTGCCTCATTCCCCACACACTGGAACAACAACACCATAGAAACCAACTGGATTAAATCCAACATAATATGTATTAGATTTGATTGAGTCAAAGCCCTGGCCGTGATCTAATTAAGTCTAATGTGTTTATATTTGTGTTGTGCGCTGGTGATTGCAGTCTCGGTGGACTGGAGAAGGCTAACGCTGACATGATGAGGCCAGTGTTTTGGCTGCTCAGCGGCTCCTGTTAATTGAGGGCTATGAGTTTGTTCACCATGATTGCATTGCTGGTTTTGTGCTTTCGGTAAAACAAGCCTTGTAGACACAGTAGGCAGAGGTAGAGTAAGTGCTGTTTGACAAGCGGTGCAGATGTAGGATCTTAATTTGAACACCCTGTTGCAGGAGAACTTTCCTGCAATGCAGGACATTTAAAACATGTAGTGTATTTGAGGATTAAAAAGGCTTCTGAAGTTTGTAATTTTCACTTTGAAATTTCAGACTTGATTTTCCTTTACAAGAAATGTTTCAACCCCTACAAAAATGCCCATTAATTATAATCCACATAGTAATTCACATTTCCTGTTGCTGCAGGGTTATTTTCCTGCTGTAGCAAACTGGTTTTAATTAAGATCCTACATCTGTAGCTACGTACAGTTTCATCCCTGCTTTGGCTTTCTGTTGTTGGCTTAGATTAATTCATATTTCAATCCATGTTTGAATTTTTGGCTTTCTAGTTCTTACTTAGCACACATAATATATTTGATTTGCAAAGGGTATATTATATATTATACCTAAACCTAAGAAATACCCACCACCACCACCACCACCACCACCACCATCATCATCATCATCACACAGAATCTCCATCACAGGATTATTGATGGAACCACAGTTCTCTGTCAGATCTTAACCCTTAATAACATATTATATAATATAATATGCCATTTAGCAGACGCTTTTATCCAAAGCGACTTACAGTCATGCATGCATACATTTATTAATTTTTTTGTGTATGGGTGGTCCCGGGGATCGAACCCACTACCTTGGCGTTACAAGCGCCGTGCTCTACCAGCTGAGCTACAGAGGACCATAGAGTAGAGTGCTCTGCTGGACAGACTCCGTCCACTCTCTGCATTGTAAAGTACAGAGTGACATTTTGCAAGGTAACCATCCTTTTTGCTCCATTGTCTCACTCACCTGTAAAACATAGTAATACTTTACTGGCTTGTTACTGCCACAGGGTTACTCTTTTATTTATTTGCTGTCCTGCAGTGAGTGAATGGATAGGAGGTTTCTCTCTGCGATGTGAAGCTCTTGAAGAAATCTTGATTTCTACACTGGTTCTGTCAGGCCTAGGAAATAATTATAATCCTACTGCAACTGCTACAATCAGTTCTGAGAAGCCTACAATACTGGGTGTATGTACTGTATATGCATTAAAAAGCATATTTGTGGTGTTTCATTGGCTCATACTGTACACATGTTGACATTGTTCTTAATGTGGATATATGTTTCTATTAACAAATAGTTATAATGTTGACAAAAAAAGATTCTGTCAAAAAAACACTCAACCAATTATTAAATTAAACTAGTGCTTCAGTAATGTGAACGATTCCAACATAATTGATTAAGATTTCAAAAAAGCAATATGTACTGTATATTTCTTAAATGTTCATAATGTCCTCCAACTGGCTCAGTCAGTGTCTGATCTTTTGATGGGGTGTAGCCCGCTGGGTCTGGATCTACTGTGTGTGTCAGGATACCATTGAGGCCCAGTGCATTGAACTCCCAGATAAATGATAAAAGAGTCTAATCTGCAATAGCAGGGGATCATGCCTCCACATTCTCATTTCTATAGCAGTCTCTCCCATTGTACCAGGATCAATTCCTAACTGGCACTCAGCAGTTGTTTCCATTTGATCTGCACTTCTGGCCATGCAGCAGAACACAATAATGGTACCAGCTACTGCTATAAAATATATTATTCTCTGATTGTCATGGAATAGTCACTACTTTCACTATAGCGTCAGAGCGGTTTTTCACTATAGCGTCAGATTGCATTTTGCAACCAGACAGTGTTAATCTTTAGTTGGACAGAGAGAGAGAGAGCTAGAGGATAGAGGGAAGAGAAGAAAGGAGGAGAAGAGATTTTAGTGCCCTCTGTTCTGTGCGATAATGAATGCTTTGTCAGGGAGAATCCATCAACGGTCACCGTGGGGGGAGGAAGTGTCAGGGAAAGTTATGGTTTGTTGGCTTTTAACACACATGGCCCAGCCCTGCAAAGTAATTGAAGTACAGAAAATGTCATGTTGTTGTACTTCATCTATTTGTGTAGCTGTCTTCCAGGATAAATATAAATATTGCTGTGGCAACACAACACGCAACAAGTAGGGTGTATTTTCTTCAGACTCTGCCGAAGCTGTGCTCTGCAAAGTGTGGGTATAAGGAGAATGAAACACCACCCGTACCCCATGCTGCACACATAAAGCAGCATTCTGAATTCATGTTCACACTCCCATTTGTGATCCTCTTTCCTGTGTTCATGTTAGAAATGACAAAACTGATTCTGGTCTAAAACCCTACCCACTGGGCAAAAACTGGTTGAATCAACATTTCCACTTCATTTCAACCAAATTCAATAATATATGATGACTTTGATTATGTGGAAAACTGTTTGGATTTGCAATAAGTCATCAACGTAAGGGAATTAATTTTTTTCACTCAGCAAGTAACCAGTGGCGGTCAGTGCCGTTTAAGATGAGGGAGGACGATTTTTTTTTCATGAGCATGGCCTTATTTCTATTACAGCATGTTGGATGACTCTCATTCATATTTCATTCACCCAGTTCAATGTAACAACGATAGGTTTAGGCTACTACATGATGTTAAAATTTTCCCTATACCCATCATGAGGTTGCTACAACCTAGCCTATGAAAGACAGTTTACAACGTAGGTGCACACAGGTCGAGAGACACATTTGAGGTGACAGACAGTGACACATGGCATCTAGCTGATATAGGGTATATTCATTAGTCCAACAGTTGCAAATGAGAGTTTGGACAAATTCATGTATGTTTATCCCCATTTTGTTCAGTTTTTCAACAGAATCGGCGGAATGAATACACCCCTGATCACACGTAAAAACAATTCACTTTCATAGCAGCCACGTTGTATTCCTTCTCACATCTATGCGCTCTCCTCCTCTCACCTTGTCCCTTCGCTTGTGGACTTCAATGCACAACACATCAGCTTTATGTGACCAGGCGAAAAAACCTTTCCAAGCCAAACTGCTAGACACAGCCTACATTGTTGTCACCATATTAGCATAGCTAATAGAACTAACGCGTTAGTAAACCCGCTACAATCATGCAGTAACGTTACATTGTACAGTCTGTAAGCAGTTACACCGGCGGGCGCCGGTGGCAATACATTTGTAAAACCAAAAGCTTACCTTGACTTGGAAGAGTTCCAGTGTTGTGTTGGAAAGTCATAGCCAGCTATCTAACATAGCATCCCTCTGTTTGAGCAGGGTGTTTCAGTAGGCTAAACTAGCTGCATTTGTTAGCTAAGTAAGTGAAACAGAAAGTGAAAAAAAATGATAATCTCTCTCTCTTTATTTCTCTCTTGCTTCTCCTTCATTTTGGAATATTTTCTGTTGTTGTTAAAAACTGTTCAACTACTGTCTTTCTCTCTCTTTGAGTCAACTACTCACCACATGTTATGCACTGCAGTGCTAGCTAGCTGTAGCTTATGCTTTCAGTACTAGATTCATTATCTGATCCTTTGATTGGGTGCAAGAGCTCTGATAGGTTGGAGGACGTCCTCCGGAAGTTGTCATAATTACTGTGAAAGTCTATGGAAGGGGGTGAGAACCGTGGGCCTCCTAGGTTTTGTATTGAAGTCAATGTACCCAGAGGAGGACGGAAGGCAGCTGTTGAGGCTACTGTAGACCTTCTTTGCAAAATAGTGTGTTAAAATTTTTTTGGGGGTGACGTGATTATATTTAGTGTAGTTTTATCTAAAAATGATAACTTTTTTAATGTTTTAAAACATTTATTTTTATGAAATTCACTGAGGAGGATGGTCCTCCGCTTCCTCCTCTGAGGAGTCTCCACTGCTTGTGACCTACAGTGACTTCAGAAAGTATTCATACCCCTTGACTTATTCCATATTTAGTTGTGTTACAGCCTGGATTCAAAATTGATTAAATATATGTTTCTATATCACCCATCTACACAATACCCCATAATGACAAAGTGAAAACATGGTTTTAGGAATGTTAGCAAACTTATTGAAAAATATTTGCACATTTACATTATCTAATTTACAGACGTATTCACCACCCTAAGTCAATACATGTTAGAATCACCTTTGGCAGCGATTACAGCTATGAGTCTTTCTGGGTAAGTCTCTAAGAGCTTTGCACACCTGGATTGTACAATATTTGCACTTTATTCTTTTAAGAATTCTTCAAGCTCTGTCAAATTGGTTGTTAATCATGGCTAGACAACCATTTTCAAGTCTTGCCATAGATGTTCAAGCAGATTTAAGTCAAAACTGTAACTCAGCCACTCAGGAACATTCACTGTCTTCTTGGTAAGCAACTCCAGTGTAGATTATGCCTTGTGTTTTAGGTTATTGTCCTGCTGAAAGGTGAATTTATCTCCCAGTGTCTGGTGGATGCAGACTGAACCAGGTTTTCCTCTAGGATTTTGCCTGTGCTAAGTTTCTTTGTGAAAAACTCCTGAAAAAGTCCTTAACAATTACAAGCATACCCATAACATGATGTAGCCACTACTATGCTTGAAAATATGGAGAGTGGTAGTTAGTAATGTGTTGTATTGGATTTGCCCCAAACGTAACACTTTGTGTTCAGGACAAAAAGTTAATTGCTTTGCCACATGTTTTACAGTATTACTGCAAACAGGATGCATGTTTTGGAATATTTATATTCTGTACAGGCTCCCTTCTTTTCACTCTGTCAATTAGGTTAGTATTGTAGAGTAATTACAATGTTGTTGATCCATCCTTAGTTTTCTCCTATCACAGCCATTAAACTCTGTAACTGTTTTAAAGTCACCATTGGCCTCATGGTGAAATCCCTGAGCGGTTTCCTTCCTCTCCGGCAACTGAATTAAGAAGGACACCTGTATCTTTGTAGTGACTGGGTGTGTTGATACACCATCCAAAGTGTAATTAATAACTTCACCATGCTCAAAGGGATATTAAATGTCAGCTTTTTTAAAAACACAAATCCCATTCAAGTCATGGTACCGATATTAACATTTTCCGTGCATCATGTCCAAATCATCCAAAAGTGTCTCAAATGTATTGTGAAGCTCAACAAAGTCACTAATATATTATTTGAACATGATGCATGAAAAATGCTAATATCGGTACTATGACTTGAATGGGATTTGTGCCACAAATGCTAAAATGTTAGCATGTGGAAACAGTGCCATGGAAACTAAACCAAAGCATGTATTGCTGTCATACCTTGTCCATAGACTGCTTACAGGGTAAAGAAACCAATATGTAATTGTGTTATTTGGGTGAGCTATCCCTATGCCAATCATTGTGAGATTCAATCCATATGATCATTAACCTTGCTCTATGACCATTGGATTTCACGTACTGCCCAGATTCAAATAATACAAGATTTCATTCACCATCTTTTAATTTACAGTAGCCCCTGACCATCTCTCTACTCTGTCCATGTCCAGGACAGCAAATGTGTGAGATCTGTATTGACCACAGCCCTAATTGGAGAGCCTGCCTGGCGGTGGTGTTGAGTGATCCGTGGATGGACCTTCACTCTAAGGTACTCCTGTTGACTGACATCTTTAGGTTAGCAGCTAACCACCATAGATCCTCATCCTCTAACAAATCAACCTCTTTAGCTGCTCAACTATGGTGTTCTCCTCTTGCCGTTCTGTTCTTGAACATCATTTGAAATCATTCCCATTCTGAGGCCAGAAATAACTGTCAGTCGGTCCAGTAATGGTGGGTCAAAAACAAATAAAATGTATTTGTCACATGCGTGGAATACAACAGGTGTAGACTTTGCCGTGAAATGCTTACTTACGAGCCCTTTCCCAACAATGCAGAGTTAAAAAGTAAGACCATTTTGCACAAAGAAAATGGAAATAATAACACAATAAAATAATAACGAGGCTATATACAAGGAGTACCGGTACCGAGTCAATGTGCAGGGGTACAAGGCAGAGGCAGTTGAGGTAATGGAGGTAATGTGTACAGTACATTTAGGTATGGATAAAAGTGACTAGGCAGTCAGATTAGACAATAAACGGAGTAGCAGCAGCATACTGTATGTGAAGAGTGTGAAGAAGTGTGAAAGTGTGTCTATGTGTGAGTGAGTGAGTGTGTGTGTGTTGGAGTGTCAGTGTGTATGTGTGGGTGTGTGTGCAAATAGTCCGGGTAGACATTTGATTAACTGTTCAGCAATCTGTAGAACTTTTTGCGGATCTGAGGGCCCATGACAAATCTTTTCAGCCTCCTGAGGCGGAAGAGGTGTTGTCGTGCCCTCTTCACAACTGTGCTAGTGTGTTTGGACCATTATAGGTCCTTAGTGATGTGGACACCGAGGAACTTCAAGCTGTCGACCCGCTCCACTACAGACCCGTCGATGTGAATGGGGGAGTGCTCGGCCCGCCGATTCCTGTAGTCCACGATCAGCTCCTTTGTCTTGATCACGTTGAAGGAGAGGTTGTTGTCCTGTCACCACACTGCCAGGTCTCTGACCTCCTCCCTGTAGGCTGTCTGATCGTTGTCGGTGATCAGGCCTACCACCGTCGTGTCATCGGCAAACTTAATGATGGTATTGGAGTCGTGCGTGGCCATGCAGTTGTGGGTGAACAGGGAGTACAGGAGGGGAGTAAGCATGCACTCCTGAGGGGCCCACGTGTTGAGGGTCAGCGTGGCGGATGTGTTGTTGCCTACCCTCACCACCTGTGGGCGGCCCGTCAGGAAGTCCAGGATCCAGTTGCAGAGGGAGGTGTTTAATCCCAGGGTCCTTTGCTTAGTGATGAGGCTGATGGGCACTATGGTGTTGAACGCTGAGCTATAGTCAATGAACAGCATTCTCACATAGGTGTTCCTTTTGTCCAGGTGGGAAAGGGCAGTGTGGAGAGCAATAGAGATTGCATCATCTGTGAATCTGTTGGGGCGGTATGCGAATTGGAGTGGGTCCAGTATGTCTGGGATGATGGTGTTGATGTGAGCTATGACCAGCCTTTCAAAGCATTTCATGGCTACAGATGTGAGTGCTACAGGGCAATAGTCATTTAGACAGGTTACCTTGGCGTTCTTGGGCACAGGGACTATGGTGGTCTGCCTGAAACATGTAGGTATTACAGACTGGGTCAGGGAGAGGTTGAAAATATCAGTGAAGACACTTGCTAGCTGGTCAGCGCATGCTCTGAGTGTCCTGGTAATCCGTCTTGTGAATGTTAACCGGTTTAAAGGTCTCACTCACATCGTCTACGGAGAGCATAATCACACAGTCGTCCGGAATAGCTGGTGCTCTCATGCATGGTTCAGTGTTGCTTGCCTCGAAGTGATATTTTAAGGTAGGCTTGAGTCACTGGGCAGCTCACAGCTGAGTTTCCCTTTGTAATCTGTGATAGTTTGCAAGCCCTGCCACATCCGACGAGCGTCAGAGCCGGTGTAGTAGGATTCGATCTTGGTCCTGTATTGACGCTATGCCTGTTTGATGGTTCGTCCGAGGGCGTAGTGGGATTTCTTATAAGAGTTTCTGGTGCCCTGGTCAAAAGTAGTGCGCTATAGAGGGAATAGGGTGCAATTTGGGACACAACCCCAGGCTTTTTGCTTCTCTTCTCAGCCTATAACATTCTTCTTGTGAGTAATGGGAGAGTTTGAGAGCCTTTATCTTCCAGCCATCCAGTGTACTGTTTGACTAGCCTGCCTCCACTATGTAAACTGTAGGATTATCAGAGTTCACAGGGGTCACGAGTGGTATTTATTTATTTAGCCAGAGGAAAAAAAAGAGAACTATTTCACTTCAGTTGTAGATTAAAATACAAAAAATAAGAAGATTGATGATTTCTTTAGCTGGCTCTGTGGAAATGACCTGTCATGGTCTGCAATGTCACACTCTCAAAGCACTGAGCCTGGCCTGTCTGTTCCCATCCTGATACTGTATGTTGAAGCTGTGCACAGTGATCTGATTCAAGTATTATGATTGGGCTGAAAATAATTATTGCAATTTTGAGTAATTGCTCCATGAAATGAAATTGATTCACAGCCGACCGAGCGTGAAATGACATTGGCAGATAACATTGCCTGTTGTGCTGTTACAGTGCCTGAAACACAACACATTTCTAATATGAATAATCAGCACCTTTACAGTGAGAAACATGCATGCGCACACACACACATGGACAGGCACGCTCATGCGTACATACACACACACACACCACACACACACACACACACACACACACTACTTCTAAGCAATCATTACAGGCAAACTGTCTGTCAAGCATTGTGTGTCTGTTATGAATTAATTTGTAAATTTACCTGACGGATTACCAGGACGTGTACTCCGAGCATGCGCTGACCAACTGGCAAGTGTCTTCACTGACATTTTCAATATGTCCCTGACTGAGTCTGTAATACCAACATGTTTCAAGCAGACCACCATAGTCCCTGTGCCCTAGAACACTAAGGTAACCTGCCTAAATGTCTACCGACCCGTAGCACTCACGTCTGTAGCCTCACATCAACACCATTATCCCAGAAACCCTAGACCCTATTTTTTACTTAACACTTATTTTTCTTAAAACTGCATTGATGGTTAAGGGCTTGTAAGTAAACATTTCACTGTCTACACCTGTTGTATTTGGCGCATGTGACAAATACAATTTTATTTTATTTAAATGGAGCACACAGAAGGAAAGACGCTGAGTGTACAAAACATTATGAACACCTGTTCTCTTTCTATGACAGAATGACCAGGTGAAAGCTATGATCCCTTATTGATGTCACTTGTTAAATCCAGTGTAGATGAAGGGGAGGAGACAGGTTTTAAGCCTTGAGACAATTGAGACATTGTGTATGTGCCATTCAGAGTGTGAAAAATGTAAGTGCCTTTGAACAGGGTATGGTAGTAGGTGCCGGGCGCACTGGTTTATGTCAAGAACTGCAACGCTGCTGGGTTTTTCACACTCAACAGTTTCCTGTGTGTATCAAGAATGGTCTACCACCCAAAGGACATCCAGACAACTTTACACAACTGTGGGAAGCATTGGAGTCAACATGGGCCAGCATCCCTGTGGAACGCTTTTGACACCTTGTAGAGTCCATGCCCCAACGAACTGAGGCTGTTCTGAGGTCAAAAAGGTGCAACTCAATATTAGGAAGGTGTTCTTAAGATTTTGTACACTCAGTGTATATGATTTAAATTCATTACTGTTGAAATGAGTGATTATTTTCATTGTGTGAGTGATTAGGATGTTGATTATTTTCATTGTTTTATATGTCATGTGTATGCTTTCATTTCCACCAGACAATTTGTACGTTCATCTTCACCTGATTAGACTAAGAAACAAGAACATACCAACATTTTTGAATTGATTCTCACTCCTACCAAAGTAATATACACATACTGTATAATGTAGTTCTGTACAAATTTCATACACTCATTCATGTATGCAAAAAGCTAGATTATTGAGCTCTTGCATAATCATAGCAGAATTTCCTGAACCATACAGTACTGACTCTCCATATTGTGTCACAATATCCATTGTGAAGCCCTATGTAGTGGTCTCCTGCGTGGTAGCTGATACATGTTGCCGTGGTCTCTCTATGGTCCTCTCAGTCTGTTTCCCTCTCTGAACAACAATATTAGCTCAGTGGATCTCTGGGGGCATGGATGACTACACTGCAGCTCAGTAAACAGGGTGACCTAATTATGTGGCCTCTGCCTCTGCTCTACAGCCAGCCAGCCTGCTGAACTAACACTCAATGACTATGTCACAAATGATACCCTATTCCCACATAGAGCACTACTTTTGAACAGGGCCCATAGGGTTCTGTTTAAAAGCAGTGCACTATATAGGGAATAGGTGCCGTTTGAGACGTAGCCACTCATTACATGCCGGGCATTTATCTGGACCCGCCTCCCTCCATCTTTCTTCTGTCTTACCAACTGCCTGGGTAAACAGAACTGTTTGTCCAGTGAAAAGCCTGGCGGTTTATGTAAATTATGTGAGAACAGATCACAAACCAGGGTTCAGTGGAAATCAATAGAGATTGGTTAACTACTCTTAGGAAAAATTTACATTGGACATATTTATATAGTGTGTAATGTAAAATGATGAACACACTGCAAATCTAAAATGGGAGCATGGAATTAGTAACACAATTTTGCAGGAAGAGTTTTATTGGCTTCTCAAATTGTAAAAGATAAAGCTTGTTTTGTTTTGACAAATTCATTTAGTGATGTTTAGTACAATCAGTCAACAGTAAGAACTAAGGAGAAAGCTTATTTTCAGATCTTCAAGAGATGTATGGCTCAGTTGGTAGAGTTGGTGGTCCTGAATGGCTCAGTTGGTAGAGTTGGTGGTCCTGTATGGCTCAGTTGGTAGAGTTGGTGGTCCTGTACAGCTCAGTTGGTAGAGTTGGTGGTCCTGTATGGCTCAGTTGGTAGAGTTGGTGGTCCTGTATGGCTCAGTTGGTAGAGTTGGTGGTCCTGTATGGCTCAGTTGGTAGAGTTGGTGGTCCTGTATGGCTCAGTTGGTAGAGTTGGTGGTCCTGTACAGCTCAGTTGGTCTAGTTGGTGGTCCTGTATGGCTCAGTTGGTAGAGTTGGTGGTCCTGTATGGCTCAGTTGGTAGAGTTGGTGGTCCTGTATGGCTCAGTTGGTAGAGTTGGTGGTCCTGTATGGCTCAGTTGGTAGAGTTGGTGGTCCTGTATGGCTCAGTTGGTAGAGTTGGTGGTCCTGTATGGCTCAGTTGGTAGAGTTGGTGGTCCTGTATGGCTCAGTTGGTAGAGTTGGTGGTCCTGTACAGCTCAGTTGGTAGAGTTGGTGGTCCTGTATGGCTCAGTTGGTAGAGTTGGTGGTCCTGTATGGCTCAGTTGGTAGAGTTGGTGGTCCTGTACGGCTCAGTTGGTCTAGTTGGTGGTCCTGTATGGCTCAGTTGGTAGAGTTGGTGGTCCTGTATGGCTCAGTTGGTAGAGTTGGTGGTCCTGTATGGCTCAGTTGGTAGAGTTGGTGGTCCTGTACAGCTCAGTTGGTAGCACATACTGCTTGCACCGCCTGGGTCATGGGTTCGATTCCCGGGACCACCCATACCTAAAATATATGTAAGTGTGGATAAACGTGTAAGTCTGGATAAAAGTGTCTGCTAAATGGCATATATTATATTATGATATATTATGTAAACGTGTTGGCATTAGAATATGACAACTTATTTTCCCAGGCCTACAGCTACAGAATCGTCAGTGTGATTTTGTCTTGATTGCTGGCAGTTTGTTCAGGACAGTAAGAGATGCCACTATGTGCTACACTGACATATGGCGAATAAAGACACACTGTCTCTCTATCAGCCAGAGAGTGGTAAGGATGGGCAATCCCATGAGCTTTCAGTGCAGTATCCCTATTGTCTCCAGTGGAAATTAGCGGGAGAGAGAATCAAGAACAAGGCTAATTAAGAATGAGCTTAAATCCCAAATGCTAATCACGCTGACTGCCATGTGAAGAGCAGGACAGTAGCTATCCATCTACAGTCCGTTTTGATGAGAGGGAGGGGGGAGAACAGATAGCCCCATAGAACAGTTGTTGGTTGAAACAATAGTTTGAGAGGTTCATAAAACTGCTGACAGTACCTGATGTTTTCCATTTTATGACTGAGTTGTAATACGTGTAAATGAAGTCTATATTAAACAATTCCATCTCCTCTAAGTTGCTTCTTGGTTTAATTAAAGTTCACATTGTATAATGGTTATGTATACGTTTTCACATCATTAGTACCATTCAGCAGCAGGCTGAATACAGTGGATGGGCTGTGCTACATGTACGTGATTATGCAGATCTCATATCTGCATCGGCTTTATGGATGAAGCCATTATAGGTTAATCCAATCTGATATTACTCCAGGCGTATCTGTTAGTGTGTGTATGTGTGTAGTGTGTGTGTGTTTGTGTGTGTGTGTGTGTGTGTAGGCCTATATTTGAGTGTGTGTGTTTGCGTGTATGTTTATTTACCTGAACTCCAATGTTTGAGGCAGGCGCGGTATCAACAACAACATCTGGTCTGACATGTATAGTGTTGGCAGAGTGACCTTTAGATGTACAATGAAAGCAGATTAAAGGGAAGATGTCCCTGTCAGCCCAGGAGGTCTTCATCTACAGTATCTGATGAATTCACTTTATCTTGTGAACAGTACAACAAGCGTCACAGTTGTTTATGTAGGCGTATATCCAGGTGGGTACAGAGCCCCTGGGAAACCTGCTGTCCTCCTCGAGGCTGGCAGCAGGGTTTTGTGCCGTACCAGCTGCTCCATCCCTCCATCCCCCAGTGTGGGAAATTCATCCGGGTTAATAGAAAACAAACACCTCGTAGAGTGGCAGAGATACCACGAAAACGATTAAACCATGACCTACATACTGTTATGTCTCTGGCCTTTCACTAGGCTGAACAGAACAGAACAGTGGGGGATCTCATCTGTGGGAAACACCACAACACTGGAGAGAGAAAACACAGGACACTAATGAAGACAATCATTCTCATTCTCCCCAGGTGCTGGGACACACATTATGGTATTATTGGCTTAAGCAATTAAGGCATGCAATGGCATTCTGCACTATCAATTATTATATAGAATATATACTGTAAATTGCAACACATGCTTTAACAGGCTACCACAGCTTTACTAATGTGTAATAGAAGAGGTGTTAATATAGGGTGTGATATCTGCTCTCATGATATATCCTAAGCATTACAATGGATCTGTAGGTAGCTTTCTCAGAAGAAGGGCTTGATTCTGAGGAACGAAAGAAAATAACTGGTTGGTTTCAAGGGTTGAATTGCACCGTGTTTATCTTTATTGCGATTGATGCTGGAGTTCAATGGGCTGTATTTTCTATTTTCCCCATCGTGTTTTTTTTCACCTCTCTTTTTCCTCAAAGCCCTAGATACAGGGAAAAAAAGGAACCTTTTATCGTTGCTTTTATCTCTGGGCTTTGGCTCCCAGCTGCGCTCTCAGCAGCTGAATCAAACCCTTAATTGACCCATATCTGACTGCTAAAATCCTAATTAGCCAAAGTGTTTGTTGCGTTTTGTGTACACTTATATAACTCTCCACACAGTTGATATAGGGCTGTGTAAAACACAGACACAGGCTCTCAGAATCAGAATGGGGGGAATGTGGTCCCTGGTAAAGATTAAAAATCCCATACTCACCAGACTA